>NC_036443.1:21639221-21945207 GCF_002775205.1 Xiphophorus maculatus
TTCCTTTTAAATGATCAGAGTCATTCTAATCGCTCACTAATGGCCTAATTTCCCACTGGGCTCTCCTTGGAGAAGTCCGGGACACGGGGGAGGCAAGTGGGCTCGGCAGCCTCAGCAGATGGTTCTTGATCAGATATTAGAGGGTGGGCAGCAGGGTTGTTTGGCCATGAGCTTTCAGCCCTGCCTGTGGGACATCAACACTTCCAGCAACAATTTAAGTGCCAAGTGAACAGCTCTGTGTCCTATCCAGGCAGTAGGGACATTGGTGAAGCACTGGGCTGCTGTCTTTAGGCCTTGCAACAATGCAGGAAGAAGGAGGCATGATGTCTTTTGCAGAGTAGCTCTCACTCCATGGGAGCTTTGTGTGATTTGACGACAAATGCTTGTATAATTACTATTGCTATATGATAATTCTCATAAAATATCCCGATAATCAAAATCCAACTTAGCTGGATTTGAGGAGAAAATACTCTTTTTATCACTGATTCCTCCTAATGTAACCATGTCTGGTGGAAATATATCAAAAGAAAAATAATGAAAATGGATTGTTTGAATATATGGGACACATGAACACAAGGAGGATCAAGTCTTTTTATATTAAAATAGAATATTAATCTGAAAATGTAAAAAAATAAATAAATAAAAATGAATGTAAAAATGGGTGTGATACGAGAAAACCAACTTAGCTTTTTTTTTCCTTTGGCTTACCTTTGACTGTCTCTTTTTATGCCGACATCCACAGAGCAACAGTGAAAGCAGAGTGAATAACCACAGCAATCTGAGCTTTATTTATCCCTTCCCGTGTGACAGTAGCAGCCTAAAATGGCAGAGCTTTGGATGTGACCTTCAGCTGGAGTGGTTTTCCATCAGTCACCACTGCCACCTCCAGATCAGACAGTGGGCTGAGGACAAGTGGCACCTTCAGTCCTCTTCATGTGCGCTCCCTATTTAGTATCCCCCCACAACTGTCCACAAGAGATTCATCTCATTTCACTTTCTTGAAGACCTCTGACTCTTCCATTTTTATTTATTTTCCACTTATTATAGCACCCTTGGGATACATTTAGTTTTTTACAGGTTGCCTTAATATTTTTTTTTTCTTTATCACCTTTTCTCATTGTTTTCTTTTAGTGGGTGTACTTGGCAGATACAAGTTTTGGCAATAATCGTGGGTGGGAGGAGCAAAAGCTGCATAAAAGCACTTTAGAGGAAACAATATGTCTTATAATAATAAAATATGAGAGGAGACACAAGGAGCAGGAAGAACATAATTGCTGCAATGAAAAAATATGTCAGTTTTATCATTACCAAGGTACTTCCTCACCCATAAACCCATCTTAGGTTCACTAAACTTATGTCTGATTATGGTGAAAGGGTATAACTGATTTGGCACAGGTTTTGGAGCAAAAAAAACTTTTTTATTTTTTTTGTGATTCGCAGTGGACAGCATGGCCTTGTCAAGTCTGATTACATAAAAAAGATGTGTATTATTGTTGCCTGTTTTGCTAAAAATAGATTTAAAACCCTGAACGGCCTCTACCTTCAATTTGCTGTCAGCTTTCATAACAGTAACAGCATGTTCACCATCAATAAAATTGTTTGCGTCACTCCATCAAATGACAGAGGTTTTAGATTTAATTTACTGAAAGATATAAATTGCAGTTGATGGAGAATTTTAACAAAAAAAAAAAAACAAACAAAAAACAGAGCACATGTGTATACCTAAATAACTGCTATTCAAGATTGGTGCAGAGCATATTATGTGGGGATGTTTTTCTAGGTATTGGGCTTGATACCTTGGTTCCTGTGAAGAAAAAAAAAACCTTCAGCATATCAGGAAATATTGGCCTCTTCAATTCTTCTGACTTTACAGAAACAACTTAGGGGATGGCCCATACAAGTCCAATAAAATTGTTGATCTGGACAAAAGCTAGATCCAAAAAAGACATAGTTGAGCAACTTTGGTGGAGAGAAAATTAACTGGCTCTTAAAACCTTTGCATTAACATCAGGATATTGTTAAAAGCAACCCAATACTTTTGGTAAGGTAATCTGTGAGGGTCTTTCTTTTTCATAAGAAAAGTTAGCAGAGATGTTCTCATCATCCCATGTTTTTCAAATTTGAAAAGTCATTGGGCCATTGAGAGAACTAATCTACTTCCTTTTTATTGTAAGGACTTAAAATAATTATATTTTGTAGAATCTTAACATACTACTCAATTGTGCACAAATATGCTTTAAGTAAATAATGGACCAGTGTAACTTTTCTATGCAATTTCTTTTTATGGATCCTCAAAGTAGACAGTCCTTCCAAATACTTTTTTTCCTCACATGTGCCGTCTCTGCTATTTCACATATACCACATACAGAAGATGGTTGCCTACATGGGTCAGATAGACAGAATCCTAATTGTTAGATTGACTTTATTAATTCAAGAATATATCCAGTGTTCAATTAGACAAGTCGTATAACTGTTAATATGACCTTCAACCATGTGGATTATTTGTGCGTCAGTGCATGGACGTGTGAGTGTCTGTATGGGTAGGGGGATGAGCAGACGCACTTCATTGTACATGTGTGCAATGAAGTGTGTTGGTGTTGAGTGTGTGTACGTAAGCGAGTTTGTCACCTGAAGGTTTAAGACTGGAGAGAACGATAAGAAGCCTGCAAAATGCAGCACTCCAGTGCAGCGAAAGACAGGTGGAGTCATCTCTGGATGGCCAAGGCAAACAGACACAAAGCATCACCCCAGAGCAGCCTTATGCCCAGCATAGGGACAGACTGTCCGTGAAGCACAGAAGCGGCAGCCCCCAGGCCAAAGAGGCACAGGGTCACACGTAACGCACCAAGCACCCTGACTCAGCCACACAGTTTTCTCCCACCACACAGGTCAAGCCTCCATGGGACCCGATTCCCCTAGCAGCTCAGGGATTGCACCAGTTTCCAGGAGCAAGACCGGTCTGGTGTGAATGAAGATGTGTATGCTCAAAGTGAATCCAGATTGGGGTGTGAGACCCCACTGCTTACAGACAGTGTACCCTTAACCCCAAGAAGAGAGGTGGTCTCCAGGGTACTCCCCCCATGTCTGCAAGATTCATCATCCCATACGTTGAGAATCCACTGATGTATGGTGTTGCATATGTTAGGGAGGAGGGGAAGGGCTCCTGGGTACCAGCATGAATCTTCTTAGGAGCTAACACCCCCATTGAATTGTCTGACCAGTGAACACACTGACTGAAGTAAAGGTTGACCAAGAGAATCCACAAAGATGCCAGGAAAACTACACCAAAGAGAAATATCCATTGCAATGTACACTGAAGCATCACAAATCTTCAAAACAAAATTAATTTTTATGTGGTGCTTTTTGAATAAACATCATTCACTATGCAAACAATTCTTACAAAGAAATGTTATTATTTCCCACCTTGATGTATTTCACGTCAAAGCCTTACTAATGAAAACATGCTTTTCTTAATTGAAAGTGAATAAACTACATGAAAGTGAGTTGACAGTCTAATGATTTTAGTGCAAATATAAGAACCACAAGCAATATATGTGTGGGAACAAAAAGAAAGGTAGCATTTTAGAATATCCCAAGGTCAGGGGAAATGGGGAAAATATGACTCAATATGTAATCTTTCATCACTGTTTTGTTACAGGCAAGATAACGCAGACCCTCAAATCAAATCAATTGAATTTTAGGATCCACAGCTAAACTAGAGCCAGCCTATTGCTCTCAACAGCTATTCTGCTTTATGTCTTCCATTAAATGCAAACCACATATGCACCACTCAGTCGGTAGCTGCTGCCAACCCATTCACATAAAAAATATGCTAAGTAGAAGCAGTAGTAATAATAACTGTTTAAAATTTCATAAGGAGTAACTTAAATGAAATGAAATCCCATGAATAATAATTGTTTTCTATGTCATCAATTGCTTTCCATTTAAAAACGACTTTCACTCCCAGTCTTTCTACTGCAAATAAACAATTCTGAACAAATTGGAAGTGTCTAGGGGTGCTTAAGATATTAAAAGGTTTCTTGTCGGTGTCAAGTCTCGAGAGAAAGTTGTTCAACTTATCTCAAATCAAAATGTAAAAGAAAATGAAGCACAATAGAGCATCAGGAGAAACAGAAATGCAATCTCAAAGCCACCTAACAGCTACAGTAGTTGCACCTGAGTGTCTAAGAACAGAGGTATGTCTCCCTAAGCCTCTTAAAGTGCTGAAACAACCAGAGTTGGCTCTAAGTGATTTGGTGCCCTAGGCAAGATATTATGATTTGGGGTCCCTGTTGCCCGATATTGCTATACCCAATCCCTTAAAGTTCGTGGCCAATAGTGTATGTAATGAAAGGTTTCATTATGCAAATAAGCCACTCCATCAGGCAGAAAACATAAATAGATATTGATAGTTGCACCTTGTATTATCTGCATAAATAATCTTTGCCATCAAATATATATTTATAGAATAACTTTTACCATAACAATAGAAGAGTATAAGTGAAATCTTATGGGATACTGTAGATATTCTTAAAGTTCTTTTAAGGACTCAAATATGTAGCAATACTGTTGTCAAATGAAAAATAGAATCTGTACTTAGGCTACAATTCCTGATGTTGAGATTAGAGATTTATCAAATAAAAGACTTTGTATTGCCTTGTTGCTGAAAATATGCTATATAAATAAAATGACCTTACCTTACTTTACTATAAATAGTTGTACAGCAGCTGCCTTCACCAGCAGAATAAGGTAACTTTACTTTATTTACATTAGCTGACCTTTAACATAAAGCAACACATTTGCCTCATATACTACATTAAAATAACTTTTTTAAAATATTGGCTTAAAAATTGTTTTCCAAGTTTCCAAGTTTAATCTGTCAAGTGAACTTCATTGGATTGCATATTCTAGTATATGAAATGTGGCTATAGATTATTTAATTTTGTAACAAAAAAAAAACTATATGACTGTAAAATAATTACTTCAAAGTAAGCATGGATTATGGATTACACTGACCATCTTCTAGTTACATTGTCTTTAATTAAAAAAACAGGCTGTGAAATTAAAAGTTGGCAAAAAATGTAGAAAACTGTAAATGTTTCAAAGTTTTAAAAGGCATTAATTGGTAAACAGCTACATTTGACTGCCAGTTTATAATAGACTTAAAACATGGTTACAGAGCTGTTAAAAGAAGTGATGCAACACAGTGATAAACTGAAAAGTGGGTTTTAGGCATCTAATTCAATACAACTGAACTTGCAGTAGCAGAGCTGTTTGAAATATCAATGACTTTGCTAGATTACAAATTAGATGCCATTGCAGAATTTTCTTGATGCAAACACGTTTATCCATGTTTTTTTTTTGTTCCATTATCTTAATTTTAAATGTTAACAGAACAAGATTATACAATGTGCCAGCGCCAACATATGCAACACCACAACTGCTTTTCATATTATGTCCTACTGCCTTCTTTGTGTGTTGAGTTCTCCTGGTGAGTTTGTGAGGTTGAAAACTTTACATTCAGACAATTTTACAGCAAAGCCACAAATACAGTTAGATTATACTGTATATACACAATAATGACTCAGAAGGTCCACCTGTGATTCCTCTCTCTATTCTGCCCCAAAAAGCTTCATCTCTTCTCATTTTCTCAAGGTGTACTTAATGGACTAATGGATCTTCCATGAAGGGCAGCAGGAAACAATTTCAAGGTCACATGACTAGAAAGCACTGGAAAGCGCAGGTTTAAAAATCAAAAACACTATAATGGAAAAGATTAGGGCAAATTATGTTGAAAGTCAAACATTTTGGGATTCAACCATTTTTTGTCATCTGAGAAACACTCAGACCACCTGAGGTAACTCATTCAATTTTCTCACTTGGAAAATACTTTTATTGCTCAGCTTGTTAAAGTGCAACATTAGTGAGGAAGGTTAAAGAGGATAATTGCTGCCCTAGCACAGTTGTTGAAGACTACCTACTCACTCTGAGACCTCTGCAGTGAGAAGTGTAGCACTCCCATGGTGACAAAGAATGACAGAAGTACTGGAATGGGACTCTGGGATAGTTAATGCCAATAAACACTTAAAAGACAAGGAAAAGGATGTGACATTAGGAAAAGAGACATTTCTTTGTCCCCAGCTGCAGGGAAGGTAAGATAAATGCAGAGTAAAAGATGAGAGAAGCCAAGTGGGACAGAGGAAAAATGTAGTGATGCAGGACCATCTAAGGGATCAGCACACTTTGTCACCCTGTCACACACAACAGGCAACACTGTCAATCACACACATACACTTACACGTCAAAGAACACCGAAGCCTTACAAAACACATGGTTGAATTGAAAGAAAAATCGGATAGACTTGATCAACTACCCTAAATGCATGTCAATAAATATGCTGTAACAGAAAAAAAGGCTGAAATTTTCACTTTATTTGTATAATAAAAACATGTGGTCATATTTTACATTATGAGATTTTCATATGTAAAATTATTTAGCATTTACAGTTAAACGTTTTCACATGAGAAACAAAAATTTGGATTGTTTTACCACATGGGTTTCCTAATTTACAGCACAACATATTTTTTTCCATTTGAAACATATGTTGACATGTTCCCATGTTTTTCACAGTATAATTCTCACATGTGAGATATATGTGTCCATATGTTACGTCAGAGTATGATTTCTACAAATGCAAAATGTTAAAAGAATCTGGGAGGTTTTCCAAGTTGCTAGTATAACTTCCACATCTGAATCACATTTCCCATGTTACCATAAAATATAATTTCTGTAAGTGAAACATAGGCTTGCCACATGTCTACACAATATAATTACATGTAAATGACTTTTTTTTTTTACATATACGGTCATTAAATGCTCACGTCCATCAATTAATATTCTATTCTCACTTATTCCTTGCAATGTTGCAAATGCACATGTTCAGTATAAAAAGCATACTAAAGCATCAACAAGTGGATTTTCTTTAGAATACAAAGTATTACCATATATGTAAAGAAAAAAAGGTTCTGAGTTTCAACTATCACTAAGTGAAATGTGAATTCATATCAGGTTTACTGTGCATGGAACAGTAGAAAGAGCAATTTAATTTTAAAAAATGGGTAATAGGCAAAGAAAAAAGGACAACACAGAAAAGTTGAAAGAATGTTATTTTAGAAAGCTTTCACAAGACTAAAATCTTTGGTTGAATCACAGAGATAAAAAGGGTCATTACTTCAAATTCTCATCAATCCTTTTGAAGGTTTAATGCCGGGAACAATAGCACAGCAACTGATGTTTTGAGCCAGTTCTCAGTCATAAGTGTACAAAAGCTGTTCAAAGATACATTAAAAGAAAGAAACTATGATAAACTAAGATTTTAAAAACTTTTTCTGTTACCTTTATGTAATATTCTATTTACTAATTTATGGATGGCTTGAGTATTTTCATCTACAATTCAGTAATTCTAAATAAAGCAGTTAGAGATCTTGTAAAAATCATGATTTAAAGTTCATTGCTATTCTCTGCACAGATTTTTGTGTTTGGATACATTGCCCTTCTGTTCAAATCAAGGATAAAAGCCTAAATTTATGCAGGATGTTTTTGCATCACTTACATTCAAGTTCTGAAAAGACTTGGCAATTCATAACTTGGCAGACTCAATGCTTTGAGCCCACAAAACTAAACAACTTGACTTAAAGAAAAAAAGTGCCACAAATGACTTCTTTTACTAAAATCAGATTCTTTATGGTTTTTGAAGCACAAATCAGGTTGGATTCTAAATCCAACTTGGTCTTCCACCAGAAAGTGGGATAAATATTCTGGTCTCCAGTATTTCACAATTAACGCACAAAACCAATTTAATAAAAATGTTTCCTACTCTTATCTCATTGCATGTGTTTTTGCAAAGTGATAGCTTTACTCCTTTAAATGATTAATCAGTGTGAAGCATCACATTTTGGCACACACAGACACAAGACAGTCGTCACATTTGACACAAAAATAGTGTCAATAAGGAAGTAGAAAGAACTTTGACACCCATTCCAGTCCATTCACTTTGTCTTGAATATATGCTTGGTTAGAAGACTAATTAATCAATTGTGGAATTAAAGAAAATGCAGACAAAGAATCTGAAAAACGTGTGAATTCATAGTCAAGACTCTTTGATGGCAGAAATCCATTTGCCTTCCTTTTTTTTGGTTTAGCATTGCCCCCGGTCTGTTATAATGATGTCTATTTACAATGCTCATGATCATAACTCGTTCATACGTTTTGCCTTATTTATGTGGAAAAGGAACATGTCAACATCTGTACTGATTTTCCTCTAAAAAGCAACTTCTTTCCCAAATAAAACAACATCCAATTTGTAATACATCATCAGATCTACAATTATCTGACACAAAGGGAGAACTTAAAAACAAAATATTCAGAGAGTTCTATCAAGTACAGTGCTTTGTAAGAGAATTAATCTTACATCACAACAACAAACCAACATTTTGATTTACAGGTGATAGTGGCGCATAAAGTGAGGAAGTAAAAGGTTATATTGTATTGATTTTTTACAAATGTACAGTATGTACTCAGTCCACTTTTCTTTGATAGTCATAATTATAATTTAGTCCAACTGAGTGGTATTCTCAGTATAATAATTACAACTGTTTCATGAAAGCCTAAGCATTTTTGTTAGAGAACATTAGCAAAGAAACACTTAAAGATACATTTGTTTAGAAGTTCAAACCAGGGCCCATAAAGTGATAATCCCAAACTTTGAACCGTCACTGGCCAAATCGAAAGAGTGTAGCCCACCTGCCACCCTACCAAGAGATGGCCATCCACATGAATAGACAAGCCAGACATAGAGAGATTTAATTAGAGAAGCAGTCAAAAGATCCATGGATATGCAGAGGAGCTGCAGATTCCACATGTCAAAAGGAAGAATCTGTGAATTTCATGAGTATTTCCTGCTCTGCAAAAAAATAAATAAATAAATAAAAATTGGCCTCTGGAAGAGTGCCAAAATGAAAAATGTTGAAAGTAAGCCGCAAGAAATCCCAGAACCATGCAGACAACTAACATGTGGAAGGAAATAATCATGCCAGGTAAGATCAAAAGTAAGTTTGGTTTTACATAAAAATGCATTGTAGGAGGTAGGATTAAGAGTACACATCACTCTTAAGACACCTTCCCTGTGATGAGAGACAGTAGAGACAGCAGTATGGTGTGGCAATGCCTTTCTTTATTAAGTAGGAACAGAGAAGCTAATCCGAATTCATGTGAAGATGGAAGGAGCCAAATGCTAGGTAATTTCTGGAAGAAAAGCTGCTATCGCTGGGCCAAAGTTTCACCTTGGAGCAGGAAAACAACGTAAAATAATGCAACATTTGAAAACGAATGTTTTCCTTTCAATTCTGAGAAAATTGTCTTGGTCTGTAACACATAATGTTAATAAAACACAATGACATTTTTGCGATTATAATCTGTTTCACTGCAAAAAAGTTATAGAATTGTTAGCACTTGTATTGTAACATTGCATTTAAAAGTTTTACATTCCTTTGTCTGTTTTCCAATGGCAAACAGCAGTAACATCTGTACAGTTTATAAAACATTACCCCCCTGTTCTGAAGCCAAAACACACTTGAAAAATCTGTCCCCATGGAGTTCTCTGGGAACTAATTTTATTCAGAGGAATAAACCTGCTATCAAATGCTCACACTAAACCATGCCAGCTTGTCCAGAAGAACAGAGGCAAAGCTTTTAAGCAAATGGCAGTTGTGTAAACTCAAATGGCAATGTTGAAAGTCAATTCAATAATAGCTGAAAGCCATTACAACACTGTTATTAACAAAGTTGAGGGAAATGCAATTAGCCTCTTCACCATTGCTCACAGCAACAAACAGGGGGATGTTTCCACGAGAGAGAAACAAAATGAAAAGAAAACAATAAGAAAATTACAAAAGAGCTGGATGGAATGATTTACTGCTGGGTATTAGAAAACAGGACAATAAAAGGAAGTATTGAATTGTAGGGGAGATAAGGAAAGGCCACATTGACAACAAAGGTATGACAGAAGAAGCACCAAG
This sequence comes from Xiphophorus maculatus, assembly GCF_002775205.1. Taxonomy (NCBI): domain Eukaryota; kingdom Metazoa; phylum Chordata; class Actinopteri; order Cyprinodontiformes; family Poeciliidae; genus Xiphophorus; species Xiphophorus maculatus. Next base: position 21,649,298 of record NC_036443.1, read on the forward strand.
CTACAACAATGACAAATTCTTTTCAGTAGGAAAGTGTTTATTTTACTCAGGTGCTACCCTTAAGATAAATCCCACTTGCCAACAAAAATCTTAACACAGCAGCACAATACACTCTTTAATAAGTCCCAATAGCAACACAAGAATCAAGCCCTGAGGTGCAATAACACAGTGACCATGAGAACAAAAACAATGAAAAGAAGAAGTGAAACTTAAAAAGCAAACTGGTGACTGCTTAAATATTTATTTAATTATATAGGGGCATCCCAGTAAATTGGAATATGAAACTATCTAATTCACCAAATTAGTTCATAAAATAAAACTCATCTATAATACAAATTCAGAGTGATAATTTTTCAAGCATTTTGTTGTTAAGTTTAATGATGTCATGTACACCTAATAAAAACTTTATGATAGATTTTGAGACAAAATGGCACCCTACTGAAAAGTACGATTTATTGTGTCCACTGTATACACTTAATTTTTCTGAGCTCATTTTGTTTGAATCACTGCATCAGTGCATGCAGTAGTACTGGTAAGTTGTTAAGAAAGCCTTGGTTGCTTTAGCTTATTTACACTGTTGGTTCTGGTGTCTCTCATCCTCTTCTTTCCAATACTTCTATAGATCATGCATGGCATTTAAACCAGCTAAGTTTTCTGGCCAATTACGCAGGTAGTGGTACGTTTGGCAATGTAGGCTGGTGCAAAGTCCTGCTGGGAAACAAATCAGCATTTCCATGAAGCCTGTCAACAGAGGTGAAGTGTTCTAAAATGTCCTGGTAGAATGCTGCAGCTGCATCAAACTCAATAAAACATTTAAAAAAAAACTTTTTCTACCACATGTTTTTCTTTCACTCAAATTTATTAGTGCATTCAGCACTCTTTGAACATCTTCATTTGCAATTACATCTTAAGACTCATTTAGTCCTTCTCAAAATTTCTGTAGTAATGATTTCTTCACTATAATCTAATTCCCTAGGATACTGGATTGTTTCATTAGTCATTATCAATAATTATCAATATAATAGTAGTACATGGTTTATATACCACTGTGCATAGGGAATCTGTGCAGTATATGAGTTTACTTTTATGAATGGATTTACAGAAATTACTATTTTTTTCAGTATTTAAACATATTCAAACTGTACTTTTGAGACTGTATTTGCTAAGATGTCTGTGAAGGAGGATTAGGTCACAGATAAATGAATGGTAGGCATCACTGTCTCACAACACACTTCCAGCATGTTTCCTTAGAGAACAGGACCAGCTGTCTATCCACAAACAAACATTGTCAAGGTCACCACTCCCTTATGAATTATGTCCTAAACTGTGAAGCAAAAAACTAGTCACAATTTCCCAAGGAGAGTGGTCTTGTTTGTTATGAAAACATTTTCTTAGTTTAACAGAAATATATCAGAGGTATTACATTTTTCATTTGCAATGTGACTTTCTCATTTCACCAGGACACCTGATGAAACTGAAATAAATAAAGTGAAAAGGGAGCAGTCCTAGCTCATAATATTCAATCAGTTGTTGTTCTTGAAGATAGGGCGGTTTGGCCACAACTGATATACCAGTACAGAACTAAGGCAGCAGACGGGAGGGTAATGAGGAGGTAAATATGATTAAAACCTCTCCTCAGGCTGCCTTGGACCAACCATTAAACCAGTGGATGCTCTTTATACCTAATCTATCACACTGCTTAGCTCCCACCGAGAGTAAAGAGAGAGGGATGGCAGCGAACTCAACCCAGAACCTCGAATCTCTCTTTCTCCCAAACATAACTTACACTCCGGGAGGCTCACTCGTTATTAAAGAGCTGCCAAGACGGCCCCCAAACATGAGTTCCAGTGGCAAAGGGTTGATGATGTCTTGTGTAAAAGCATTGATAATTCTGCAACAAAACTACGAGGGAAGTTAAGGTCGTTCTTTTTTTTTTTTCTACGGCTTATCGAGAGAGAGCACAGAGAATATTATTTCAACAGACAAGTGAGATGTAGTAAACATGGAAAAAGTCATAGTGGCAAAGCCGTGTTGATCACTTTTTGGCATATTTAAATGAATCTGTTGAGGAAAATAATGCTAAACGTTTGCCTAGTAAATAGGCAAACAATGTTTACCCTGAACATAAAAGATTTTATGGAAGATTCAAGTGAGATAACTTCAGATCATTGTATTAGTTCTAAAGCATATCCTGCCATTCAAACCTCTTAAATGTTCCAATCCTGCGTTAATTCTATTGTTGCAACTAGAATATCCAAACTGAGCTGATATCTGAAAGCCATGAGCACTGCACTGTGTTTATCGTTTAATTTTAGTCCATTTGTCTTTGGGATTTAAAAAAAAAAATACTCTTTGGCTATTGTGGATAATGCTGATGTAGACACGGCTAATCTCATCTGCTCTTTTGCACAGCTCGCTTGAATGCCTTGTCTTTTGTGTATCAGCAACTCCTGCAGTCAGACACTCAAACAACCCCTGATAATCCCCCAAAGACACAAGAATCATGGATTACAGCTGGAGAGAATCCACAGGCATCTCACTGTTGAGCTGAGCATGTTGGATTGTTGTGCAAAGCCTGTAGGATAATTATCAGCAAGAGGCACAGCCTGTGGAGAAATAAGGCATCTTGTGCCCCAGGCCCTTTAAACGAGCCTGGCAGACCAGCTGAAAGATGCTGATGCCTCTTTTTTATTAGAGAAACAAGAGGCAGTATGCATTGAATGGATGAGGACTCTAGATTTTCACAATGTGAGGGGAACTGCAATCAGAGCTAAACCAGAATTTGCATGAATCTGAGAAAAAAGTACATAAAAAAATAATTTACAGACTCAGATGATCACTTTGATGAATGCATAGTATTGACAGACAGAACTTCCCAGGTATTTGCTGGACTTGGTTGTACACAACCAAAAGTAGTTCATTTTTAATAATATATTCAGTATATGCATCATACATTTTTAAGTTTGTTCATTTCTTGCTACTTCTATCAATTCATGTCATTCTGCGGAAGGTGCTGGCAGGGATATTTGCTCAGTGTGTTGTAGCTCTGACTCAGGGATTTGGATATGCTTTTTATGCTGCAGCAAAATGGCAAAACTACAAGACCCATGATGCAGGAAAGCACACAGCCACACCATCTACTTTCCAGTGAAACCACGATTAAACAGTGGTCATCCTGAGAAAATTTCCACTCAAGTCAAAAATGTTCATGTTACATTTTTAACATTTATTAAACAAATATATTTTCATCATAATTTGGTTAGAATAGAATACATTTTCTATAGTTAGCTAAAATCAGTTTTCTGTACAATGTGTAAAATATCTTTGAGAATAAGCAACAAAAAGTTATCATAAACTTAATTACAATGTTAAGTTAAAATTAATTATTTGGCTGTTAGGTGATTTGTGGGAGCCATGCAAGTCTTAAATGTAATTTTCTTGCAGAAAGGCAGAGTTAAAGACATAGTAATTTTTGTTTTTACTTTGCATTTTTTGGTGCATTTATTTTTTGCATTTCATGTGTTTTTTATGTTTGATTGAAAGTTGTAAAGTGCAAGTAGATGGAAATGGTGTTTTTTATAGCAGTATGTTTGATACAATCCTAATATTCTTTCCTGAAAATAGTGTATAATTCATTTCTCCTGCCTAATGATGATGAACCAAGTCAGATACCTTTATCAGAGTGGATTCATCGCTAGCATTGGATGGGGCCAAGACTCCCACTAAAAATATTAAGCAGATTTGTTGCATTAAAAGGAGAGTCTGTTTTTTTTTTTTTTTTGCTTTTTGGTTTGGTGGGGGGATGTAGAGTGAGATGTGAGCAAAATTTTTAAACTTTAATGTTTTATGACACCAAAAGATGCTTTCATCCCCTCAGCACTAACTCACCAAAAACATAAACACTCACACACATGTGTACCATCTAGGCATGAATCTTCTCACGTATGCACACATATACACTTCAGCTGCCAGTAACAATTTAATCATTCCAGTCAAGCATCGTCTCGCTTGTCCAACCAGGCATATCTCTGCGTCTCGTTCCCTCTCTATATTTCTTTTTCAATTTTGCTTTTCATGTGTGTGCTCCATGCCACTCTGTCTACATAGGAGCAATACTGCCCGTACTTTCTTATTCTGTTTCCATAGTGATGGTGACAGAACATTTCCCCCCCCAGTGATGGATCCTAAACTAACATAGCAGCCATGATGACACACAGATCAACTCTGCTGACAGCTGTGATAACTTTCTCCTCTTGAGCTTCAAACTTACTCTCTACCCAAGACACATTTTTTTCATTACATATGTCCTTTCATTTATATGTAAACATATGTATCATTGATGGATACACATCTTATACTCTAAACCTCAGTCCATGTCAGGCAATGGTAACGTATCTCCTGCTGGAAAAGGAGCTTTCTGGTGTGTCATCCGAACGGTGGATGACAGAAAAATGGAGTCTACTCATAAGTCGAAAAATGGTACATGCACAGCAATAAATATTTCTAATCCGCGGCTTTTGGAAGCGGAGCAATAAATCCCAAGAAGGATTTTTCTCATATACCTGTAATGTTGTAAAAGATTTACAGCTCAATACAGCAAGCGCAGTAAGAAATACTGACATTTGCATGCAGGACCTTTCTTCATCAACACCATAAGACCCCTGCATGACCTAAGTGGTATTTGTTGTCAGTCTAATACATTTTCCATTATTAATTATTTCCTGTTGGAGGGAATAGGTAGAGCACAACTGCATGCTGCAAGGCACTAATGGGAAGATTCCACTAAACTTCCTTTTGAAGTGGTAATGGGCTTAAGGTGCATGTAATTTCCTGCCGATAGTGTATGCAGGAGAGGGCCACACCTGGGTGCGTAGGATAAGAAAGTGGGACTTGGGGGCTCTCCCGGCGGTGCCGCTCACCATCCCTACTATCATGTGGCTGATAAAGGAGCAGGCGCAACACTGAAGTAGGACACTGATAATACTAGCAGAAGAGGTGTCCTTTAAAGCGTGACAAGATGAACTGCCCGAACACCGCAGCTGGGATATGTTTACCTAAGAGTCACTGGGTTGATTAGAGAAACAGGCAACTGGGGTTGAATGGAGAAATATTCTGGAATCTTCTTGGGTCGGGGGCTGCTACAGGTAATTTTGGCGAACTGAACTGTTCACTTAAAATGCGTAGATCCAGCGTTATAGAGAGCTGCATTGCTCCTGCTTGCTCTCTGCTGTGCTTCAGTGTTCATACTGCAGCTCTTCTCCTACAGCAGAGTCTGCAGAGAACTTGAGAAATGAACAGTTTTCTTATAATGTTAGGTTGCTTCTCCTCCATCGGCACAACTACAGCACCCTAGCAATCTTGACATTGAACATTGGTATGCACTGTGCGGGGGCAGGGAGTGAGCAGCATGTACCTGAGTGTGATTGATGCTAAGATATTCCTCCTGACTTTGATTAGTTATTTCTGACCGGGTGCGGTTTATTTCTGCAAATGGAATGGCAGTAGTACTACAGGGAGGAACCAGAGGAGCGTGATTCTTTTTTTTCCACAAAAGATCTGACTCTTTTTCTATTGTCAGGAAATAGTGAATGTTTTAACAAATATGTTAAAAAACAAACAAACATATTTTCATAAAAGTTACCAACTGCATCTTTAACAATGTCTTTGTGCTTGATAGTCCTCTGTAAAGGTCAAACTTGTGTGACAAAAGAATAATAGCTGTGTTGTCAACAGATACTCAAACATGAAATGTGGATATAGCAGCTTCTCCAGAGACAATGGGCCTCTTGGCTGCGTTTATGATTAATGCTTTCATTGTCCAGCTTTTCAGATTAGGTTGAGAGCAATGTCTTGGTGATTTTCAAGTGATGAAGTAAATTATGCTCCTTTAAAGCTTTAAGATATTAATACTTCTATTATTAAGTATTACTATTATTAATTATTATCTAACCCTTATTGAAGCTTTTCAGTAACTTTATTTCTTATACTTTGGTGAGGCATAGTATGGCGACATTTAGTGGCATCACTGCTAAGAGTTGCACCATTTTGTGAAACTGCACAAAGCACGACAGACATTCACCAGAGAGTGTTGAATGTGTTGTTTAGGTACATGTAGGTGGCTGGGAGGATGGATGGCAACCTCTGTGTCCTCTAAAGTCTCATGTTGTAGGCCAAAGCTGAGTTCACCTTCATCTATCAGCAGTATCACTCCGACCACTATAACTCATCCTCTCCTCCGCTACAAGATATGGAGGGTGGGTGCATAGGCAGGGAGGGGACAAGATGTAAAAGAAATAAATGGAGTCACAGTGAAGATGAGGATCATTGCTGCCCTGGCTTGGTTGTTGCAGACATTGGTCTTTGAGCAAAAGCAGGTATGCACATTTTGCAAAATGTTTCTTTTGTAGACAAGGAGAAAGAAACAGACACAGACAGATCTGGTTCAGACACACATATGCCCGTAACGTCAAGAGTGTGTCAGAGGCTGTCTCTATTGGATTACTTGAGGACACACTGTCTGTCTTTATTCCAAAGGTCCTTGTCGATTAAAGTTGCTGATAAATTGATTTTGCCTCAAGGCCACCTGCTGGGCGCCGTCTGGCAACAATCAGGCTCGATAGTGAATCAATATTGCATAAACCGGTTATCATAGCCTACACTGACCTTATCAAAGAATACAGATATGAAGATCAGAGCTTAAAATGTGCTCAAGCAAAAATAGACAAATTTAATCATGTGATGCGAGTTTGGTTATCTATATTTCAAACTAAAAATCTAAAAGAAATCAATTTTTTTTTCAAAATAATCTTGTGAGGAGAGATTCTGTACAACAATGAGAAAGAAAGTTTGTAAATCACCTACTTTGAAACCCTTTTTCTTTTAGGAATGTAGTCAAGAGAAACAACGGGATACTGGTATGACGCAGTAAGCAACTTTGTAACATTTCTTCCAATTCTAATGGTGAGAGAGAAGTGTAACGACTCATTTGTTCTACAACAGCATGAAACTGAGGCCACCGTCCAGTGTATGCAATCACACAGAGGATGTTAGCCATAGTTGATTACAACTACCCAGGATGGACACAAACATGTTATTGCTTTTTGTTAAATGCCATCAATTTAATACATTTTATTGATTTAGCACAGATTCACCACAAATATCATCTGATGACATGATCAAGTTATTTCAAGTTACCTCTGCTAATAATGAGTTATATAGTACATCACTCCCATCAAACCTATCATATATCTCTGTGTGTAGGTGGACAATGTGTCAGAATAACTTACGTTTGCATTATTACCATGGACTAGTTCTTTTTTTTTATCTTTTGAATGAGGTAAAGACCAAACTAAACTTTTAGTATTATTATTTTTTGTATTTTCATACTGTTTTCATAAAAAATGTGCATTTCCAGTTTTGGAATTAATAAAAAATTTTGTTTGACATATAGCTTTATGTACACAGTGTAGTTCTTACGGGATAAACTTTTTTTAACTGTGAAGTTGCCAGTAAAAGTATATCTTGCTGAGAATGCTCTGTTACTTTGAGACTCTTAAGATATCTTTTCTGTCTTCGATTTTGAGTTATTTTACAAATGAGTAGAAGGTTAAGTAGCTTTCATTTTTTGACCCAAAGTAGTAACAGGGTTACTTTATATGTGCATTACTAAAAAAAATAGTTTCCTTTCGGTCTGGTCTTCTGACTACTCAAACTTGGAGCTTTTATGGCATAAAATGTATCATCCACTCAGGTACCCGGTTTCCACCTGGGTCTCAGCATGCTGCCCAGATTTTTGTGACTTTGTAGACTATGAGGTTCAAAACTATAACGAAACCCATAGTCAAAATGTGCCACCAAACATACAAGGCATATTAAAATCTTGAATCAGATGAAAAGCAAAGAAGTAAACCTAAACCAGATTTTTTTTATTATTCCCATATAGGCAATTTATATTTCGGTTACAACATGGCCGGAAAAAAAAAAACTAACTGCAGCGATATCCTCCACTATGTTCCTGAAAATATATAAAAACATCCCTTTAAATCCTTTGTGACAACAAAAATCTACACTTAATGGATATTTTAGTTGAGTTAATTAAGCGACTTAGATTGAAGAGCTGTGAAAACAAATGAACTGGTGGTCTGTTCATGATGTACTTTGCCTCTTGCAAATAGGATGGATAAATATATAGCAATCCCTACCAATATTTGTACTTATAAAATCTAATTGTGTGAACTATGTGTCCTGTTCCTATGCAAGTATGCAGTCCTATTTAGTAAAATCCATTAAAACTGGCTATGATATAAAGACATAAAATGCATAAAAAGGAAAGGATATCTTTGCAAGAAACTATATTGTAAATGATGCTGAATATCAATATGTAAAAGTAAATGTGATGATATTAAGAGCAGATGATATAAATGCAAAGCAACAGAGAGAAAGGAGAGCCTGTCCCCTTCTCCAACTTTTACCCTCGTCAGCAGATACTGTCAACGCTGTGAGGGGAAATGTTTAGTGAAGCAGAAAGAGAGAGGGCGTGAAAAAAATGAAACCCCCTGCAAAAATGTCCACCTTATTCAGTCATGTGGTCTCACAGCACAGTTCTTTCAAATCTTGGTTTAATTAATGGAAACAAAACAGTGCTTCTAAACGTTGTATGATTGTTTCATCTAATTTCACTGTTATGTCTTAGATAGTTGAAGATATCCATATGAAAAGACTGAACTATTAAAAAATCGTCTGAAATAAACAGAGTTTAAAAAATAATTATTAGTAAGAGCATTTGTCTGTAAAATAATAATAAAAAGGTTAGCTATACAAAACAAATAGTCAGATTTTGAGGTTTGAGGGTAAAAGGAAACAGAAGAAAAGAGCAAAAGATTCTAGAGCAGGGGGGGCATTTGTGGGGAGCAGAAGAGGGTACATTTTCATGCAGCATGGGGATTAGGGGCGTGACACCAATCCAAACAAAGCTAAACACTAAAAAAGAAAGCTAATGTAGCTCAGACAGAGGGGCGAGTTGGCGCAAGACCGTCTTTCTGTACGTCTGCCACTTGGTCTGATGTGGGTCAGGGAACAAAAGAAAGAGAGGAAATGAAAGAACAAGGTTGAAGAAAACATTTTTGGACACGCGATCAAAGAGAGCGAACACATCCAAGTGCACTGCTTGTAAACATGTTCAAATACACATTAGCAGGCAGGCAAAGTGCAACCCCCCATGTCTTCAACACGTGCCTAAGCCTTTGAAGTCGAGGTGATCAGTGATGAAACGATTAAAATGGACCTAGAGATATCCTCCCTCAAAGAAAAAGATATATTTTTTTGATGACATAAAGATGCAGCAGTCTTCCAAGCAAAGGAAGGATGTGTGGAGATAGCATCTGTAAAAAGTAGATTGCCTTTTTATCATGTTACAAAAGAGAAAGATGAGAGTCATGGTTTTCATGATAAGACCTGTTGCCTAACAAAATCTGTAAATAAGAGACAAACTTGTTTATTGACACTTTCTGTCGTCGAGATATTTCCCTTCTCACCCTATCTCTGTCATAACACCCCCCCCCCCTCCCCAACCACGTATATATATATATATATATATATATATATATATATATATATATATATATATATATATATATATATATATATATATATATATATATATAGAGAGAGAGAGAGAGAGAGAGAGAGAGAGAGAGAGAGAGAGAGAGAGAGAGAGAGAGAGAGAGAGAGAGAGAGAGAGAGATTTAGAGTAAATATACTGTATGTATATTTACTTACTTGGCAATGAAAAACCTTAAAATGTTGTTTCTATATATATTCAGTCAAAAAATTCTAACGTTTAAACTTTAAACATGAAGATCTGGAAATTTTTGAAGTTCACTTCAAACTGTTCATTTAAATTACCTTTTGACTTGTTTTCAACATTAATGAGCTTTATACCAACCATTTCACTGTGGCTTTGCTTTTATATTCAGGAACATTACCCTCAGTCTCTGGTATTTCACAGACTCTACATTAAAAAAAGTTTAAGGCTTGCAAATACCTGGCATCACGGTGGAGTTGCTTGATCAGCACATTCTAACCTCTCCTTTTTCTACATAATTTTCAGTACCTTTAAAAATATTTTAACTTCATTTTCATTTCTGAAATGACATCCATACAAATAAACCCCATTTACCTTGGGCCACATTTAAAACCACATACATTGTGAGCCATGGGTAAAAGCCTGTGTTGCCCTATCTAGCAGCAGCACCCACTCCCTCATCACTAAAAATGCAGAAAAAGAAAACTGGCTTCCTGTTATTCTATTCCCATTCCCATTAAAAGTGACATTTCATCTAAACCAAACCCTCCAGGGGAAACAAGCAGGCAGTGCTGGGTATAAAGCAAAACGATCTGGGCTAGAGTGTGTCCATGTAGATCGGTTTGTATGGATGTATATGAATTCCAGTGTATATTTACTTATTATGAGGGTTTGTCAGGAGCAGACGATGACCTTAACGTGTGCAGAAGCACCTGTTCAGGTGTGTACTCTGATGTGATATAATATTTTTAAAAGCCATCATAAACTTATGTGAGAATCTGTGCATTTGCCCTCAGGTCTCACGTTCTTCCCTTAGATCAAGGGAAATGTCATTACTTGCAGCCATCACAGATATGAACGCAATTACAGTTTCTGAGGCTTCACTCTGATCTTGTCTATAGTGTATAATTTGCAAAGGTATAAGCAACATTAACACATTCTCCCTTCCGGGCTGTCTTCTTCTTACCCTTGATGGTGCTGTTTGTTGTGAAGGTTTGAGAGCTTATTCCACCACAGCTAAACTATTGGTAAAAGACAGTAGCTTGTATACTTTTTTATTGTACAAGGAAAAAATTTGTGACATGGATAAAAATGCAGCAATTTCTTGCCTATGCTTATTTTCAGACATACACATTATACCACTAACCCTAACCCAGCTATATACCTGGCAAGGGAAGGGTGAAAGCTAATTTTAAAAGAAAAGATCACATTGGTAACAGGATAATAGTTTCTGTGAGTCCTTGTGTTACACAAATAAATAAAATATTGCTTTGAATCAGCACATATTCAGTAAAACAGTCTGTGCTCTCTTTTCTGAAAAGGTAAACACTAGCTTTTCTGTTTGACTAAATGTTAATAACTTACTGGGCAACACATCATCTCAATCCTTATTCTGCGTGCTTTCTCAAAAGCCCAAAGATATGCACACAATGTTAGTTTGCAACAGTACATCAGATGTGAGCAAAAGTCTCTGAATACATGGATGTCTGCCAGAATACTGCCTGCAATGAACAAAGAAAGCAAGAATTTTGTGAAATTGTCATTCAATATTATACATACTGTTCTTAAAATACATTAAACTATTATTCAGTTAATTTAGTAATCGTTCAAGGCTCCTTCCATACTCTGCAATTGGTTGAACTTGATGCAGTGCTGCACTTTTATAACCTAAGCATGAACAAATCAGCCCTGCTGCTTGCTTCCCTACACTGGCTCATTGTTGGATTTTGTATTGATTGTGGAATCTCACTTCTCACTTTTAAAGCTTTAACTGGTCTTGTACTTAAATCCATCTCACATTTATTGATCTGATTTTTAGGGTTCTAACAGCTGAGATACACTGATAGTGTCCTGCTAATGATTCTAAGGTCACAGTTTGTGACAGGGGAACACCGGGTCTTTTCCATTAGCGCCCCCCGTTTTAGACACATAACTTCCACAGAGAACTGAGTCTCTAGCAACCTTCAGATTATTCCTTAAAACTTTATAATTTATGAAAGCTTCTGGCAAAGACTGATAAATTATTCACATATTTTACTGTTTTCTTCCTGTGAACATTTATCTGACCCAAATCACATTATCCTTTCTCACAAACCCATTTGTAGCATTTTTAGGAAATGTGCTACAACAATAGATTTTTCTTCTTCTGCACATACTTAACTCTTTGGTATTTTATAAGTTTCAAATACATTTTTTTACCTTCATTACATGTACAATGAGTGTTCATTGAAAGTCTTTTTGTGGTCACATGTAACAAGTTAGTTTTTTCTGTAAATATACCCTCACAAGTATTAGGAACACCTGCTCAATTGCTCACAAATAGCAGGTCAGTCAATCACTTTTTCTATACATTTATTCAGTGAAGATTAATTGCTAAAGTTCAAACAAGCATGAGAATAGAGAACAAAGTATATCTAAGAAACTTTGAATTTTGCATGATTGTTGATGCCAGGCAGAATGGTCTGAGTATTTTATAAACTGCTAGAATATTCATGCACTGTCAACTCTTAGATTTGGAGGGAAAAACATTATCAGTGAGCAGCGGCTTTGGGATTAGAAAAGTCTTGTTGTTGCAATAACAGAATGGGCAAACTGGAATGAGAAAAAATAAAGCCAAAAGTGGCTCAAATAACAGTTTATTACAATCAAGGTGCGTAGAATAACATTTGTGAATGTAAAACACTTCAAACCTTAAGGCTGATGGACAACAGCACCAGAAAACTATAACAGGCTACTTTTCCGGGCATTGGACTCTGGATGGTTGAGGTGGTGCAGGGTAAAGTATAGTCCCAAGTTGACTGTTTGTCTGGCAAGCAGACTGCAGGGCTCTAGCAGCAGGCCAGTGAAGTCCTTCACATACTGCAACACCAGTCATAGGATTTTCTGACCACAGATGTCAGAGCAAAAGATCTGTAGTCATTTAATATTGAGAGAGTGCATTTCTCTCTTGGGGACCAGGTTCATGGTGAAACATTAAAAACAGGAGGCAATCTTCTCACACCAGAGATTTGTTGATCTGTGTGAAGATGGGGTTCAGTTGGAAGAAATAGCTTTTTGGTCTTTTACTGCTAAAAGAGCCTATTTAAATACTCCTCAGTGATCTTCGGTGCAGGCAGGGGTGAGTGGAGAGGGAATGGGTGGAAGTGTAGATGTTGGTGGGGGTGCAGTGAGTGGGTTAAAGGATTTGTGATTTGAATGGCTGCTTTTCCAACATGTATAAAAATCAACTTCAACATTTTCCCAGGTAGTCAGTTGGTCATCACAGTGTGGGATGACAAGCTCCTCCAAACTGCTGCTGTTCCATTAGCTGAAAAGATATTTTAAAACTTCTCAGTCTTGCTTCTCTCGACTGGGGAATATTTTTTATTGAACTCTTTGGCTTCCTTAGTACCAACTATTCATAATTTAAACTTCACAACATAGCTGAGCATTGATACTAACTGTGCCAGGCTATTTATGAGGACAATCTCTGATTGCTACTTCCAGCAGGATGATGCACAGAATCTCAAAGCTTAAATGATCTCAAACTGGTTTATGAACATGATGATGAGGTCCAATGGCCTGTGTCCTCAACAGCCAATAGGACACTGTTGAGAAGTCCATAAATTGAGCGTTCACATTACGGATGCACAGCAGAAGCATTTTCAGCAACTAGGTGATGCAATCATGTCCACTTTGACCAAAATCTACGAAGAACATTTGCAATTGACTTGCAAGTCTTAAACAAATCTAACAAAGAAAAGTTAAACTGAGTGAAAACTACTCTATAAGTTGATAAGAAAAACAAATGGTTTAAATTTTAAGTGCTAGTGCAAACTTTTGGGTGAATATTAAGTGTTAATGGTATTTGATATGAGTAGACCTGCATGTCATGCCTGTATGCTATTCTTGGTATTATGGCTTTATTAACTTGAGCTACTTATTAATTTTTTTTTTGTTTGTTTGTCTTTTCTTCTTTGTTACTTTCTTTAAACCTTTTGGTGGTAGGATCATATTATCAAAAAATATTTTCCTTCCAATGCAGAAGTATTTCAGTTTGTATACTAATAAGTAACATGTAGATATATTTTTGACAAGCTGGAACTCATATTTTTTGCACAGTGAAATAATTAAAAAATTTTATGACACAAAAAAGTAACTCTAATTCCCCTCAAACTGGCTTATTTTTTAAATTCTTTACACATTTGCCAGTAAATAGTTGCATGTTGAACTCCTTTTCAGAGTTTTCACTCTCAGAACAGCATTCGGGTCTGTTCCAGTTCATCTTTTATCCTTAACATGAACACAAAATAAAGAAGAATCAGAACTGTTTATTCACTAACAAAAACCTCAGCACAACATTTGATAGATACTCTAAAAAGTTAAAGAGAATAATAAAGCAAACTATTTAAAATTCTGGTCTCTCTGCATTTGAAACATGATATCAAAAGAATCAGATTGCCTGCTTTCACCTTTCCTCGACTGCGCCAGACTAATGCCCCCTCACATTTCCACTTGCAACTTGCTCACTCTTTCTCATTTTGCCTCATGTTGTCTCAGATAAGTAATGTAATCCTGGAAAAGGTTACAACTCTAAAACAGGGCAATCATATTTAAAGCTAATGGATACATAAAATAAAGAGCTCATAGGTGATGATTAATCAACTGCTGAAATGCACTGCGTTTAAATCAGTTTAGACTGAATTAATCCCCAACCAGCAAATGCTCTTCTCCTCTGGGCAATTTAGTGAGAAAATACAATTATGGCCCATGAGTTACACCTCAGTGGTTCATCTGCCGTGTGTGTTTCTCCACTGAGCCAAACCATGCCTGCATACCATTGCTGATCGAAAAAAAAAAAGTGTAGACAACATTTATTATGCAAGGATTATTTCCTCTTCAAATGAAACATCAATTTAACTTTTAGGCGTGATTGCACCCTATGTGGTGGAGTACTAACCTACTGAACACACCATGAAACTTGGCTGTGGCAGCATCATGCCTGAGGAGAGTGGAGCTGGTCAGATTTGAAGGGAAGATGGATTGAGCTAAATGCAAGGAAAATAGACATGTGCAAGTCCAGGCATAAATTCAACTCAGACTATGATGTAAAGATGCTTAGAGATGCTCCCCATTCAGTCTAATTGAGCTTGAGGGGTTTTTGCAGAGAAAAAACTTGCATACATTTCAGACTATGATTGGCCGTTATGATTTCAAAGTTTTGTCACGATATCTTGTGAGAATATTATGATAAAAGTAATAGGACCTATTCACTACTACTTTTTAACATAATCGTATGGCTGTGACTACATAGCACAGCAATTATAGTCCCACAAAAGGATAGACCCATTATAAGCTTCTTTGGAACACCAGTCAGAGCAGGAAGTTTGATTTGTATAACTAAACTGCACACAGTGCAATCATAATCATGATATATATTTTCATATATTCATATTCATTGATATTCTCATTGAACAACGGAGAAAATGGTGAAAATAACAAGCCTGACAATATGGACAAATATTTTGTTTTTTACAGATCAATCATTGGAATTTATTTTGACAACAACAAATCCAAATTCTTGATGACAGAAACAAAACCTGTGACAGTTTCTTGCTCCTTCATTGTGTGCCCGTTCTACAGAGATACTTGCTGCAAAAGCACAGTCCTTCCGCTCCAAAAGTTGACATGTGTTCCTGGCACTGCTCAGGATTAAGCTCATAATTACGCTCCACCACACTGTGCAACTCTCTGACAGTGGACGGCATGTCCGCCGGTCCACTGTGGTGGTTGGAATGTTGTTTGAAGTTTCCAATGACGTAAATCATGGCCTAATCAAGGAACACAGTCTTCTGTCAAAACTGCTCGGCACAGCTTGTACTACCCCTGATGTGGGTACAAAAAAAAAAGAGCAGCTGAACAGAATCTGTTATTGGAGATGAATCAGACCAGGGCGGTCAGGGGCAGAACTGGTTAAAGCTGGTGGAATATCAAATAAAAACATAGAAATGCTTGCCACACTTTTCAGATGATTATTTTACAATTGTGTTCTATTGTGTGTTGTTCTATCACATGTACCCTGTAAAGCACTTTGGACTGCCTTATTGCTGAAATATGCTAGACAAATAAACTTGATGATGATGATGAATCACAATAAAAATCATTGAAGTTTGTAACTATTATGAAGTGAAGTGTACCAATATCTAGGGGGTGAAAAATACTTTTGCAAGACACTCCATTCATCAGATCAGGAGCAATGCATATTTTCCATTATCATAGCACTGTTAGATGTTTGCCTTACAGCTTTTTCCCTCTTCTACATTGACCTCTTTTCCCTAATTTACATCTAGTCTTGTTAAAAAAAAAAAAACATTTTAGTCTTAAGGGGAAGTATTTCAGTATCACTGATATTTTCAACAGTGATTCGCAGAGAACGACTTGCAATAAAATCGGCTACCTTTAAGAATACCTCTAAAACTTCACTGCCACCTCCACTGAAACACAGATAATAGCTTGCACTGTTAAATGCAGGGGTTTCTGCTTTAACCTACAACTTCATGTTGCAGCTGTTACTGCTGTGGTCAGAGCCTTTGTACTAGAATTCATGTTCAAATATTGGAGATTTATGGTTATTGATGTTTTAAGCTCTTTCTGCTGACACACTGGAATTCAAAATAGTCTTTCTGGGTAATGGCAAAGCAGCTATGCAGAGCAAGGCTTTATGGATTTTGTTTGAACGTCAAATGGAGAAAACCACTAACACAGCACAACAGACAAAGGCATCTGTTAAAATCCAGGCTGGTGTGCAGCAGTAAAATCCCAGGAAAAGCAGACAGGGGAAAAGAACAATGAAGCAAAACAAAGAGACAGTAAGAATGAGCCCATTAAGAATGTATTAATTTGCCTGAGCTTAACAGACATAGGTTTGATTTATCCAGATCACCATGGTTACCAATATCTACGACATGGCCACAATCAGTCTTTTATGCTCTCAGACACAGTCTTTTTCATCCCTACTGGGCCATGGTTATTGAACATACCCAGGCAATTTTCCATGACTCTAGTCATAAAACTGTCTACCACTAACTTCAAGTGACAGATGCTCAATATTAGGAAGATGTCAAATAAAAACATGGATTTATTTAATCTTGCACACATGATTCTTTCCCCCTCATTGAATTCTATTTGAAATTCAATTCTGCCTGCTATCTTGCATGGCTAAACACAAGCAAATGAATTCAGTAGGTGGTGATGTGTGCAGGGTTCTGCATATAATAAGGAATATTAAAATTAAATTATTGGAGTCTAATTAGTCATGTGATAAAGTCTATTCAAAACTCTAACGTAGTCATCTGTAACCAAAGTGCAGAGAAGTTTGACTTTTCTCCTGCGAGGGACACTGAGGCACGAGGGAGGGTGTTCTCACCATGCAGTTATGGCGACGACAGCTAACCTCAGATGAAGTTCCACTTTGAACATGTCTGCACTTGAGGTGAGAGCACAGTTTTATAAAGATTTCTAGCTTTGTTCCTTTCCATGAAAAAAAAAAAAAAAAAAACTGTATCCACTGAGATGCCTGACTGTGAGTGATGTAAAATCATGTTTGGTTCCCGAGGTCCTTCGATCTGTCTATCAAAAGTCAAACGACAAAAGAAGCTCAACATTTACAACAGACAAGTCTGTTGTACAACAATAAAGGCTGCTTTGATATTTTATTTGTCTTTCAAATGAAGTATTAGCACAAAACTGCTGTAACACACATATATTTTTAAACCCAAATATATTTTAGCTGTAGGAAACCTAAAAATAATTAAAGTATGACACAAAAGCCAGTCACAATAAGTCTTTTGATTGTTTTTCAAAACATAAGTGAAGTTCCACTTGAAAAAGGAAGACATTACTTTGTGTTTTGACACTTCCATTTGAAATAGCTTTTGATTCCTTCAAATATCTCAGAGTGGAAGTGACTCATAACAACCAGTTAACCAGCATGAACTATTATGGCCATTAAAAAGGCCTTAAGCAGGCCCCCATAAACATAACATTTTAGCGCAGACTGGTCTAGAATTTTAGCATTTGTTTATTGAGAATGTCAATGGTGTTGAATTAAGATTTTAAGGAGCTGGCAGGTGGCAAACACAAATGTTGATAGTTGGATTCTTTTGTTACTGTAGCTAAAATCTGATGCTCAGTTTAATCTTTGAGTTTGAGCTCTGTTTGTTCACAAATATATTTGTGAATATATATTTGTCATCTCAGCAAATTGCAATTATCACTGATTGCTTTTAAGCTTGGCTAATTAAACAGTTTCCTCCGCTTTTCCCAGGTTTCACCGATGTTCTTAGCAAGAAGAGGGGCCCCTAAATCAAATTCTGCTCAAGGCCCAATACAACCTAGAACCAGCTCTGGTTCAAGGTTGACGAGTTAGACCTACTGCAATTTTCTGCTGGATACAGAGGGACATTGTGGCGATGCAAAACAAAAGACAAAGAATAGTGTGCTGCGTGACTACAAGGTGACCGCGATAGCTTCTTCAAAAACTAAACCACCAGCCCACTAGTGCACCGGCTCAGCTGGGAACACATACAAACTTTATCAAGTTTCAGCACAGACACACAACCTTAAATGTTGTCTAATCTGTTTTTAGATGGGCAGCGTTTCTCGTTCTCTGAACTAAGCTAGATCCTTAAACCTAAAAAGTCAAATTTCTTCAGATATCTGCAAACTAGAAATTCTGTATAAAAATATTTTCCTTCCTTTCCAACTTACCACATAATAATACCTTATATGAGATTCTTTCACAGTCATTTGCAAAGAGTAGTCTAAATTCCACCCTGTACATGATAATTAATGACATTTGTCTCACCTCTCTAGAGGAAATTATAAGGTGGTGTGAAGTAAATGTTGGGCAATTAGCAATGAATCATGGGATTCCATCCTTAGACATGTACCTGAATCCTCGGTTTGTGTACAACATTGCCTGATACAGTTAAATGTGGTCCTAAGAGCACACCTTCCCAATGCAAGCTGGCAAACCTGTGTTCTGAGGCAGACCTCTTTTTGCCCTCAATGTAAGGCAAGTGTCTACCCGAATATCACATGAATATGTTCTGGTCATCTCCTGCCCTTTCCAATTTTTTGGGAATACATTTTTTATGTATAGGCAAAAATCTGAAGAAAGAAAATCTCTTCGAACACCATGAATACTATAAATGGAATTACTCATTCCTATATCCAGTAATACTTGAGATCCTATTGACTTGACTACTTATATTGCAAGAAGTATTTAATAAGAGTTGTGATGACGTTTGTCAGGCTTGTTAAACCTGGCAAGTAAAATATTGACAGGTCATATTTCAGCTGACTTCTCAGCTGCCATGTGCTTGCCTTAGTCCTTTCATGATTTTTTTAAAGCTAATTTTGGATATGGACATTTTTAACATTTTTGTGAGCTACAAGCCGGAACACAACTGGAAATTAAAAGCTGTACAAAAATTCATATATTTATTATAATTCAAAATATTTTGAAATTAAATGAATAAAATTGAGACTGAGAGTGACAATTGCCATGTCTTGCTTGTTTGCACACTTTACACCTCACACACAACTCAGCTCTTTTTTTTATCCCCTCAGCACTAAAATGTGAACACCTTCTTCACCATGTCCCAGATTTGGACAATTTGCATAAACTGCCATTTTAAATTATTCACAGCTGCTGTCTTAGCTTTTCTGACTAATTATATTTTGAGCTCTTGTGTTTTCTTTCTTCATTCCATCAAAGAGAACACTAATCTCGCGTCTCTGCACACACATTCAGATTAAAAACCCGGACTTGCACTACAAACCATCTGGCTTTTATTTGAGATTAACCATTAGCTATTTGTTATATTTCTGTCAGTAGTTTGTTTTGTGCTTAAAAGTCAATGAATTAAAAGTAAACACAAAGTGTAAGCATCTAATCAAAAAAGAACAACAATAATTCAGGCTAGTTCTAAATCCCACTTACAAACGTTTTATGACTCAGTGGAGTGTGTAATAGTGTGGTTTTGACATAAACAACTTACCGTAGATTTAATAAACTTTTAGAAACTGCTAGTTTTGTTTGAATTTCTAATAATAACAAATCAAAACAAGCAATAGGTATCATGTCAATAGTTCTGGACTGTTTTCTTCTTTGCCATCACTCACACAGGACATACAGTACAGACCAAAAGTTTGGACACACCTTTTAATTCAATGAGTTTCCTTTATTTTCATGACTATTGACATTGTAGATTCACACTGAAGGCATCAAAACTATGAATAACACATGTGGAAATATGCACTAAACAAAAAAGTGTAAAACAACTGAAAATACCCCTTATATTCTAGTTTCTTCAAAGTAGCAACCTTTTGCTGTGATTACTGCTTTGCACACTCTGCATTTTCTTGATGAGCTTCAAGAGGTAGTCACCTGAAATGGTTTTCACTTCATAGGTGTACCCTGTCAGGTTAATAAGTGGGATTTCTTGCCTTATAAATAGTCATGAAAATAAAGAAAACCCATTGAATTAGAAAGGTGTGTCCAAACTTTTGGTCTGTACTGTATATAGTGTGCATTGTGCATGTTGTGCATTTTTAAATAAAGTATATAACATGCATATAGTGAACTGTCAGAAAGAAATGTGTGTGAAGGTCAACTTCTTCTAGAAGAAAGAGAAACTCTGCCTTGCATACACACACATAGCAGCCATATAGTGGAAAATATTAGGTTCTTTTTTTTCTAGATTTGCACACAGCATTAAAACGTCCTAATCTAATTGAGAGTGAGCTTTTCCAGTGAATAATTAATATAATTAATCTGTTTACAAGTAGTTGGAGCTCTAAATATTTTAACACCTCCTGCATGTCTTCCCAGTTGTATTTTCTAAGGTCTCCCAGGGATGTATAGCTTACTCTTCATGAGAAGCAGATCTGAGATTTTTTTTTCATACAAAAAATTACTTTTGTCTAATTTGCTTGCTAAATAAACAAACTTTCTCATACCTATGAATTCATGCATTTGGAGAAACAGAACATATTTAAATTACTCATTATCTTATTATTTTGGTACATAAAGCAACATTTCCCTGCTCTCCAGTTAACCTTTCCCTGACTCTGCACCTTTCCAGTCATTGTTACCCGGGGACTAGTTTTATTAAATAAGCATTTACACATTAACATTTTCTGTTGCCCTCCAACTTGCTTTGTTATGAAGGGGCCAGGATCTGGTACTAAATATTCATTGCGAGAACCAAGGTGAGCAAAGATGCCACTTTTCTAACTATCAGTATGGTTGAGTAAAATTTACATGATATGTTTCCCCACTGTATAAATATCTCGGAAAAGAAAAGTTTAAGGAGTGTGTGGGCGTGTGTGTGTGTGTTTTAGAAGAGGCTGCGCAAAATCATAAATCAAGTTGTTCACTATTGATGACATACCTCATTTGTCAATCTAAATCCTTCAGTGGACGTAAAATATGTCGAGGCTTCATGATGAATCTGCTGATATGTGAGGCAACAATAACCATGCAGAACTCAGGATGAGTGAGGGTTTTTGGACACAGTTCTATACCTGGATGGTATATGGGCTTTTTTTTTCTTCATTGTCGGTGTATGTGAAGTGTTTTGGGTTTTAGCTGTCATGTTCTGCAACAGTCACACATCCCAGAAGATTTGCACTTGACTCAACTTGTGGTTACAACAAATGGAGCTGGAAGAATGTAGTTACACTACTAAGCCAACAGAGTGCAAAGTCAAAGGTCTGGAAGGATTTTAAACTGGGTTTACTTTGGGCATCTAATAAGAGTCAATTAGTCGGGTTGGACCAGACTCAGACACAAAGTCTATGGTTTCAGGCAGAGTCAATTTAAACTCTATTGTGTCTTACTGTAAATGAAGTGATGAAGACACAAAAAATGGAGTGATTTTAAATATGTACATATCTATTCAGCAAGTGTATTTATTAATAATTACAGCACAAAGTCTTGCCTAACAAATGAATTTTTACATTTTTTTCGTATTCATAGTGTAACACAACATCTATATTAAAGCAGGTTATGGTTTTAAGACAAATAAAAGGGTCCCTTGCTTCAATTTCTATCTGACAATCTAAAACTGTTTAAGAAGTAGTCTCTGTCTCATATGTTATTATTGCCATGTCTCAAACCAGAAGCCTGACTGGGGAACTGATGCTGCACTGGCCTGAGTCTACCCTTGATGCCTGCAAAACTCTCGTAGACGCATATGAATTTTTGAGACTAAAATACACTGTTCACAGAACTTGATAACAAAGCAATGTAATGTCTAGGAATTATCCTTTAATAATCAAGCAGAAAAAACTAAATCTGTTTTCTGCCTAGCTTTATGGCGGTAGATTTAAAATACTTAAATGTATTTATTTATTTACATTCAAAAAGAATCATGTCATCACAGTTCATAACTGCAGATACTAGTTTGTGAATCAAGTCTTTGAAGAAGCTACTGCATGCTTAGAGAGTTTACTCGGTGCATACAATTTCATAATTTTTTGATATACTAAATGTAAAAACACAACAACAGCACATCAGGCATTCCTTATATATGCTGCACAGATTATGTTCCCTCTGATCAATTACTTTCAGGTACAACAAGTGGTCTCAGGTTTATAAACAAAGCAATTTGGAAAGCAAATCTACCTCAAGAGTACAAAACTCCATCAGGTATTTACTTAATAAACAAAACAGAAGTGTGTGAAAAAAAAGAACATTTAGAATCTAAAAGATGTTCACTTTTCATCATGAGTTTATAACCAAGAAATAGTTTGGAAGTTTTGAGTCTATAAGTTATTCACAAGCAATAGCTATTACACTGGATATTGCAATGAGGAGCTGCTTGCTAGTGCTTCAAAAAATATATTTTGCCGTGTTGGGTCCAAATCAAAACACTAACTCTAGTTTTCTATTGTTCTTATAGCAGATCCTAAAATAAAGTATATATATGTTTTTGTCATTACATAGAAAAACATTCTTTTGTAGCACAGACACAGATGAAAAAGCAAACTGAATCAGGTTTAAGCAGCAGTTCACCTCATACACATTTCATCAACCATGAATACAATGAAATGAGCTACAATTTCCTGCTCAGTATAGAATCGATGGCACTCATGTTTACACTGCTGTTAACACTGACATTTGCTGACTCTTACTTCCTTTGTTATTTCCTCTAGGTGTTTTAACTGATGTAGTGCACAGAACAAGGGAGGTGAAACAAATGAAAGAGATAGTTAAGGAGGATGGGAAGAAAAGAGAATGAAAAAACAAATATTCTTACCTGATTATCAGGAAGAAGGATGAAAGGCATGTAAAAGAAAAAAACAAATATACTGTATTAGACAATGTTGCATTTATGAAGAAAATAATTTGCATTTTCTGCAGTCTTGCATAAAATCTGAAATAGTCTTTCATATTCCTGGGTCTGAATCCTGCACAGAGCTTGTATGTTATATAATGCACACCGGCACTGCTCAACATATAAGAAAATTATTGACAAATCACTATAATTCTGTGGAATATCAAAATCATAAATAACTATCTGAACTGCAATAAATATTTTGTAAAGATCTGCTGAATAATTAGCTATTAATCAAAATTCTTCTTTCATAGATTCTGATCTGTGACTGACAAGTCAGAGAAAATCAAAATCTTATTTGAGTCAGTGCAAATAAAATGTTAGGTATACCTGTATTGGCGTACAGTATGTTCATGCACTGTACTTTAATTTTTAGAAAAATATAAAATATGTTAGTGGAGCATTATCATGTTTTACTAATAATTTAGAGACTATTGGTGCATGACTAAACCAGATATTTTTGTTCGGACTTTTAACGTGGTAATTTTATTCAGACTCGTGCCTCTTTATAAAAGAATTTTGTTTTCCTTTTATTCTTCCATATTCTACATAGCTTTTCTCTTTCACAGCAGACTTTTGGTATGTTCATTGAGTTGCCAATGGACACTCTGTGATTTACATTTCACAGACATGCATCGGTAGTTTCCAGTCCAGACACCAGTCTAATGGAAGCATACATGCAGCTTTTATTAGCTGTGAAAATCCAATGGCATCAAATATTAAACACTTCATTATGGGGCACTGCTTGTCTTGTTGAAGTGAACAGCCACTTAAACCTACAACAGCCAGGAGAAAATAAGAGAAAACCAATGCACAATGACAGGAGTAATTACAGGAAATCTATTTTATGAGACACAATTGTCATGGGAACCTGTGCTATGTGTAAGCTCGTGTCAGCATATGGGTATTGCTATGTGTGTCCTTCATAATATTTAACGTATGTTAATAATTAATTCTTCTGTATCAAAACAAAGGCATCGGTTTTGGTGGACAGAGTGTACAATGTGTTTAATATGCTCCTATTACACCACACATCACATTCTGATGTAGCAGCTTATGGCAGGTGAAGCTGGCAAGGTTTAACGTAGTTGTCTGTGCAGGGGTGGGTGCTGCATACAGACGCGGACAGAAGATAATGCTGACACAAGGAGAGCAGGAAGAACATGGACAGACAGCTAAAGAATGAGGCAGCGAATTGGAGAAGAACCAACAGGCAGTTGTCAGAACCAATGAGTGACGGCTTCACCGATGACCTCTGAATGATTTATCCCTGGACATGTTTCTGTCTATCAAAGCATCAGAGGCCATTAACATCAGAGACTGCAGCAAGCGAGGAAAGAGAGGAGTCTCGTCTCATCTGTCATGACTTAAAAGATGACCCTCTGGACGCAAAGCATTCTCTCTTTACCAAAGGTTGTCTGGCCTCCAGTTTGCAGATATTTTTCAAAATTGGTGGCGGCTCTTTTGCAGCACATAACTTCAAATGGAATCTGATCCAGCTTGACCATTATATAAAAGGGCCCAAACCACAGATGTGCTTGAACTTGGGTTCTTTCAGGTTTCACATGAACATGAATGGTGTGGCCTTTTACACTGATGCTTCAAGCACACTACATTCTCTACTGCTCTCATTTAAAGGACAAAAAAAGACAAACAAAAAAAAAACATTTCAGTGCAAAATATAAATAAATTCCAATCAGCAATTAACAGTTCTTATTTTAAAGATGCATAAACACGAAGAGATGATTAAAAATAGCCTTTTCTGTCCTCCGCTCTGAAAAATAGAAAGCATGTCTACAAATTAGCTGTGACATTGCATATGTAACAGCACTGTCTTGAAGTCTGTCACTCCAGGACTTTAAAAAAAGGGATTGTAATTAAGCAGTACACATCACCCTTATGAATAGTTCATCTGTATTCAACAGGTATATAGAGAAGAAGAGTCTGAAGGAAGTACATTCCCCATGATATATGGCTTAAAGTGTGCAATTACAAATCTATGATGTGCAACTTTAATTGACCTCATGTTAAATTTAGACATTTTTAGCAAGCTATGTGACATTTTCCAATAAATATTATTTTTGTGGTAATACTCACAGCCTTCTGAAAGCAAGTTTTGAGATTCTACCTTGCTGCCCTTTCTGTTTGTGCAACTGTATCTTGTGGCGCGTTTGTGAATCTTAGAAAAGCAGGAATATGACTGATAGACATACCCTCATAGAAGTGTCTGTGTTGATGTTTTTGTCACCAGATCATGTTATAAGAACAATAACATTGGCCATAAATTAAATATTATGAAGATCAAAAAATATTTGACTGAAACAATGGCTGAGGATAACGTCCCCTGAAAAAAGCCTTCAAAGAGTGAGAGAGTTTTAACTTTTACTTCCTCTGAGCTGTAATATATTAAAAATTGTCTTTATTTCCATGCACACTATGGCTTTGCCGCAAAAAGTGCTGCCAGGATTGAGATCCCAACACCAAAAGCTCTGATTCAGAGAATTTGACAAATCAAAGGAAAAATGAATAAAAACAGAAGAAATGGTTTGGTTCTTTGAGCGAGTCAGAGCTACTGAAGAATGTAAAGAATGCTCGTATATTTATATCAGTTCATTACAGTGCCAAGAGACCATTTAAGCACTAATAGTGTAATAGCTATTAGGCCATACTTCATGAAGAAGACAGCTACAAGCTATAAAGATGATCGGGGAGAATAAAATGAAGGTACAAAAAGACCAACACAAGAGCATGCAACAAAATGCTTTGTCTCTTTTGAAAGGAGAATTTAACCAATCTCTGACAGCTGGACAAGCAGTGGAAATTAAAGTAGGAATAAGCAAAAGTGTTCAGATTTCCATTAGTTTTTCTTCTTATTAGTACAGACCTGGGTTGACAGTATGAAGAGAAGCAAAAAAAAAAAAAACAAGAGTCACGTACATCATTTCTCAACTGTGGCAGGTGCCAGAGCAGCCATCATCAGTGTACAATGTGAAAACAGAGACGTTCTCCACTGTGGCTCATTTACAGCTACGACTTCAGTTGATTGGATTAATCTCTGCCAAATTGAATGAGACTCTCTGTGCCAGAATCCAAGCCCTGACAGATCTGAAACATCACGTCAGCTAAGCATAGTCACATAAAAGTTATCTCACTGCTCAGCTTGTCAAATTATTTGTGTACACCTTCTCTCAAGTCATAGCCTCGAATCACAGGATCAAAAAAACATGTCAGCGCTCAGAAGTTGTTTTTCCTTTCATCTTGTACAGAACCAAAATGCTACATTCCTGATTTTAGGCTATAAAACTCGCATCCCTTAAGCTTGGCTAGTATGTGGTCATGAGGCAAAATACCTTAATTACTGATGCTAAAAGTGTTTGAAAGTCTCCGCAAGACAGTGGGAAATTCTCCAGCTAATGGTTTGGTGAACTAAGAACAATGAGGCCTAACCCCAGTAGACAGTAGATTATCACGGTGTTTCTCAATTAATAATACGGACAGAGCTTATAATGAAGTTATAATCAGGATCCAATGCTCTGCACAAGGAGCAGTCAGTAGCAGGCAGCTGTGGGAACCATTGATTTTTGCATGGCCCTGGATATTCTGCAGAACCTGTCTGCAGACTGCCAAGTATATACATCAATACAGACGTGTCTTGTTAAGTCAATGCATCCTTCAAAGAGGAAAAAATGGGTGCCAGGAGCCTGTTCATGTCCAAGGGTCAAGGAGTTGTTACTTGCCTGGGGTACAGTCATTGAGAAACTCTTCCAGATATAAGGAATGAGCACACTTCCACATCCTTCAGGAAAATGGGTGAATTTAAGTATCTTCAAAATATCGGTGCCACTACTTGGAAATTCTTTTTTCTAGGTTGATTTCAGTCTTTTACCATTTTTATTTTTTATAATTGAACAACTATGTCTATCATTCCAAAATTTTAAATTTTTTCAAATGTGAACAATTAGACTAAAAAGTTTCAAATAGCTCATCAGTGATAAACTCGACTCATTCTCATACTCCACCTTTATGGAGCAGGCTTCAAATTCCAGCTATTCACTCTTTTCAATAAAGGAGTTTTTCTCTTCTCATTAGTAAATAAAACCACAGAAAAATCTCCTTTCAGATTGTTAAGGTCCCCATCTTGACATTGCAGGTTCTGGGTCCTGATAAGTCATATTCAGGTTTCAGCATTCTTTACCTTTAGGCAAAGTCCTTGAGGTTTAATAAAATTCTGGAAATGAGCAGTAAGGAATGATGGGTCCCTTTTAGTGCCATGCTTTTCCTCATGTTTTTTGCAACTTTACTTTTTCTCAAAAAATTCCTTGTGACCCTGAAGACTAAAGCTATTCCAGCAATCTGAGTGTTTTTTAAAATACGTTCATTAGATCTGTTTTTTGGCCAATTTTATTTTAAAACTATTATGCAAAATGGCTTGCATAATAGTTTTTGCAAGCCATTTTTCAAATTATTATAAATTAAATACTTTTCCCTCTTTTTTTCAAAACAGATACTGTCAGATCATATTATCTTTTGAGATACTTTTTTCTCTGTTCCTATCAAAAACAAAATTCGAGGTTATTTTTTTTTAACTCCAAATTTGCCAGTGATATGAATCATCAGGCTTACCTTTGATTTATTAAATGTCATAGAAAGCATATAGACAAATACTTTTGTGCATGAATGGGATGATTAAGTGATTCTCTCACTTTCTGTTAAATTCAAAACTGATCCTTCCATTCAATGAACTACAGCCCATCTTTCACAGAAACAGAAATCAGAAATGATTAAAGCCAGAATTTTAGTCCACAAAGGAGCTATGTATAAAATATTTTCTTAAAAGTCATTTAACTTAACATTTATTTAAACATTAGTGCTTTAAACCATTAGAATAATTTATTCAGTTCTAAAGGATCCATAAAAGAAGTAGCAAAAAAATCATTGGGTATGGATTATGTATCTTACATGATTCAAATAATGTTTTTCCTTCTCTGCTGTGAATGTATGTAAACGCAAACAACTTTTTGCTGTAGAAATTTACTGTATGCAGCCATTTAATGGTGTTTATACTCAAGAGTCATTGTACATCCTATAATCCCAGCTAATGGGTTCTATATTGAGGCAAGCAGTCCTTCTCATGTGTATATTATAATGAGTGCGAGTTGTTGCCATTTGGCATGGAGGAAAAAAAAAAACTTAAAAGGTTTTTTGAACTGCTTAATGGGTTCTATATTTTTTATTTAAGCCCCTTTATTTTGTTTTATTTTAGATTTTACTACACTAGTGCAACATTCAGTTGCAGCAAAGGTTGATTTTTGGTTAGTGTAGAAATACCAACAACTGATGACTGGAGCTCCGGAAAAGAAACTGTACAAAGTAAAAGTGTAATGTATACTAAAACATGACATAAATAACAAAATATAAGTATTACAGGTAACACTGACAGTAAATGGAAGAGAATTTCTATAAATCAATTCCCATGCATGTGAGTATTTGTGTGTGTTTTTTTTGACAGTGTTAGTGTTTCCAGCTGTGCCAATAAGAAGCTGGACATCTTACATTAGTTCTCTAATAAAGCTCAACCAGGTGAGAGCATGCTGCCTAATCAACTATGTCACAGCACACATCACCAGCACTGTTTACACTTTCAATTAAGCCTCCCACTCGCTCGATGCTTTGTGTGTGTCTTTGTACGAGTGTCTGAACCAATCACTTGTACAGGTTGCCATGCGTGCCTCACAGCAGGTAATTATGGGACTGTCAGTGCCATGCCATCTCTGATGGGCATGCACCATTAATATTTATGGTGCTCTGAATCAGCCCCTCACTGAGCACAGTGACAGCAATCACCCCCGTTTTTTGTTTTTTTTAATCTTCCCATTCAGATCAATTCTGATTAGCATTTCAAGCTTTAGGTGGAGCCTCGCAGTCTACTGAACTTTCCTTGTTGTCAAAGATGAACTGAGACAAAAGGGAGCAGCAGAACAGAACACACCGGACACCAGAGTGATACCAGAAATCAAATGTTTGTCATGGAGCAACTAAAGTGGGAGGGAAACTGATGTCTTTTTTTTTTTACAAAAAAAAAAAAAGTAGTAGGTGTGCTCGAATTTGAAATATGAACAAAGAACCAAAGGAGGCAAAGAAAAAAAAAACACAGCTTGTGAGGCACAGTCATGTGGAGAGTCATGAGGCAGCAGGAGATCCAGAGTAAACCCAATCACAAAAGCACTTGGATAAAAATTTGCATGTCTTTATCACTGATATTGGAAGTGACATTTTCTGGCATTACAGGTAGGCTTTGAAGTCTCTCGCATGCTTGGTTTCCTCTTTACCATTGCAGTGGTGCTCTTTTCCAAACCTCTGTGTGGATTGAGCTTCTATTGTCTTCTCCAGAAGACAGACCAATCTGCTTATCTTAAAATCCAGAGGGAGCGCAGGCGTTTGTTTCTGCAGATTGAGATATTATAATGCACAGTAACCTTCCAAGAAAGTGAGCGGGTGGGAGGTGGCAGTCACTGTGTTGCTTTGTGTGTGTTTCTTATTATGTGTAACCAAATGTGCATCAGTGTGAAAAGAAGGGAAAAAAAACCTCTGCTGGCCTTGACACGCCCCCATAGATGTTCATAGGTAGTGACAGCAAGGATTGTTCTCTCTGCATTCTTATTTATCACACTGAGCTGATTGTGAAAATGTGACTGAATCCCACTGAGATAAAAAAAAACATGATGTGACAAATATGTATCAGTCAGCAATACAACTCTATGAATTTACAAATGCAGCGCTTTCCCAACGTATTAATACAAGTTGAATATTTTTCAGATATTCTTTGTTTTTATTCATTATATTTTTTTGTCCAATCAACACAAACAAGTGAATTGTGAACTAAAAGAAGAAGAAGAAACACAGATTCTGAACTTTTTGTTGTGCAGAGATCCACAACGTCGATGGGAAAATAGGCTGATGTGACAACTATTGTTCATGAACTCTGTATCTGGCTTTCACAGAAAGATATGAAAACATCTCATTTAAGGTTTTCCACAACCCATGAAGTGGACACAGCAAACACACAAGATGCACTGGCAAGACGGCAACTTAACATTTTTGGACTAAATGCAAGCACTATTTTCTAGAACAAATAACTGTAAGATAAGTTTTCTAGAACAATACTACTTCACCCTGAAACTGCCATGATCATAGTGACATGTGGTCATTATGTCAGAGCTGCATTGAAATGGTTTAGATCACAACATTTATTTTACTAGAACAGTCAAAATGTGGATCTGAATCCAATTGAATTGAATTCAGATCATAAATCACATTGATCAATGTCCAAGTCAAATTTATTTAAACATCATATTAAAAAAACAACATGCTCTGATCTGAATGAGCTTCAGTTATTCTGAATCATGGGCAAAATTTTTATTTTTTAAATGTGCAAAGCTGGGGGAGACGTATCAAAAATACTTGTCACTGCAATTAGAGCAAATGATTGTTCGAAGTTTAAACTCAAGGGGCTGAATACAAATGCACACAATACTATTTGCAGCTCTGAGTAGAAGAAAAAAATATATATGTATCTCCTTCTCTTCCTCTTCACATCACATAAAAATCAAAGTGGAAAACACTGTTAGTGTTTGTAGCATGACATTATGTCAGTTCAGTCCTTAAGCAGATCCTGTAGAAAATAATATTTATTTCTATGTACAATGAATTTTGATTAGACACCGACTGGAATGGATAAGATAAAACTCAAACAATTAAAGGCCTTCACTGCTCAAATTGTTTAAGAGTCCTCAGAATCAAGCAAATGATAGACACTAACAGGCATCCAGGAAGAAAGGAGGGGAGGCAAACAGGCAGGAAGGAGCAGGAGACTCCTTTGGGAGATTAAATGCTCTTTGCAGTGCTAGTGAAAATAATGACTCACCAAATGGAGCACTTTAAGGAAATTCACACTCAATTCTCCTGGCTCTCTTACTCTTCTTCCCTCTCCTCAGCTTCCCTCAGTCTTAACTTCCCCATTACATTGTCTTTTCCGTCTCCCATGAGGACTATCAAACACAGCTCCCAAAAAACGAAGAAAAAAAACAACTATAGCTTCTGCAAAATATCCACACATGCACCCCTTCACACAGACACACAAATGGATGCGGCACAGGTAGGTGGTATACACCTGTGATTCCCGGACGTGAATCTTGACCTTTTCACATGAGCCGTGTTTCTCATAAATATCTTCTTTTTGTGTGCTTGCTTTTCAGTGTGTCTATCTGTGTGTCTTTATCACATTTGTACGTCCTGTGCATGTGTGTCTCTATCTCTGAGTCTCACTGCAGAGTTGACCTTTCCATCCCAGGTTTGTCCCAGATTAGAAGTGACACAGCCCTCTGCTATGGACCAAGCTGATACCCATACTGACAACAACACAAGCATTCCTACTCTTTCACACACATGTACACGCCCGCACACACACCGAAAACAAAACACATATACGCGAAAAGATACAGATATGTGCTGCTGACAGGTGAGACCATTGCATCTTTAAAATGTCACCTGTTAAGGGGCACCTTCACAGCTTGATTAAAAATACTTCTGACATTCTTTAACACCTTCTCAGAGAAATGTGTAATAGGGAATGTATCATACGATGATTTCCTAATCTCCTGACTATTACATTTTAAACCAGTTGTGTACATACACTGTATAAAAGCAACCAAAACTTTTCTTGCATACTTGCATACATTCCTTGCATACATTAATGAATTAATTTGTTAACATCTCAAAAACACCGTTGCCTTGTGTGATGTCACAGGGAAAAGAAAAAAAACATCAGTGAAGGCACCACTTTCATTTATTTAAAGTGTACATGTTATTATGAAAGCAATGGCATTGTTCAGGCTTTGTATTGTTCAGGAAGGAGACTTCCCTCTCCCAGATATGCCACTCATAAAGGAAGGGCCCATTACTCCTAAAGCTGAAGTTTGCAAGTGCTCAAAGACTTATTTTTTTGGGAGATTTGTCTTCTGCTCTGATGAAACCAAGGTCATTACCAAGACTATGTTTTATTTTTAAGTGTACTATTTGTGTTTGCAGGCTGTTGCAATAAGTAATGTTATTATCACGGTTTCTACACCCTAGAGTAGTGTGAACGAGTGTTTGTGGATGTTTTGATGAACTTCTCCTCATCAGGCAGATCCTATGATGTGTTGATTGAGAACAGGTGTGGCAGTAATCAGGTGTGGGTAAGTCAGGCAATCACTTTTTCATACACTGCCATGTAGGTTTTGGATTTCGTTTCTTCTTTATTACTAAACAACTTAATTTAGAAACTACTTTGGGTTTATTTGTGTTGTCTATGACTGATACATAAACTGGTTTGATGTCCTGAAACACTAAAATGTGACAAATGTGCAAAAACAAAGGAACACCAGGAAGATTGTGAACACTTTTTCACATCACTATTTTGCAAACAAAAAGAAAACAAAATAGAGTTTTCAAACCTTTTCTTGACTTAAATATTGTTACGCAATTTTAGGTCCATTTTTATGTTCAAGTACTTTAGTGTTTCTTCACACAAAGTCTTGTATGGTGGTTTGAAACAGCTAAAACTCACTTCATCATATAAAGTCAGATAACATTATTATTATTGAAATATATTAATTACTGTAGTACTTGTGTAGTGAGGGCTCGTACTGCATATATTTAATCAAAACCATGTCGAGTGTTTTTTTGTTTGTTTGGTCGTTTCTTTAAATTAACACAGAACCAAACAATAATATTCCACTAAAATAGATACAAACCTGGAAGCAACAAAATTCCTAACGCCTCTAAAGCTCAAATATAGCTGTGAGAGCTTGACTCGCTCACCCAGGAGCATGGGCATCTATGTGGTGTTGGTGGTGGACGTGTTTCTGTCTCTGTGGGAGAGAGACCTGAGAATAAAGCTCAGACTGAGCTGAGCAACACTCCATTTCACTGATCGCTGAGCAGCATCTCAGCCACTGCCGCAGGGGGATAAGCTCACTTACCTGGTATGTGTGTGAGTGTCTGTCTGAGTGCCGATGTGCATGCACATATCTATCTCTATCCACCCTTGGATGAACTGGTGTGGTGATACTGTTTTTATATCTTCCCATCTGTTGCATGAATACGCATGTGAGTATAAGGGGAGTCTGACCATTTCAAAAAGCTGTGGGTGTGTTTTATTCTCGATGACAGCAGTTACTCTGTGAATAGCTGGTTGGACAATAGGTTTTGAGGCTAGTCATTTAACCTGACAAGTGACCCTCATTGCTCACTGCTCCGGATACAGAAGGTAGAGGACAAAGAAGTCAAAACCTCTAGATGGAATAAAGTTTAGGAGAAAGACTAGTTGGCATAGCTATCAGACAGATGTGTCCGAGTTACTTTGTGTATGCCTTTAGTCCAAAAAAACATAAAAAGATTGAGAATAGTGATGAAAAGAAAATTCTGGCAGAAGCCTGAAACTCCACTGAAAACAGTGGAGTGTACAAGT
This sequence comes from Xiphophorus maculatus, assembly GCF_002775205.1. Lineage (NCBI taxonomy): Eukaryota > Metazoa > Chordata > Actinopteri > Cyprinodontiformes > Poeciliidae > Xiphophorus > Xiphophorus maculatus. The sequence continues at coordinate 21,682,995 of NC_036443.1, forward strand.
TAGATATCTTTACCAAACCTGCAATATATTATACTTTTGTCAACTTAATCAATCTTAGGCCTCCTGATGGATTGACCTGACAAAGAAACACAGCATTTAAACAGCAGGTTAATACTCTCATTCTCATGGTTCTCATTTGTTCGCTCTGCTTCTTTTAATCTAAACATCTTATACAAAGATATCAAGCCTGATATTTCCCAGGGAAAACATGGGCATCTGGCTGCTGAAAGAAACTGATGCACTAAAAAGAAATGCTTGAAAGCATCATATATCACATTTTATGGGGACGTGAGTCCCCAGACTACCGTATACTGAGGTGATAAATAGGATTACTGAATGTAGCATATTTATAAGAATAACAATAGTCTATATTGTTATTCAATATAATTGGATTTTGAAAATTTAAGGTAAATGGCTAGTTTTTTCCTTAGAAGATAAGTGTGACTCAAAAAGAGCAGGTAGGCTGGAAATTGTAGTTGCGAGTTGTTTATATTTGCAATGTTAATAATAATAATTATATATATATATATATATATATATATATATATATATATATATATATATATATATATATATATATATATATATCCAGCACATAACAGCTGGGTGCAAGATACTGGCAGGGAAAGCGTACATGGAACGACATAACCAAGTTGCAGGCATAGTGTACAGAAACATCTGTGCAGAATATGGACTGGAAACCCCGAGATCAAAGTGGGAAACACCCCCAAAGGTGGCGGAGAACGCCAGAGCTAAGATCCTGTGGGACTTCCGGATCCAGACAGACAAAATGGTAATGGCGAACCAACCAGACATTGTCGTAGTGGATAAACAACAGAGGAAAGCCGTTGTGGTAGATGTAGCAATACCAAGCGACTGCAACATCAGAAAAAAGGAGCACGAGAAACTAGAGAAATACCAGGGCCTCAGGGAGGAACTGGAGAGGGCCTAGAAGGTGAAGACCACAGTGGTGCCTGTGGTCATCGGGGCCCTCGGGGCAGTCACCCCCAAACTGGACCAATGGCTACAACAGATTCCAGGAACAACATCAGACATCTCAGTCCAGAAATGTGCAGTCCTTGGCACAGCCAAGATACTGCGCAGAACCCTCAAGCTCCCAGGCCTCTGGTAGAGGACCCGAGCTCAGAGGATAAGAACCACCCGCGGTGGGTGAGAAGGGAATTTTTATATATATATTTATATATATAATGTAAACATTCCCAGTGTATACACAATTCAATAAATAGCACTCCTTATACTATAAATAATTCTAAACAATCATGTTTAGTCAATTGCAATAAATCTAAAATTCAGTATAAATTACATTCATGAAATATTCAATAAATATACACCATATAATCAATAAACATGAAATGTAAAATCTAATTTAAACCAGTGTTTAATAAATATTTAAGCCACCTTTTTGCTCATCAAAAGGAGTGTACAATCAATAATTTAGCGGCTACACAATAACAGTGATTATAAGCCAACGCCAAGTCACTGACGAAAACACTCACCAGTTCTGCAGTTTTATCTCACCCTACCGGGGTTTTTTTCATCTCCCTTCTGGCTCACACCAATCGGCTCCTATGGTTTAGCACATTAAGTGAGCATCGTACAGATTTATGGGAAATGAATAACACCACACTTAACTGACCTGCAGCTCTGCTCCTTCCAACGTGTTCTAACCTTCATGCCTCCCCGCTCCAGCTAATATACCTAGCAGGTAACACTGCAGCAGTACACATGACCCCAATACTCAATCGCAATTGGCTAATTAATAGTCTCGCGAGGTTTGAGATATAAAAAGGTTGGAAGACTGGAAAATCGGAGGAGGAAATAAAGGTTAAAATTTACACCCGGGTTACATGAAGGCTTACCAATGGACACAGTCTAAAATAAATGTACCAGAAAAATAGTCACACGCACGTGTTATACAAATATGCATAGACATACACAAGTCTTCAAATTGCTTCATCACAAACCCGCCCTGTTGTGAAGAAAAAAATATATATTCCACAGCTATTGGAGGAGAACAAAAAGATAATGGATATTTAATTATTGTGAGAATTAGACAAACACAAAAGATAGTGAATGTATTGAAGGGACAAAAAATGGGGAGTTGAAGGTCGTACAGAAGGCTTCACAGACTATTACTGTATATTCATCCCAACATCCTTACTTGAAAATATTTTAAGAGCTGCCACTTATTCTTTATGCTGACGTTTAACTTTCTTTATGGTAAAGTAATTAGGAACTTGAACAATGTCTTTGGGCTTTGTTCAGTTAACCACTGCAATAATTTTATATGTTATATTAGAATAAAAGGCTAATCCTTCCTCTTTAATCCTCCTGACAGTACAGTGTTCTGCTAGTAACTATTTATTAAATCAGTGTCAAGCAACCATGAAGGCAAATCCATAGATTTAAAAAAAAAAAGAAAAAAGACCAAGCTTGACTAGAGCGACTGATGAGACACACCTATAAACATGCTGATTCGCTCATCTGCAAGCGCGAAGAAGCACTTCCTTTGGGAAAGAGGGGTCAAACACATTAGCTCCCAGCACCGAGTGAGGGCAGCACTTTTAGAAAACTGCAAGTAGTGGACTGACAGGGATGCGCCACCTCTGCCTCATATTCAGTCTCAATGGGAAAAGTGACAAAAATCTTTGAACATGTTTGGGGAGAAATGGCAATTGAGCTCTGAGATGATTTCACTTTTATTCAAAGAAAGATTAAGAAAATAAGCAGGAAGTTCACAAACCTTCAATTGAACATCCCAGTGCTGGCTTTTAATTAGAGAACAAAGTTTTTCACAAGGTTGAGCTAAAGTCTAGAGAATATAGTGCAAAAAAATATATTTTACACTAGCACTCTGTAGTCAAATGTGTACGCTTGGAGGTTAATACTTTTATCATTATTTTTATGTTTCATACATTTCTCAGAAATCCCCACAGATGCTATCAAAGGCCTGGAGGTCTCTCTAACAACAAATCAGCTTTTTATGAACACATCAATATTAATACAAAAACAGTGGCTTATATTAACACAACTTAAAATGTCTGCTGAGACCCTCATTCTCTTGTCTGGTGAAGCAAAGAGTCAATGTTTTAGCGTAAATTACAAATTGCCATAAAAAGGTAAGAGGTGTAATAAAGCTTAAATATCTAAAACAGAAAAAAAACGCTCACAGACTAAGTTTTGTTTATGAAAAGATCTGTGTACACACATGTATGTGTAAAGGATGTGTAGCATGCCAACACTGCACAACTTTTGTTCTACTGCTGAGTCTAAACACTAAATCTACTCCAGTAAAAATCAGAAAATTTTGTTCAAAATACAGTGCAATAAAGCTGGAGCATTTTGATTCTCAAATGCCATTAATTCATAGTATTATATATTACAATGCACCAGAAAGCCTAACTACACCCAAGTAGTGAAAAATACCATAACTTTTTTTTTTTCAAAATGCAAAAACAGACCTGTACATCAGAAAACAAGCATCTAATAATCTAAAAATGATCTCATTTTAATATACAGTAATGTCTTGAATCAATGTCAAATCATATCCAATCCAGCAGCTCATAGAGCATGAGCAAAACAGATGTCACCAAAGAACTGCTCATGTGCTAAGCTACAAGAAAATCAGACCATAAACATACAGCGCAAGCAGACCTAGACAATGTACTCCAACTAAAAATCACAATGGATATGACAAAGATAGAGACGTGTTCATTCAACATTTTTTACAGCAGCTCTGTCGCTCATCAATAATAAAAACATAATCCAGTAATCTACTTTGTCAGCTAGTTTCTTGAGAGAATTGAATTTTGGGGGGAAAAAACTGCTTTCTACACTCTCTTTTGTTTCATCAATAACAGCAAAAAATAAATAAAAAATAGTTAAGCTGATAGTTTTTTCATGACACACTTGGAAAGATTATGGATAGTCCTGGTTGTTTCATAATTTAAAAGATCAACGCTGCTTCTGCTGACAGATTTTAGATTGCAGTGATCCAGCAAACAGACTTCTTTTTTATGAATTAAATGTTTAATCATCAGATCTGGTGTAAGTAAACTGTTGTTTTGATCAATCTATCATTTGTTTTTGGCCTGGCAGATTATCCTTGAGGAAATACTGCTCCACACACACACCTGGTAAACTATTCAACATCCCATTCATTTAAGCAAAGATGCTGGAATCATCATCTGATCTGTGCCTTCTAGTTCAGCAGTTCAGTTCAAAGAAACCATTTTCAAGTGCTGTTCAGTGAAACGGTAAACCGTAAGGAAATGTCAAGAATGTTAGCATGCTGCCTAAGAAACCTTCCATGTTACTAACTTAGAGCACAAAAGGAAACCTAAAGGTGAATTATTTTACGGATACAAAAAGCTAATCAAAACAAAGGTTAATTTTGCAGCACTTTTGACTCAGCAGTGGCAGGATAAGAAAAAAACAGGTTCTGAGTTGATACAGTTTATAGAATGCTCACAGAAAAATTGTCCACTCCTGACTCTTCTGTATGGGTAGCAACACATTTGAGTGTTTTATTCCTACCAAACATGCTACTTTTATCTTTTATCATTCCCAAGTAAGAAAAATTGCTCTAGGTATCCCACTTTAAAAGAGGTAAATTTGGGTCCTTATGACACCATCCAGTTAAATAATGTGCACACCTGCAGAGGTTTATTGGTCTATTATAACTCCAGGTGTCTCCTGATGCCAGGTGGCTAGCTGGTTCTAGCTATCTTGCAGTGAATTAAACAATTACATCTACGAGGGGAATGGACTATCTGCTTTCAAAGGGTGCAGCCGCGGGAAGCAGCTGAACAGTGTATGGTTTGTACTTTGTTCTGTCTGTCCCTGCTGCGTAGCTAACGATAGTCAGCCAGCTGTCTGCTGAAGATATCAAACACATTTGTCAAAACACACAAACAGCAGGAGCACATGAATTGGTGAGCAGTCGCTTAAGCTCCATCTGTGTTGAAAAAGATCATTGAAATAAATGAGGATGGAACTGATTACATTGCTGATATCAATTGAAATCTTTATTATGTATGTACGGTAGGTTTATCAGATATCTCATATATCATTCTATTTTTGCATTGCATCTCCTGGCGATAATTTCATGCATGTGTCAAAGTGATAAATCCTCCTCAAGTAAATAAATCATCATTATGCTTCTTTGTAATTGAGTGCAAAAGTTTTCCAAACCTCAACTCCAGATCCACCGTAACCCAATAGTCAAACTGAGGGAAGACTTTGTCTGGCTTTTTTTCAACAATTTCTGTTTGCTTCTTTTCCAGAAAGAAAAGATTTGTTGAGTGCATAACAAATAGCTGCACTATCAAATTCAATAAAAAAAATATTTACAGATTACAAAGGGAAATTAAATATTGTTGTGACTCATAAAATTTTCTTCAAAGATTCAGGATGGTAGAAATTATTTTGTGTTGCAGTCAGTATTAGAAGCCTATAGAGACAGTGTTGTTGTATGAAGAGAATGCTCAGGGCTCTGCATAATTTTTTTGAACACCTAGTGAACTCTGTGAACACCAAGGAATACCCTCAACCATCTCTACTTCTTCTCCCATGATAAAAACAGAGTTTGGCCTATCTCTGTTTCTAGTTTCTTAACAGATTCTTCCAGCTGTGGATTTTTTTGTTGATACGCCAGATTTACCATGTAACAAAGGAATAAATGCTGTCTGCTATACACTTCAATGGCATTATTCGCAAAAAAATGTAAAATGTATGCATAATTTTCCTTCTACTTCACAACATGCCAAATTGTGTCAGCCCATAACTTAAAATTCTAACAAATCATATTGAAGCAAGGGATAAAAAGAGAATAAAGTTCACCAGGTATGAAGACATTTGCAAAACAGTTTTAAAAAGTCGGGATTAAAACAAACAGCATTTAACAAGAAATGATTATTGTTTGTTTCCATAAGTTGCTCTACAATGGATTGACAACCTGCCCACTGAATTCTAAACCCAAAAGCTCATGGTTAGACAAAAACAAATAATTTAAATCACCACTCTTTTCCGTCAAAGCCACCACGCTAAATGAAAATGCATTATCACTGTTGTAACCTAACAGGGTATTCAAGACACGAATGAACGCTTTCCACACCTAACCACATCCTAAGTAAATAAACAGTCTGAGTTGAGCTTTATTCATTTCCTACTAGAGTGGCAACCTTCATGGTCAGATCTTTCAGTCTCGATAAGCCAATTTATTTCCACCTTTATCAAAAAATGATGCTAAACATTTTGAGTTACCCTTGGATTCCCCTGTGTTAAAATAGATCAAATTTATTATATCTCATTTAAATCTGCCAAGGTGCCAAAATTGAGATTGATTGGATATTGCTTTAACAGCATATTTGGAGAAGCATTAAAGCATTTTTTTTCTGCCCAGCATTGATTGGTACCGCACAGCTTCTCGTTATTTGTTCAGATTTACACATGAGTTCATTTGCATACAAAGAGTACATTTGTGCATTTACGTCGATAGGAGTAGGTGGATATGGGGTGAAGGGCACACAATGAGGAGAAGTTAGAATAATTAATATTTCCACCTCTACAGCTCAAAGTTTATCCAAATCTGACAGGCTCCTCTCAGGTCACAGTGCTCTAACTTTGTGTCACCTCCCATTTCCTGTGTAACAGGTCCATGAGCAACGCTATCTTAAAACCTCTGGAGCTTAAATGGACTTGGAAAATCAGCTAGCAAAATTATTTAGCAAATTGCCTTTTATTATTAGCAACACTCCATTACATCCTGAAATAAATACATTAACCGCACCGTGTGAGAGGTGCTAATGTCTCCCCGTCGTCATATTCCCTCGCTTGGCATCCACCCGACCTCTCCTCGCTCCTCCAGCCAGAGCTTCAAAAATCTAGAGAGCGTGTTAAATTTATTAGATACGTTGACACTCTGTGCCTTGGCTGGGTTGGTGGCTAAATGAAAAAAAAAAAAGTATGAAATTAAACAAATTAATTCTTCTCTTTGATTGGCTGACAGACTCAGTGGCTGTCACTGCTGTTTAATGTGATGTTAGGATGGAAGAGAGAGGGAGGAGATGAAGAAACCCTGTGGTGGAGAAGCCAAGTCTGAACATTAACTGTCAAACCAGAACATGAAGCTCAGCACGTCTGATGGATACCAACAGAGCCAAGACTGCACGAGGAGGGGAAAAAGATCAAGACGAATAGGACAACGGCGGGAAAAGAGTGAAACATAAAGAAGGGAGATGAAGTTAGAAACAGAGATATAGAGAATAATTAAATTAAAACAGTTAGAGGTAACTCTATTAGATGACTGGGTGAAGGAAAAGATAAGCACGGTTCTGGTAAGGGTGGGAATGGGGGGGTGCCTTGAAAGTCTTGCAGCAGTTGAAATTTATTGCAAATAACTGCTCCTGATGCTCTGCCGTTTCAATTTCACACAACACAATTCCAGAGCTTTGGAGCAAATGTGTCCCTGTCAGCATCACTTAGGCTTCCGCTGGTCTCTGCCTTGCACCTCTGCCATCCCCTCCTCCTCCCTCAACTTTGCTCCTTGTCCTTCTCCCACCTTGTCCCTCCTATTGCTTCAAAATGTTCCTTTTAAAGGCTTCACGTCTGCGCACGTATGACAGATAGAGGTAGACAGTGAATGGGAGAACAAAGAGAAAAAAAATTATGTGAACTTAAAGAAGAGGAGAGGAACAGAGAAAGAAACTTTAAAGTTGTGTGAAGAGAATTTATTTGCAGCAGTCTGTGCAGCTGAACTGAGAAACGTGACCGAGAAAAGGACAAGAAACAAAGGGGGAGGACAATGTCTTGATTGTGGCAGACAGAATTTAAACCAGCATTGAAAAACAAATAAGGGGGCGTGCTGTGGTGGCATAGGGGATAGCGCGATCCACGTTTGGAGGCCTTGAGTCCTCGACGCAGCCGTCACGGGTTCGATTCCCAGACCCGGCGATATTTGCCGCATGTCTTACCCCCTTTCCTGTCAGCCTACTTTCATATAAGGGACACTAAAGCCCACAAAAGACCCCCTGGAAGGGAGGAAAAAAAACAAATAATCCTGTAATATATGCACTGGACTGGTTAAAGGATTGTAGGCCTTGTTAAGAATTATTTATTTTGAAGCAGTTTTGAATTTCATCTTTTTCTCATTTTGTTGCTACTATAAATTTTACACTACTGTATTGATCTTCAGTAAAAGATCAATACAAAACACAGATATTGTACTGTGGTGCCTAACTGTAAAGTGGAAAACCTTGTTAAAAAAACGTTAAGTTAACACAGCATCATGCAAATTTATTCAGCCCATTTTAATATGATACTGAATCGAAATTAAATCCAGTGCAATCATTTGCCTTCAGAATCTACCTAATTTGTGACTTGCGTGTATTTTTTATTTATTTTTTTGTCAGCATAAAAACAGGTGGTCTGGAAGTCCAAAAAGATTTTAGCAAACACTGGTGAAGAAACACCACTGTTCACTAAAATCAGTCAAACAAAAATTGAAAGATCTTGGCACAAATGAAACCTAGACACGACTCTCCACCTTGCAAATAAAGGAGCAGCCAAGAGAAGCCCCATGGCAACTCTGGAGGGCCATAAAAAAATCCACAGCTCAGCTGGAAGAGAGTCTTTTGATATGGCAAAATATGAAGCATGTATTCTACAAATATGGAAGAATACCAAGAAAAAAGGGCACTTTTGGAAAAACAAAAATCAATAAAAAGTCCCATTTGAAACATCCCACAAACTATGTGGGGGACACAGCAAACACATAAAAGAAGTTACTCTGGCCAGATGAGACCAGAATAACATTATGTTTAACAGAAAACTGACACTTCTCATGATCCCAAGAACACCATTCTCAGGTGTTGGCAGTATCATGCTCTGGGAGTCTTTATGTTGGTGCATTACATAAGACTCCCAGAAAATATTTCTGATTGTAATGTGTCAAAATGTTTAAAAGTGTGAGAGGTGTAAAACATTTTGTAAGGCGAATGACATTGTGTACGACTTTCATCCTTCACCGTCTAAAGATCCTTTAACATTAAAACAAACAAATAAAAACCTGTCTCTGTGTGCAACATTTTTACTTATTCAAGCACACGTACTGATGGAGACCCCAGAGCTCAACTAAGCCACCCCGCCCCAGTTATCATCACCACTACATGCCACACCACAGCGGGATTAGCACCGTATGCTTCGGCAGCAGCATCATGTGCACCGGCAGCATCATCTGAGTGGCAGGAGGAATCAGTCGGCGAATCAGCCTGAGAGAAGAGTGCTGAGCCAGAGAGAGAGGCAGCAAAGACAAGGCGGTGGAAGAGTGAAGAAAAAAAAGTGACTCAGAGAGCTCCACTCAGTCTGCTGTGGTTTGATAAGAGTTATTATTTCATTATCTCTTCCTCGGCCGAGTCCTGAGCCAGTTTACACACCCGCAAGCAGACACACACTGATGCATTCAAACATACAGATTCAAATATACACTGGGAAAGGATAGAGAAAGAATGCAGATTAAGAGTGTTTTAATGAAGGGCACGAGGAAATGTACACTTATCACTCTGAGTTGGAAGAGAAAGTGCAAGCAAAACAGTTGTACCTTTTACTTCACTGTTCTTTAGTAGACCAAGCTGGTCAGTCACATTCTGATTCAGCAGAACAAGTGTCTGGAAAAAGGTTTGGCCTTGATGCTGTAGAAATAATTTTGCTTTACTTGTTGAAATTCTAGGGTCGTATTTGTATCACCAGGGTTTGCTACTGTTTTCATTACCATTCATTTCACTATTGTTTTTCCACAGTTATCACTGCATTTTGATCTAACAAGTGAGAAACTTTGTATTGGAGTCCATAACAGTCATCTTTTGCAGATAAACTGGGTCAACCAGACTTTTTTTTTTTTGCACATTTTACTCTGACAGTCTAAGTTTACTGTCAGGGCAAAAGCATGATAATAAACTTGGACCAACATTTACCCAGCTATTATGCCACAAAACAAAAACAGAATATATGACAGGGTAACAAATCAACAGTCATATTACTTGAAAGTAAGATAGAGCTTATTGTAGACTTTATAGACTCAGTGAAACTGTAAACCTTTTTCCCTTACACATATTTTCCTTCAAAAAGTTTCCATACTTTCTTCTTTTACTTTTTTTTTACAATATGAGGAAACAATATGACTAAGATAGAGTCAGGGAAAGCCTATTTTGTGAAATCAGACATATTTTCGTGTAAAACCCATCTATAATGCTGTTTCGTTGCCAGAGGATGATCAGGTAAAATTGAATAAATATTCTGTCAAAAGCGAAAGAGTGCAGAGTTCCCCTTGCAAGCAGTGTTGCTCTTTTTAAGCTGTAGTAAAAAAAAAAGTGCCTCTAGATGTGAAACTAATATTTTACACTATTAGAGTACAAACCTTTGTTTAGCTGTTTTCTAAATGAAAAACGGAGCTCAGCTCAGGCAGGTGTATCAGTCAACATGATAACTATTAGTCATATACTACACCTATTGGGTCTCTATAGAAGAGTGGCAAGAAAAATAATGTTAAAAGAAAGAAACTAACACTGTACATCTCTCTGGACACACTATACAAAATTTGGAGGTGGCAGTATCATGCTGTGTATCTCTCTGTATGCTTTTCTTTAGCAGTGACAATGCAGCTGGTCTGATATAGGACACCAGATAATGCAGGGTGAAAAGAAATCTTGTTAGAGGCATCAAAAGATTGATAAGACCCTAAAGTGAATGATGGTGAACCTAATTCATTTGTAAATAATCCATCTGCTATATAGTGGATTAGGACCATAGACATATACTGTTTGCTGTCAGCTAAAAATGCTCTCTTTGTGCAAGCTGTATCCACAAATTAAAAGAAGGAAAAGGGGGAAGAGAAGGTGTGGACACAGTAGGTCACCTTGTCATTCAAGCATAATTCTGCTCAAAAGACAAGGTGGTGGTGACAAAGGCACAATTTTTCTTGAATGCATGCAAAGTGGTGGGCACTTCTAAAGACTGGCAAGTTTAAATAACAGGAAAAGAGCAAAGTAAAGAGCAGGCACTGTGAGTGATACAGTAATGGCTTTGACATTTCTGTAACACCGTTTTTATGTTGCTCTTTAAAGTACCACACACAAAAGAGCTGAGAATCTAAGAAGAGAAAGGTAAAATTGTAAATGCTCCCTCCCCCGTCCCTGAATAGCAGTCGCATTGTGATTGTAAAAATGCTCAAAAGGTCCAGAGTAATTATTAGGATGAAAAAGTTATTTGAACTTTCCAGTCAGTATTGGTTTAATAATTCTTTATCTCCAAAGCAGTGCCGCTCAAACCCAGGAGGACATTTACTCACAGAGGCACACGGACACTGCAGGGTAGCAGACATGAATGGGCGACAAGGGAAGACGTGGAGTGAGAATATTTCTGAACCCATTTGTTTAAATTCATCTTCTTCTCATGTAGCTTAGGAAAACACACAATAAATATATCACCATTTAAGAAAAATAATGTGATTTTATTGTTGTTGTTGTTTTTATTGAACTGCTTTCATCATACATTTTGTTTTAGGTATTTTCACTTTATTTTTTCTTAATTTAACATATTTCATGAAATACTTTTATTTCTTTTCTGTGGTAATATTGGGAGGGGGAAATCAACTCTTATTTATTAATCCCAGGTAGTCTTGACCATCTTATATTTCAATTCCACACTTGATTTCCTCCATAAACAATTTATTCAGGGAAAGCCAAAATGTCAAAATTACCTCCATAAGTTGGAGTGTGCACCTGCGTATGTGTGGAAATGACATTTAGACCAATAAATTGGGAGGAAATTAATTTGTTTTCACAGTGATTAAATGTAATGTAACAGTTTTTCTGACCCAACATATCTTAAAAGGTTAATAATTGAATGAACATGCATACTGCATGCACTTCACATCAGACATAGGGAAGAAAAGATGTATAATACCACATGCACAGCACTTTCTAAAAGTGTAAATTAAGTTAGAAGAAACATTTCATAAAATCACTGTGACCTACATTTATTTCAGGATTCTAAGGGACGTCAGAAGCTGTTTAAAAGGAAACATTCATTGACAATGAAAGACAGCAAGAGAGAACAAAACTTACAGTAGATCACAGGATGGCTGAACAGAGTATAATAAAAGTTCTCTTGTTTATTATTTTTGAGCTTTCAACCTGTTATGGAACCTGCTGGATTTGGATATGATGGCACCTTTTTGGAAATCTCAGAATCAAGATAAGGATTAAGTTTTCAAGGGAATACAGACAAACACTGCTGGTGTGTAAGGCTACCCCTACTTACCTGCATAACTACTAATATGAAACGCTAAAGCCAGTTCAAAATATGTGGTCCCTTATCATTTGCTCCTGGATTTAAATTACAGTAAGAAATTGCTCTCTTATAAGCTTTATTTGACATCTGCACCTAAAGTAAATAACCACCCAAAGCAAGGCTAAAAAAATATTACTGTTCTTTAAGAAAAATCTGTAAAATCACTATTTGTAGTTCAACATTTCACAAAAAACTTGGCTGACATAATTTGTCAAAATAAATCTGAATATCTATACTTGAAGCTGTTTCTTGATATGCCATTGAAATACAAGGTTAATTCACAATAGTCTGATGGGGCAGACGTCAAACCTTCGCCATGTTGGACAAAAAAAAGTTTGCCTTTTACAAATAAATACCTTTCCTTATTAGTCATCGTGTTTCTAGCCAATGTATAAAAAAGAAAAAAAAATAGTTCAAAATTGAAACCTGGGAAAACAATCCCACACTGTGTCCCAGGAGGAAGTGGTCATTTTAGCTTGTTCCAAATCCACACAGAGCAAAAAGATTCCCAAGATCCATCAAGAAAAACTGCATAACCACAATGTTTTCACAATAAGAGAAACCATTAAAAATCCCACGCCAATGCTTGGTGACTTTCTGCAGAGAGGACATCATAGATATACCCACACAAAAAATATATTCACTATATTAGAAAGATATAAAAAGCCACAACGTGACGCAAGCAAATGCCATTACTATACATCCATCGCTGCTTTTTAAAAGCAAAGGTTTTATCCAAAAGGCAAAAGACAGAGGCAGGGTTAAGAATGAGAGCAATGATGTAGAGGATAGAGAGCACGGTAAAGGAGGGACAAACACAAAGAGAACAGATTGAAAGTGTCAGCGCCCCACTTTACAGCAGATGGGGATTTCACAATGCGCAGCCCTCCTCTCGATTCCTGTTTACTATTCCTCCAGTAAGGCTAAGCGAGAAACAACTCTTTTTGCGAGAATGTCACGGCTCTTGTCTGAACACATTCATATTCGTCTACACAAACACAAACAAGTGCACGCAATTTGGCGTAATCATACAAATCCGTCAAAAGCACTATATTGTTACTTATGTCCTTAAGAATAAACAACAACAAGTGCACAGGGGCAAAATGTTCTCTTAAAGCCAAAAAAGGAGAAAACAAAACCAGAGGCACTGCAGTGTAGCTGGGTTGATGCACATATAAACACATCCTGCTGTCTTCATCCTGGAGGATTGCTGTGGGTTCAGTTATAGAGCATCCAACTCTGTAATGAGCAGGAAAACTAATATTTGGAGTGAATTAATATTGTCCATTTTATGACGACACTAAGGCAGAGACACTGAGAGCATGCTGGTCTGTGGTTCTGCAGTCGTAGCCAGGCTGAAGACATTCCTCACTTGAACCAGACAGATCTGCTTCTATCAGCTCAAGACTAATCCATTCCTAGCCTTCCATTACTTCATGTGCATGCAGACGGCCATGTGCACATGAACAGGCACACATACATGTACTACAATCAAGTCAGGCAAAGCCAGATGCTGACTAGCAGAAAAAATTATCTAGATATTTAAAAAGAAAAAAATTAAAAACTTAAACTTCTGCAAAACTTAATCAGCAACATTTTGGAAATAGACTTTCATTAGGCAAAATAAATTCAAATGATTGGAGTCAATCTTGAATAGGAAATGGTTCTGAGTATTTGACTAGTCGAATCTATGGAACATTATTCAGTTCTTACCTAATGAGCAAAAATAAGCTGGGTAGGCATGATTGCACCCAAATTGCATGATTATCCAATTAGGCAATATAAAAAAGACAATTATCTTTTTTACCATGTAAAAAAAATATTTTTTTACATGGTAAAAAATTACCACGTACATATTACTGTACATTTTACAGGTATACGTTTACTTCTATGTACTGGTGTTTTACTTTTAATACCCAACCAACACACTGAATTTAAAACATAATCTACGTAGGCCTATCCATTAATTTAGCTACATTTTTCAAGCGAGCAGCATATTCTTCTTTTTTACCATTACACTCTTTATAGAAAAATACAAATGGAACAAGATGATATGAGTGGGTTGATTAGTCCGGCTGAGCTCAGCCAGCCAGCTTGCTATCAGCATTCACAGAAAAAGTAATTTATATGTTAGTTTTTAAGGAAAGTTATATTTATTAAAGAGATTAGTAGAATCAAAATTGTACTATAGGTATTCTAGATTATTCTGCAGCCTTTTTGTATTATTTTTAAAATGATGAAAACAATCTATATACTTATAAGTATCATCATACTTATGATAATACGTATCAAAAGTATTTCAATCATGATAAAAAAAATGCATTTTTATCATGACAAAACAAGCAAATAGATAGAACAAGTTTTCCCACTTGAAGTCTTAACATTACAGTAGGCTAATCAAAATAATTCAGAAATGTAGAGAAGCTTTTTCTGACCCTACCATCCAAGTTTGTGGAGTTATGGTGAAATCTGCTTTGTACTTTGTACCTCCAATTGTACTTTCATTAAAGTACAATTGGAGGGGTTGGAGTCTGATTTAATCATTGAGCCGGGGCTATTATTCCTTCGTCTGAAGAGTGAATGTCAGTGACTCAATTTCTAATGATGACTTTTCTTCTAACAGGAGTCCAGCAATGGTCTTCTGATCCCATTGTCTCTTTGTCTCAATCATTAGTGTGTCATTGAGGCCAGTGCTGGGTCAGATTTGTCTTGTGTCTCCACCAAACCAAAGGTGACAGCGCTGACACTATAACAAGGATGACTTACCCTCTTAAGCTGAGAACAAAAGCGTCAACTATTTAGATTCTCCACTAATAGTTTAATTCTTTTTGACTAGTTTTTATTTTATTTTATTTTGTTTAGGTTCAGATTGTGCTGCCTGCTCTTTTGTTGTGACAGTACAACATCCAGATCATGATGAACCTTGGCTGTCTTTATTAACAACTGTTACTTTAGCTCTATTACCTCACTGAACTCACTGATTAAAAGTAAAATGAAAACTCTAATGAATTTTCTATCTCTTTGGTCAACAAGTTTTCCCCAGAGTGCTTATGAGTCCAAATATTTTCCAGTCTCTAACCACCTTTAAAAACCCCACTCACCTCTACTGAAACACCCATTATATAAAACCCTCCACGCCAAATTTCCCAGTGGCTCACTATCTCAGAAAGCCATCCTGGCAACAGCCTCCAAAACAGCCTGTATCTTGAGCACAGCGGTGTCAAGCTGCATCAAGGTCTGGTACAGGCATTAGCACATGTGGCTAACCAGGGAGGCGGCAGATTGAATTAGGATTCTGCCTCATGCAGACAGAATGAACTGAAACACATGTGTTGCTGTCATTGATTTAATGAGCACATTATGCACATCGGCACACTCAACATAAAACATCTGCACAGACATCTGTACTTTGTCGACACAACCCTTTAGTTTGATGCAAATAAAATCTCTATAATCAGTTGTTTTTACTGTGTAAAGAAATAAATGTATAAAAATTCAAGATGTTTTGAAAAATCAAAGTTTGTACACTATTTAGGCAAAGCATTATAACCACCTACACAATTGTGTTTTGTTCTACTTTTTACCAACAAAGTAATTTGTTGAGGAATGGCCTCCATTAGACCCCCAAAGGTCTACTAATGTGTCTGGTAGCAGGTTCTTATCTGAGGATAATTTAACTAATTAGTTCATCCAGCACATCCCAGGGATTCTTGACTGGACTAAGATCTATGGTCAAGCCCACACCTCAAAGTTATTATAATGCTTCTCAAACAATTTCTGAACATTTTTTATATTGGAATACTGTAAATTTTGTTTATGAAATGTATTTCCTGATGTCCACACCAATATAAGAGAACAGTTTTCATTAAAGAGTGTGCATGGCCTACAATAAAACATCACACTGCCTCCACTGACTTCCTTTCTTCCCATGGTGTATAATAGAACAGATTTTTGTTGAATAAATTAACAATTAAAGTATTAATAAATGTTAAATTCTGTATGTATTTACTTTCACTATTTCTGTAACTTCCAATAGCATAGTTACTAAAACCCACATAATTAAAATCTCTAACATGACTACAGGATGACCTCAATAAACATTCCCGGTGAACCACTGAGTCTTAACTGGTAAATACCATTCTATTATTGCATTTTTTTTCTTTGCATGTGTTCAGGCGAACTGTGTTTGGCCCATATCTATTGCCGTAGTGTCTGTACTGGTTCACTGCCATGAGAAATATATGAAACATAAAAAAGTTGGTATATGCCCTGCAGTTTCGATCCCAGTGTCCAAGACAAAATGTAATTTTTTCTGTAAGAAACTGACTTGTTTTGACATTTCATTTTTTTGAAACAACAAATTCTTACTTTTTGAAACGTCCACCAAAAAAATTTTGCTAGACAACCAGAAGAAAACATATTTTCGCATTTCCTTTTGCAGCAAGTAAACAACCAACCAAGATAAATTATCATAAAACACCAGTGCATGATTATTTGTATTTTCCATCTTTGTAACAGTTAATATTGAATTTCCTACAAAATTAAACATATGCAAGCAATACAGCAGGAAGCAAAGATAAAAGGGAACAGTTTGTACAACACCAACCCAGATAGTTGACTTTAGCTGGATCAAATCAATATTTATTTACTTCCTCCAACTGGCTTGGGACAAAAAGAGAAAGAGAGGGTGAGAATATAAGTGTGAAAACGAGATGCTGTGCAACAAGGCAATCAATTTTAGTTGCAAAAAAGTGAACCAAAGACCCAAGCTTCAAGGAAATGAGAAAATATGTGAACTAAGAAGCAAGTAATAAATGTCAAACCTTATGTTCTTTTCTAATTACTCCATCCATCTTATTCTATTTGCTCCATTTGCTGTGTTGTATGTGTGAGAAGACTGGTGAAAACCAATCGGGTATAATCTGGTCTTTGGACCCAGCTCTCTCTATCCAGTTTCACGAGAGGAAATGCATTTGTTATTCCGTGGAGCAGCTGAGTGGATGAGGAACAGAGACCATCTAAATGTGTGAAATATGTTCAAAAAGTTGAATGAAAAAGTGCACTGGAGAAAGTTCTGCAAATGAGAGACTGTCCTGGTGTTCCTGGACTGGGAAAAGACTAAGATAGTTGGGGCACGAGGATAAGAGAGCCACAGCAAACAGCAAGTCAGAGCAAGAAATGGAAAAAGGTACAGTTGAAGAGAGAAAGAGAGAGAGAGATCAACAAAAAGAGGTAACAGGGTCTGGATGATTGCTGGTCATAAGAAAATTCAGAGGAAGGCAGGATATTTGGGCTTCCGTCTAAAAGTTGTGAAGCTCGAATCTGTGAAGGCTCCAAGAAAGAGAGCATGAACAAAAATTAGAGGTAAAATCTTATCCTACAAAATCACTCATAACTGAATCGGAATTAGAGCCATTTTTCAACTAATCCATCACACAGATCATTGCTGAGTGGTGTGTTACAACTTTAGGCTCAGCTCTCTGCTCTGCAGTACATTAAAACCAATCATTACCAAGAATAAAATGCGCAACAAGATATAAAGTGGCACTTCACATTACGTTTTCCTCTGTACATGGGAAGGCCAATGTGCAATGGAATATAGAGGGAGAGGGAAACAGAGGAGTGGGAGGGTGCACACAAAGAAACGAGACACAAGACAGTCCAATCACTGTCAGCAAGCATGAATTATACATGTGTTGTAATTTTAACGCTGTCTGTTCACTCCCCTGCTTTGTAACTATTAAATATTCACATCAACATCTTTGTAGGCCATTGTTAATTACTCATCACAACAACAAAAGGTCTAAGCCGGAAATTGCCTTTGCCAACCTCTATTAAAATGTGTATGAAGCTTACTGATAATGCTATCAGATCAAACGGGCGGCGCACAGCCTCCTTTCCCTGGCAGAGATGCCCTGGATTTTATGCTGGTAGTAAAATGATGATACATTGGGTAACTTAATCAGATATACTGAACTTATTCAGTTGATTGTGAACGGAAAAAAAAAACATTGAGCTGTCAAACTGGCAGAAGAATGCATTGTTTTTTGGAAGCTTTTCTATACAGAATAAGTACTACTACAATGCCCTAGTTGGCATCTGTGAAACTTCATTTGGCAAACAGCACAATTATAAAAAGTCTTGGTAAGAGTTGTCTAGCTGACATAATCATCAAGTTTAATTATGAATAGTGTCTACAGTGTTATAAACAATGTTTTGTCTTCTAACAATTGCAGTTATCCCTGTTGCTTACACGTCAATTCCCACCACATCTTTTCCATCCAAGCATACACAAACCTCTGAACATCCACCATCTTTACCAATTATGCATTGTGGCTTCCATTAATTGCAGAAAGTCTCAATAACTGCTGAATGTTTCACTCCTTTTGATTTGAACCGCTAAAATAAATAACATTTTAAATGAAAACCTTATAACTGAGAGGCACCTGTAGATTAATAAGATCCTTTGCCAACAGAAAGTTGATGTTCAAATGTAAAATTCAATGAGTCATTTAGAAACATAGGCAAAACTTTTGTCTACTGGGTGTCTTCTTTCTGTGACTTCAAGTGACAGAATAAAACTGCCTGCATTCACGCAAAACATGAAATAACACATGTGAACTCATAAACACCTTTTGAGAAGTATTTTTGTCCACTGGGATGGGAGCAAAGTCAGCAGGCCACACAAGCAGTGCCACCAAAAACAAAAATTAACCTTTTTTTGATCGTTTGATGCTACAAGGGGTAAAGAAACAGAAACCTTGAGTTGTGTGGCTTTACCCTGCAGGCTTTATTAACAAGACTGCAAGGATGATCAGGAACTGTCGAAATGATATGTGGTGTCACCACAATCACTGCATGTCTGTGTGGACATGTGGAATTAAAACATGTTTAAACGTAAGATAGTGTCCAAAGACAACTAAAGATTTTCTGAAAAGGATACAAAACCAAAGTGAAGAAATGCAAGTGGGTGCACACATGTATCTATTGAGAGTTGTGGGGGAATGGGGGTTGGGGTAGATGGTGTAAACACGCCAGCCTACAAGGATTGGGCTAATATCCAGTTTGTTCTCCCCCGCCTCAGCTCCACGGTGGCTGCAACGCAATTTCTTCCAATTGACCTCTCTGCCACTGGCACAATCACTCTCCACCGGAGACACGACGGCCCCAGAATACGGAGCAGTAGCAGCACTAGCCGGGCGCTTGAGAAGCCAGTACTTAGAAGAGGTGGGGGAACGAACCAACCACAAGGCGGAAATTAGATGAATTAGAGAGCAAGAAGAAGACGGCAGAGGGAGGTGAAATAGTGAATTTATTCGGTGGTTTAGTGGCAGTGACAAAGCACAAGCATTTAGAGATCAGCTAAGGAGGAAATTAGAAGCATTAAAGCCAGTGCTGTTTGTTTCTGAACCTTCTTTTTCTTTGACTTTTACTTGTTTTCTGTCAGGATGGTGTTAATGAAACTGCACAACTACATGGTAAGCAGTAAAATAACCTAAAATTCAAGGAATGTTTGGAAGCTTGTAGTTGAGTGATGTATGCAGTGATGTTGAGAGCTGAAAAAGGTAAGCATACATATGTCTGCAAGTAAACATCAGGAAATCGGCTAGATTTATAAGAGCAATGGCCCAGCCAAAGGCTAAAAGGCTTTATGACGGCAAAGGATTGCCAATAAATGTGAGGTTGAAGCCCTCTAAGAGCACCACTCTCGAGTAATAGGATTAGTCTAAGTCAAGAGCACGGCCATCTTAACTCTTTCTGCAGTACAAATCACTAAGAAGCATCTCTTCCACAGCCAGTACAGCTGTGCTGATGTTGCAAGAAAAATCTGGATTCCTGCTCTACGATGATGAGCTCTGGCTTCATAAACTTGCACATACATGTGTTGTCATCGAACGCAGCACAGTGACAGTAACTTCTCCCAAAACCCTCCTCTGGAGAGATCGAAACACGATTAAAAGACTGAAGTTCAGAATATGTAGCGATAGATGAAAACAGTTAATATGTGGAGGAATGAATTGATGGCTCCTGGCTTATCTATTATTCTCACTCCACTCAACACAAAGTGCTGACACCATGTTTCCCTCACTCAGAAACCAACCCCCACACCCCTGCATTTTCACCTTGCCCATGGCAAGTGAGTAGGAACTGTTCTTCTGGGTTTTTTTATATGTTAAATGAAATTAGTGCAATGCATCAGTGAGTTCATTTTACCCACTGAAAATCATTTGGTAATCTGTTCTGCACATAAAAGAAAAGCAGCAGGGCACCTGAAGGTCGGCCACAACGCTCTTCGAACACTGTGTACCTTCCTATTTCAAACGTATGAGTAAAACCATAGATTTTTTTCCCGTCCACCTTCCTCTTCTTTCTTCCCCTCTGCAAACTTATTTCTCTACTTTTCCTCTCAGTATGTGAAGAGGCCTGCTGAATTGGTTTGAATGTGCTCGTCTTTCCATTAGACTTGGAGAGCAAGCAGAGGAGTGTGGTATTCTCACTGTGCCCATTTCTTCTATGTACATACAAATTTGGTAAGCTGACATGCATTCATACACATCAGTATGTTTGCCTGCATGTGCATCTGCATCTGCACACGCACAAGCTATGCTGCCGTCTTCCCTTCACTACTCTGTGACTATGCTTAACATGCAGCCCGCTTCTTTACCCAAAGGCTTATTTCTGCATACTTCCAACACTCCCTAACAACTGGATGGGTCTTACAGTTCCTAGATCTGGTTGCAGCTCTGCCTCTGTACCACTGCAAAAGGAGAACCCCTTCTGCTGTCAGGAAGAATTCACAATGCCCCTGGCTCTCTATTTGTTCCTGCTCCTTTGCCCTATGAAGACAAATTCCACTGTGGGAGCGGTAAGCAACTTTGGCAAATGTGCTGCAAAAAGTAAAGAGCAAAGTACAGCAGAGAGTGATGAGATTGCTCAAAGATTTAATTCAACTCTGAGGAGATGGCAGCTTGATGTATATAAATGAAAGGGATCGAGAGAGATGAGAGAGCGAAGGCAGCTGCTGCGTGGGGGATCATAATGGCTTCCTCAAAGCTAAACAGTAGAGACATAATACAAGGTAATTTGATATTGTATATTAGTACTCCAGCTTCAACATACAGCCACAAAGCTGAGGATTGCATGCTGTGGCTCATTGTTTGCCACTGCTGGAGGGGTCACGACGAGCTCATCTCTAATGAGAGGAAGAAATACGCAAATAAAAACAAGAACATTAAATTGTTTTTTGCTGAAACTATTATTCAAAAACTCCAAACAAATAGATTTGCAGATGCTTCCCTCATATAAGCTTAAAAGCCAGAAGCAATGTGAATCACAGTTTAGATGAGCAACTTGAAGATAGCATTAATGTAGGTCAAAAAGGCTGGTTTAGTTTAATTTCTTAGCCACACACATACATATATATGCATATATAAATGGAGATTAAGATCAGAATCTTCTAATCTGAGACCATGATGTAGAGCAAGGAAAGGGTAGAATGCCTTCTCTGGTTTCCTGGTCAATCTATGTTCCAAACCTCATCTATTGTCACACCCTTTGGGTAATGAGTGAAGGAACGGGATCACAGATAAGAGCAGTAACTTGTTCATTGGGGATGGGCTGAGAGTCGAGTTGCTGCATCTCCACATCAAGAGGAGCCAGTTGAAGTGGCCTCCCTAATGAAATCACACAAAACTTAAAATGACCATTATGAAAGCTGTTTATACATCTTTTGCCTCCGAAAGGGCAAAGACAAAATCTCCACAACATTTGATCAGAACACTTTATGATGTGCTATGTTGTAACAAGAAAATGACAAAGCCCAGGAGGACTAATAATTTTGACCTTCTCTAACATTCAGTTAAATTTCACAACACACCTGAGTAATGAATCAGCACTGAACCTTGCATAAGGAACTCAATAACATGTGATGTGTTTTGGAAGTCTATTCTTTGGTCTGTTGAGGCTAAGCTTGAGCTCTTTGGGAACAAGTATGTTGCTTTTGTTTAGAGAAGGGAAGGAGAATCCTCCACTGTTAAATATGGTGGTGGGAGCATCATGTCATCAGGCTGTTTACTGCTTATGGCACTGGGAACCTAATTTGTAATCAAGGAATCATGAAAAAAAGCAGCGTATTGACATTTTTAAGAATAATTTAAAGAAATCTGCTGTAAGTCTTGCTTTAGGTAGCTGCTATGTCTTTCAGCAAGATAATCACCCAAAGCATAGCAAAGTTGACCACAAACCATTTGAGGGAGATGAAAGTTAGAGCCCTGAAGTGGTCATCACAGAGCAAAGGTCTCAGTCCTGTTGAGTATCTGTGGCAGGTGCTTAGAGTCAATGTTCATGTTCCAAAACGACACAATCCAGATGAGATGGAATGATTTGTCTTGAAAGAAAGGACATGCCAGTATAGTAAAGTGAAGAACTACAGCAAGAAGCTTTTGTCAGTCGTAAGACAAATGAAAACTGAGATGTTTGAAGCAATAAAACATTTTCTTAAACTTTTCTTGAAAATGTGCATTTTAACATTTTAAGCTTACAAAGTTAGCCACAGTCATTAATCATGACTATCTGATGTTTGTATATTTACTTGATTATAAGTTGACGAGTATGAAAGGGACAGGAAATCATAAGGTCTTGTATCTTCTACCTATTCCTTTTCGAACACATAATATAAAATTGCATGTCAACTGGGCATGATAATTTATTTTTATTTATTTATTTTTCTTCTTTCTTACTTCTATTTTCGTCTGTTCAAAATAAATAAGTACATTTGATACAAATTTGATGATAACTCACAGTTCTAGAGTGTGATTAATTTAATAAATAAATATTTATTTATTCTCACTGTTAGGTTAGAACAGAAAGAATATTTCTGATTTTAATCCAGTTAGATAAACTAGATAAATTATTTGGTAACATTTTATTTGACGGGTTGTGAATAAGACTGTCATGACACTGTCATAAATATGACATAACACCTGTCATGAACATGAAGTCTTCATGAATATTTATGACTGTTATCATAAAGTGTCATTCAGTAAATCATGACACTTTTAGCACAAAGCTGACATTATTCTAAATGTCTGTTATGACAACTTGACATTAACCAAGAAATCATGATCTCACATAAATTTGTTATAAAAGTATTACTGATCATTTTTAAACTTTAAAAATTATGCAGCTTTATGTTATTAAAGCTAAAGTTTAATCAGTAATACTTTTATAACAAATGTATGTGAGATCATGATTTCTGTCAAGTTGTCATAACGAAGACATTTTAAATAATGTCAACTTTGTATTAAAAGTGTCATGATTTACCAAATGACACTTTATGACAACAGTCATAAATATTCATGAAGACTTACTCATGTTCATGACAGGTGTTATATCATGTTTATGACAGTGTCATGACTATCTTATTCACAACCCATCAAATAAAGTGTTACCAATTATTTCTATTTGCAATAAAGCAGAATGATGAGATTAGTTTTTGAGAATTTGTTTTTACTTTGTTCGACCAAGTTTAGATGCACTAATCTTACTCTGTCTTTCTACAGTTAGGGGAAGCCAGAGTTGACCTTTACATTCCAGGGTCGTCTCAAATTATAGGTGACACAACCCTCTGCTAAAGACCAATCCAATATACATCATGATAATAGTACATGCATTTTCTCTCTTACTCACATACTGGGAAGTCCCAGATTATAATGATGTCATGGCTTGTAGGGATGTGACAAATTAATCCACAACATTTGAGTTAAATTGGGACACATTTAGGGAAATCCTCAAGTATAGTGGTTTCTTGTACAACATCATGAAATAAACAAAACCAATCAGGCAAGATACCAGATAGGAAATGTCTGATTTATGATTTGGTACAATTTCCAGAAAACTGACGGCTCCAAATTATTCTTTTCAAGCAATTATGCACAGTTTAGACACTATGGGGAAAGACCATTTAATATATTCAGGACAGCAGGTTCTGTGTCCCAGAGATGAAAGCTTTGTTGTGCAAAATGTATCAGCAAGCATGGTGGCGCACAGGGGTCCCAGATGCCCCCATCTTGCCACTACAATCTTCTGCGATGTTGTGTGAGGCCCCCTTTTTTTAGACACATGACTGATTCCCAAAACAGATGGAAACGGACATTGGTTCTCAACAAAACACTGACATTCGGAGGAGCATGCTATCGGAGAAGAAGAGACCCGCAAAAATCTACATAAAAATTTATTACTGGTGGACAGAAAATTGTCTGAAAATATTGAAGTAATATTGAAGCAACATTTATCATGAAGTCAAAGCTATGGACAAAAAAAGTCTGATAGACAATGATTTTAAACATACTGTCGAACTTGAAAAGTTTGCGCTTATGCACAACAAAGTAAATGTGGTCATTACAAAGTTTTTTTTTCAGTTCCATAAAGAATGTGTCTCAGGAAAAAATTTAAGAAAAACATGTTGCCTACAATTTTGGTATTCTAACTAGCCCAAGATAAGACAGGTTAAGTTTGATTTAAACAGAAGCAAACTTTATCCGTTTTAACTCATGTACTGCAGAATCAGTAAGTCTCAGTTGAATTGAAAATTACATTGAAAATAATCATTACTAAAGCCTTTAAAAGAGGCACATCCTCATTATCTTTTCATCTATGCACCCAGTGATGTAATGTGATGCCCAGACAGAACTAACTGCCAAATCGCCAAAGTCTGCCATATCCTCCCTGTCCTTACATCCTCATTGGCTTCACCCTTGTCTCTTCATGCGGTCTACTTTGAGACATCCGTACAACACAGACTGATAGCGTTTGTCCCAAGCTACCAACGCTCAGATCTGCTTCATGCTATGACGCTCTAGGCTGGCTTTCAGTCTGTCCTCACACACTGACACTTTGTTCACTGTCACACTTCGCCAGGACGTGCTAAGAAAACAAAACTAAGACTGATCAGTCATTGCACTATCCCAGCGTGTGAACAGACACATATGTGGTAACAAATATATGCACCGTCACATATGCTGATGCACACACACATGCTTTTAAACACACCTTCTATAAACCACTCAGCTGGAAGAATAGTGTGTCAGTCGTTGCTCAGTGGGAGAAGAAAAGGAAAAAAGATAGACAGAAAGACAGTGACAGAAAGAAAGGGAATAGTTTGGTACTGCATTGAATATTTAGGAGAGCATTTATGGGAAAGTCAGTATGGGAGGGTTATGATGACATGAAGAAATTTAAAGAACATGAATAAAGTAAAAAAGAAGTCTAAAACAGAAGGAGACAGAGACAGACGATAGAAATAAGAACGGGTAGAGGTGTGCAGTGAAACCTGAGAGGCTGTCTTTACTTGTCCATTTTGAATCCCTCTCGCTGTCTCATTTCATATTTATACAGCTCTTCAGACTCTTTACCCTTCCTGCCACTGAAGCTCCTCTGTGTGTCACTGAAACAACTGTTTGCTTGATTGATTCAAAATGTGATTTTCTACTGTGGCACATGCCCTGAGATAATAAAGTAATGTTTTGGTATTTTTTCATTAAAATAAAACCGCAAATTTATTCAATGAAAGGTGATTTGCCAATATGACCTTTCATTGGTCATATTGTTATGCCTCATCAATGTTTCTCAAAATAAGAAAACTTGGAAAACAATATGCTAATTCCTTTCTATTGCTAAATGCAAATGATGGCTAAGAACATGCTCATGCCTACACACTTTGTCTGGATCCCAATATAAACACTTTCCAACACCAACTAATGAAGTATGGAAGGAACACTCCTGAGTTATAAAAGGCATGTGGTGAGTTTAATTAAACAATGCTAATGAGCAACTAATTAAATGCTTTTCGATCAAAACAAGTCAGTAATTACCTGGAGCAGAGATGGATAATGAGCTCACTACAGTCACTTGCTGACAGCTAAACCCACGGAGACCTGAGCAGATCAATTCCCTTAGTATTAATGACCACCTTCTTTTTTCCATCTTCCCCTAACCCATGTCTTTCTATGTTCCAACTCTTTCAATATGCCAGACTGCAAAAGGGATGAGAGAGGGCGGACATGGAGCCCAGAAAGGAGCTCTTGAGGAAATACTTTCACTTGAGTGTTGACAGAAACATCAAACATGCTTTTTATGCCACTGTCACTCACTGCCTCTCTCTTCCATGCACTTCCTCCATCTATTGATCCTAAACCCGGTTTGTTCTTGTGAAGTATTTTCACTGGACTCACACTTTTATTTTTTATCATTAGCTATCAGGAGAAAAAAGTCTGTAGAGGTATACTTTGTTTATGGTTCTCCTTTTGTTGTCACACATACAATTGGTATCAGTGCTTAGGTTCTTCTCTTGGTTGATAAGATCACAGCTGCAGACACTCTAAACATCACAATATGCAAATCACAAGGATGGCATATACACAGCGAACCTCATCACATCGAAAGACTGTTGGAGGTAAAAAGAAATCCAGTGGGAACATAAAAAGTGAAATTCTTCTGATTGACAAAGAAACCCAGAGGCATGCTTGATAAGTATAGAAAGGAGATTTACTAAGTTGAAAATAGAAAAGTGGAAAGATTGGAAGCCACATAAGCCAAGAAGTGATGAGCATGCAGTTGGACACAGGACAATGATAAATGGCCAGGGAGAGTGAGTCTGGACATGTGCATATATAGATCTAGCAAGGGAGGAGAAATAGAGATAAATAGATAGGCATAGATATATAGAAATGCCCCGATAGTATTTTTATTCCTGTTGTTTCTCTTCTCACAGATAACAATACTATCAGTTCCTCGGAAACTCCTTAGTCAACAGGGAACAGTGTTTTCTCTTCTCATGACTTTTCGGCCAGACAAAAAGTTGAATGTGCATTATTGTTTACCTTTACACAAATATTGTGCTGACACCAAGAATATACTCACGACATACACTGCTCAGGATTTGGAAGCCAATTTCCAATCTTTATTTTTTTGTTGTTGCTTTTTGACAAGAAATAGATACTTCGCTTTCCCCTGAGCATCCAAATGCCTGCCAACATTTCTGAATTCAGCAGTTCCATAACACATAGAGGTTATGAAGGTCAAAAGAATAAAACAGAGCAATTTTGTTGTACTTTGTTTGGCCTTCCTGTTGTCTGCTGAAATTATTGCTTTTTCTCACTATGGAAGTTGGATTAACCATAGAGATATTTCAACACGGCTCAACATGGCTCAACATGCCGTAGAAAATACAGTTTCCTTTCAACCAGCTGTGTATATTTCTGGGTGTCCTTTGACTTCATTTTATACACTTTATTAAAATAGCCAACACTTCTTTGGGGTCAATGTGGCCCAAAATGTTTGATATCAATTCAACAGACAATTTTTAGGTGCATCCATAAAATACCTCTTTGTGTTGCCTAAACAGATGGCAAACATTTTCCATGTTGACATGGAATTAAGAAGAAATCATAGTCAATAATTCCGTCAGTCAATGACTAATTTTGAAAGGGTCACTATGCTCTCCTGCAGAATAAAGTCTTTATGTAACATTTCTAATCCCACAGGTTTTTTTCAGGATCTTCTGTCATTTATGGAATAAATTACCACCTATTCACTTCATTACAAATGCACTGTGCATGAGGAGTTCATTGATCCTCAAATGGTTTATGCCACAAGCAAGACAGTACATGTTTTTAAATAAAGCTGAAATCCTAAATGAATTTCTCCCATAACTGTTAAGAGACTAGTTTCTTGAATTTCTCTGTTCACACTCTGTATTAGCTAACTAATACAGAGGTGTTTTGTTGCCTGATGAGAGCTGCTGATGAAGGCCAAATTGTTTAATTGTATGGTGACACAATAAAAATATCCTTCTCCTTAAGAAGGATGTTCCACATTATTAAGCAGGCCACAGGTTTCAAGCAATATGGGAAAGAAAAAGGATCTCTCTGCTGACAAAATCATCAGATAGTGTAGTGTCGTATGACAAGGTATGAAAACATTAGATATTTAACGAAAACTGAAGAGTTACACTGTGAAGACATGTGTGATTCAGAACAAAGATGGGTTTGTACAGATAAAGGCATAATGAGGAAGGTTTCTGTTAGACAAATTTATCGGATTAAGAGAGCAGCTGTTAAAATGCCCTTACAAAGAAGCAAACAGTTATTTGAAGCCGCTGGTGGCTTTGGAACCTCAAGGTGGAGGATCCTCCAGAGGCTTGCGGTGAATGAACCTACTATTCGGCCACTCCTAACCAGTGCTCACAAGCAGAAATGGTCGCAGTGGGCCCAGCCATACATGAAGGTTAATTTTCAAACAGACTTGTTCACTGATGACTGCTGTGCAACCCTGGATGGTCCAGATGGACGCAGTAGTGGATTGGTGGTGGATGGCCACCACGTCCCAACATGGCTGTGACGTCAGCAAGGAGGTGGTGGAGTCATTTTTTGGACCAAAATCATGGGGAGAGAGCTGGTCGGCCCCTTCAGAGCCCCCGAAAGTATGAAAATGACCTCAGCAAAGTATATGGACTTTCTGACTGATCACTTTCTTTCATGGTTCAAAAAGAAGAGCCGTACCTTCCACAGCAAAATCATCTTCATGCATGACAATGCACCATCTCATGCTGCAAGGAATACGACTGTGTCATTGGCTGCTATGGACATAAAAGGGGAAAAACTCATGGTGTGGTCACCAACCTCCTCTGACCTCAACCCTATTGAGAACCTTTGGAGTTTCCTCAAGCAGAAGATGTGAGGGTGGAATGCAGTTCATATCAAAACAGCAGCTCTGGGAAGGTTTTCTGACATCCTGCAAAGAAATTCAAGCAGAAACTTTCCACAAACTCACAAGTTCAATGGATGCAAGAATTGTGCAGGTGATATCAAAGAAGGGGTCCTATGTTAACCTGTAACTCGGTCTGTTAAAAAGTTTTTGATTGAAATAGCTTTTGATGTTAGTAAATGTGACCACTTAATGCTGCACATTCAAAGAATGACCGTTTGCGGTTCTTTATAATCCATAAAATGTTTAGAAAATCTGCTGTGCATAATAATTTGGAACAGTGCATTTTGAGTTTTTATTTTTGAAAAAAATATACTGTTCTCATGGGGAGCTTTGTTCAGTAAAATCTGATTTATACTGTAATAGTTAATGACTTGAAAATTATACTGACCATCATTTGCATTGACTATTTAAGAAAATCTGAGAAAATATCACTTCCATAATAATTTGGAACACGGTGTATACACCAATGAAAATATCAGATCGTTGGAAGTTTTATGCTGAAACTTTTTATGCCTTTTTATGCCTAGAATCTCTTTCTAGCCATTAAGACAAGGTTAAAGGGAGCCTTTTACAATGTTACATAATCAAATGCTATAAAAGACTACATCTGCCAAAATGTAGTAGATTCAAATCTTTGCAATAAAGTGCATCAAACGGTTATAATACCATACAGTATACCTTAAAGACTGGCATGTAAATGAACAACAGACTCTTATTATTTGTGTTAACAGCTAAGAACAATGTGGGTATCCAAGCAGTGCAATATTCCACTGTATGCATTAGAGTTTCTCTCCTTATGCCACAGCAGTAAACCATGTTAGTGCATTAAAAAGAAAAGGGCAATCCACTTTGAGGCTGTTAGAATTATGCTACTCATTCAACCACACTCTGCACAGATTTGAATAAAGCAGAGATGATACAACATGTCCCTCCTAAAACTATCTTGATTCACAAACAATTTGGAAATTGTTTCACAAACAGTTGAGCAACAAGCTGTGACAGATGTTCACTTGAGCTTCTGTGTGGGCAGCCAGCCCTTTGCACTTGACTGTTTTTTATATTGGCAAAAGAAATACTGTTTTTTTAGCCGAGTGCTTACTGTACACATGCAACTATGAATGGAATAAGCAATTATATTGCATAAAATAATTTGTTAAAACTATGCAAGGAAAAATGTTTCATTCACAACTTTGATCTCCCTCTAACAGTATGGTAGCTTAATAACTGCTCATTGTTTTTAATAGGATCTAAAGGTGATTGGCTGTATGCTGCAGGATTGATATATACTACTGACCCAGATAAGTCTGGCTATGTTGTTTCAGCCTCTGCAGGACAAAGCAGCAGACTATGGCAGACAGCAACCTCAGATCACACTACATGTATCTACCTCCTCTCACACCTACTCTCATCTCCTGTCGTCTCTTTTCCACTTTCTCCACTTCTGTGAAGGGTGGGGAGGGAAGACAGATAAGGCTTGTGCCTCAGAAATTACCTATCAGAGCTTGGCAATGTGTCCAGTGAGGCTGTCTGAGAAATGCTGAATCTGTCAATCCAGTGCACCAGAAAGTATTGTGCAAGCTTAGTTTTTAGCTGTCATTTAAAATGAGTCCAGTTCTGCAGGTGTATGAATACCATATTGCAGGCTCAGTAGATAAAACGGGTAACAAATCATGCTTTGCAGCTTTTCTTCATATTTCCTTTATGCTGAGATTAACCACCAAGTGGAGACTCTCAGAATCCATGATCAGAGGACATTCATCACAAGTAGCAAAAAAGCATGCCAGATTTGTATTAAGTTAAGATTGCTCTCAGGGGATGCGTATCAGCTACACACCAGAGCAATATATAACCATTTTCTGCAGATGTGTTAAAAGGACCTATAATAAATTATAATAAGACAGCATGGCAAGACCCACTGTATCGTTATTACTAAATTTGCTAGTTCTGAAACAGTTCAGTAATTCTGGGTAATGTGTATGAACTGCTTTCAGACTGCTGGGGGTATGTTTATGTATCATCTCCTTGTTCTGTATATTTCTTAGGGAGCTACAGAAGATGTATCCCACTTATCTGCAGAGAAGGCACTTCAATCATAGACAGCCACCAGCTTGTTTTATTTTTTGAACCTTTTAAAACAGGGCGATGAAAAGGTCTGTCTCAGTGTCCACTCGACATTTTTTTCAAGAAAGTCTAGGATTTTTCAGAGAACTCTTGTTCACACTGGCAATTTCCAAGATGTTCAGTGGCTGCAGTCATACACATAAAGCATAGCCTTTAATTCAGTTGGCAGAGTGTTTAATAGAAAAAAAAGAAGTAGTCTGTCTCCTCAACTCTGTTTCAGTGCGTGCCTAGGACAGATGTAGCACTGCAATGATGCTTTATGCTTTATCTGGGGCGCATGTCTTAGTAACGCTACAGCCTAACAAGATCACAGACGAAATGATATTATTGGAACAGATGGTTTAAGGTTCAGTCCTTACCCCTCAGGTTTCCTGTAAACACCAAGAACAGACTGTGAGGAAGAAAAGGTGACACTAACTCAACTGCTTTACTGAAAATATCCACAGGAGTAGTAAAAAGTGGCAGAAAATCAAAGTGGAATAGTGAAAGCAGTCAGAGCTTTCTGAAGATATGTTTGAAGCGTTAGTTTCAATATTAAAACAGTTTTTTTTTTTCTTAACTTCCTCCAAAAATATCAATAGAAGTCGCAGTGAAGAAAAAGAGCATTTTCCATAATAAAGTTTGGTCAATGAAAAATCAACATACTTCTAACATTTTAATATTATAATACACACGGCAAAAATCACACTTGTTTAATGTTGTCATTGATTAATAAAACATGCATCTACATATTTGATGTATATTCGATGATAATTATTCTTCATGAATGTGATGATGGTATTTGACAAAATGCTAAGAAAAATAACTTTCTACAAACAAAGTCTCTCTAGAAGGGACTGTCCAGTCATTTTCGCTCTGCTCAATGTGCCTACGCCACAAAAGTTAAGTGGTAGTGAACATCAACTGTTTCACTATGATGGTTTTTGATTTAAAAGCTCTGCGAATTGATGAAGAGTTTTATAGTCCTATTCCCCCCCTCTCTTTTCTCTCATTTCATTCCCCTGAATCTATAAAAGTAAGTGCACAGAGTTTCTAGTTGAAATTAAACCACAGAAAGGTGACTTTTGAATGTCAAAGGTCTTAATATTAACATAGTTCAAGTGACTGAATGTAACTGTGATGTTAAGAGAAACAGCAGACCTGTTAATTGGTTAGATGACAGAGCATTCTGTATCATAACTAACATTTATTTATGAATATGAATAGTAATGTAGATTACTACGATCTGCCTTTAGTCATCTGATCAACCAGGATAGATTTAAATGCCAGTGGTGAATGAATGCTGTTAGCATGTTAATACCATGTTTGAGTAATATGTAAAACTGAATGCTCAGCTGGGATTCTTAAGGTGTTGTCTAAATAATTACTAAATAATTAACTGAATAATTACTTTACTGCCATACATACGGACAACAATCTGATTTATTCAAATACAAGTTAAGTGACTTGCTATTCGATGCTGCAAGCATACAAAAGTAGGACTTGTGGTGAAACATTGTCTAACAACAACTTCTTGCCCTTCAATAATGAAGAAACCGAGAGGATAATTTCAGACAAAAAGACACACCACCACTCTCAAGTGAGAACCAACAGTTTTAAGCAGGGATGACATTTGACCTGCACAAAAAGAAGTAAGTCACTACAGCTCCATCATCCAGAGAACCCTAACAACTGAATTGATTTGTAGTAATAAGGCAGCAACTTTAGTGCAGGCACTTTTGCCTATGTTACGCCCCCATGGTCTAGGGGTCCAGGGGCGGTAACATAAAAATGTGTCCAGAGAAAAAAGTGGAATGAAAAAATGATTTATTACAAAATGAAGGTTTTCACAGAACCAAAACACAATACAACTTAACCCAATTAAACAAAAGTAAAAGACCAACAAATGCAGAAATCACTGAGTGCAAATTAAATAAGATGTGCAAATACATCAGTCTAAAGTAACTCAAAACAACCAAAAGGAAAGGACGAAAGGGAGCACCAAAAACCTCCCAAACACAAGCCTCTAGCTTGTTCAAAGTTTATCTAAAGCAGATTCACTACTTAACAAAAGAAGCAAGAACAAAATTGTTCAAACAGTCACCAAACACAGAAGGTGGGGGTCAGCTGTACACAACTTCTTCCTGCTAGCTGCCCCACTGGAGGAATGAACTTGGAAGTCTTTTATATGATGCAGGTGAGTCTCATCAACATCTGATTGGCTTTGCTGCTCCAATGGGGTGGCTGCTCTCCTGCAGCTTCTAGGCAGCCAATCAGAAAGCTGTGCCCGCACAGCTGATCCTGCATAATAGAAAAAAACAAAGAGCCTGCACAGCCTCAAGAGGCCAGGGGCCGTAACAGCCTATTTGGAGTATGATTTATTGAGAGAAATAAAAGAACAGAGTTGATTTTGTGCCACTATCTTGTTCAAAAACAGAGTTGAAAACCTTGAAGAACTCAGCTGTTCACCAGAATTTGACTATTTTCATCTAAATCACCCTGACCGGTCTCCTGCCACTTGAAAACTAATAAATCCAAACCCTTTTTGTTCAAGGAACACTGCACAGACACTTTCCAGCCTGGAAGCTTATGTCATGTTAAATTTTCAGGTAGGTGTTTAACTGTTATTTATGATATGACAACACATGTTTGCTGTTCATTCAGTCTGCAAGAGCAAACAATCATTGCTGCAAACAACAGGAATATTTCAAACTTTGTCATGGGACATACATGACTTGTAAAAGTTATCAGCATTTTGGAAAACATCTACATTCCCAAGGGAATACACACAGATTGCAGATTAAGGAATATTTACCATGTTAATGGTGTTAAATGTTAAATAATAGTGAAGAGTTTAAACTTCAACTTTGTAAACATTGTTTTAAAACGGTGAAACCCGCATGACTGCTAACATAAGATATGCAAAAAATTTTGAATGCTGTTTTTGTATCTTCTTATATTCTGAGTCAAAGTTTACCAAACAAAAACCCAAAGAAATTGTCCACAATAATTTGATCAGGTTAGTAAATTAAGTCTGTTTTTATCACATTGATAAAAAGGCACCTTTCTGTTTAACAAACCCTCTTTTGTAAACCTATAGAGTCCATGACAACTTAGTTGGACACGTTGGATGAACAAAAGGGCCAAAGGACAAATGTATTATCTGGTACTACAGGACTGAATGTGACATCTGGGAGGAAGGGCTTCATCATACATATTGCTTCTCTCTCAAGTGAAATACAATTCTCCATTATTACTCGCCTGTATCCTAAATGTCAAGGCTGATTTGTAATGATATGCTGCCCCTAATTGTACTGATATTTCCAAAAGCAAAAACACGCCTCTTTCCATCCCTCACTTAAGCTTCTTAACTCAACCTCTTACTGAAAAAAGGCCTGATTTTCTTTTATCTTTTTTAGTATTTCAGTCTTCATTGCCTTTTTAGGAGGAGAGCAATTCCATTAGGGCTGAAAATAGCTAAGATCAAGCATTTAAAGTAAAGTGTGTTTAACAACCAGCTCTTAACATTGTAGGGTTTCAATGTCCTGATGGGAAGAGTAAGAGTTGAAATGATTCTGACAATCTACTACTCAAAGTGAAATAAGAGCTGCTTCAAAAAGAACATAGGGAAATGGCACATGTATTGCATTCCAAACTATGTTGTTTTGTTTTTTTACTTTAATTGGCTAAAACTTTGAATCCATTACCCTATGTGTCAATGTATGTTAGACAGAGAAAGTTATGCGCTGTGTGATAATCCGACACTTTGAGGATATGCAGTTGTGATGTATGGGTTAACCACGGGGGTTAAGACAGCCTTTGAGCTATGTCAAATGAGTCTTCTGGCTCCACTAGGCAGCACAGGCCCTTAGGGTCAGAGAGTAGGTCAAGCTAAGACATCTCACGGGACATGAAATATCTTTCCTACATCTTAACCCACTGGGTATCCCTATCATCATTAGAGATGTTTTCACAACATAGCCTTGGGATAGAATAAATGAGCCTTTAGACAGAATAAATGGCTGGCTTCAAGAGTGCTTGCTTTACCACTGTAAGGGCAGAATTCCACAAGTCCCCAGCCTCCATTAGAGGAGACAATGGGATTCTCTTTTGCGGCCTCCCCACGGCCCTCTCTCAGTGTGAGATGTGTTGACTTTTTAGCTGTATCTGCTAGTGAGGCTATTTGGGGAAGAAGACGGAATAAAATAAAGTTGGAACATTTCGAAGACGCTGCGTCAGGAAGGGATTGCATATTAGAGCCTCCAGACAGTCTGGAAAAAGGCCTTGGCACAAGCAAGTTCGGATCTGAGGACCCGACAAAGAGTCAGAGAGCACAAGGCAGGAACAGGCATCCCATTAGCCTTTAAGTTTAAATGTCACTCCCTGGCCTAGTTCAGCAGGTAGCTCTTCTCTCCCTCTTGAGAACAATGGTGCAAAACTAAAAACACTAGGAAAAAATAAAAGACAAATGTTGTGAGACAACTTCAGAAAATTGCACTTTTTGTTTCAAATAAATCTTGTACTGATTGTGTAGTTTGAACAAAGTCAGTTCTGTAGCTAAAGGGGGAGGGGGAACCAGAAAGATGTCATTTCATTGGAAATTGAACATAAGTAAATAGACAAAAATAGATAACTCTCAGCTCTTTATGACTAAACAAGAATTTTTTGGCAGGAAGCTTTAAGGTGCATTTCCATATAGTCTTATAGATATTAATACTGCACTTACATGTCTCAGATTTCTTCAGATAAGTGTTATTGCTACTAAGGGGCTAAATAATGCCAAATAACCTTTCTCCACACAAACACCACAAACACCAGTCTGAATTGTAGACAAAAGGCTGGTTTACTCCAAATTATCACTATATCATTCAAGTATCGCAGCTAAAAACAACACTCATCAGGCCTTGCAGTTTTTATAATATCTTAATGTCCAATTTTGGTGAGCCTGAGTTATTCAGATCAGATGCTCAATCTACCTCATATGGCTGCTTTCCTGGCAGAGGAGGCACAGCTCTACCGATTCCCGGCATGACAAATCTCCTCAGACTTTTTTTTTGCAAAGGTCTTCTTAGTAAAGAACAGCAATTTACTGTATATGGAAAATAATATAAGGACAAACAGTAGCATCTGCCGATAATAATAATAATAAAATAAAACAACAAGTTAAATACATAGAAGCGCAGAGATTGATAATAACAGAAAACAAAATCTAATCATAAAATGAGAGGAGCTCGTAAGGAAGAAAACTTAAAAGAAGTCAAGAGAGTGAGGATCCAAACCGTCAAAAAGAGTAAGGAGGGGTACGATTCAGAGAAAGTTATTTTTGAGTTCTGAAAAATTGTCCTGAAAGGTCATCACAATTTGTGGAGCTAACTTTCCATTCTATTCAATAGTAAAATAAATTTTTATCAGATTCATGCAAGTCATATCTGTGATCCAGCAGGAATTAGAAGGAGGGAATGAATCTCTCAAATTAATTAAAATTGCTCGACAAACCACAAAGGAGACAACAAGAAGTCTAAATGTGATCTGCGCAAGTTTGAGTGTTGGACAATACCAAAAATATCTGGTAGAGGATTGTGTCTGATTAGTAGTAGACAATTAAGAATTTCAAAAATTGTTTTAAGGCTAAAGGCCACAACCAGGGCAATGAGGAACATAACCAATACATCTGAAGTAAAAAGACAGGCAATGTTTCATTTATCACATACAAGGGTCATTTTCTAATTTAGTTTTGTCTATATGATGAAACATCTTCAATTGTAGTTAGGTGTGTTGAGCACATACAGAAGAAGAGTGAATCCAATTTAAGAAACACATCGTGGCCATTCACTCTGCTCCATCAAAAGCTTTTCTCACCCTATTTCCAACCAGAATGAAGAAAGCTCTTTTCAGCCGCTTGAATCGTTTGGCCATAATTCATATCTTATGACCACAGGTCTAAATTTATACACACTGGTAAACATAGAGCTAATTTATTTGTCTGAAGCTGCATTATCACAAACATGTCCTAATCTGCTCCTGCACTATCTGACCATAATGTTTGAACAAGACACAGAGAGACATGAACTCCTCCACTTGAAGCAGAGAATAACCTCCAGTCTGGATAGACTCATTAGACTTGGAGGAGCTAAATCTAATCCCAGCTGCTCCAAGTGCGTGCTGAAGGTT
Organism: Xiphophorus maculatus; assembly: GCF_002775205.1. Lineage (NCBI taxonomy): Eukaryota > Metazoa > Chordata > Actinopteri > Cyprinodontiformes > Poeciliidae > Xiphophorus > Xiphophorus maculatus. Next base: position 21,720,402 of record NC_036443.1, read on the forward strand.
ATGGTCTGCAAAATGCAAAGATGAGACCCTCAGGTTAGAAACCAGACGCTCTCATCTCCAGAACCAAGCCTCGACATCATTAAACAAAACAGAGAGGACTAGAATCAGGGAAAAAATATATGTGTGCATGTCTATATGAGATCCTGTGCAAACATCTATGACGTTTTGTCAGAGCATTGTGCACCTGGCTGCTACAGTCAGTGGACATTCCCTTAAAGTGGCTCTTAATGCTTGAGTGCGCTTTGTGACATTTCCTGGTGAAGGCCATAGTAAATAACAGTATTTCCTGAAGGAGTATTTGTATGGGCTTTCCTGGATTCCTTGACATAATGGTGATATCTTCCATTCTATTTCCTACAAGAAATAGTTATTACAGCTCAGTTAAGTCTATTTAGTATTTAGTGTATGTTTGATATTAAGCAGTTTAAAAAAACCACTGTTAAGCTGTAATCTTAGTAATAGTGAACAGCTGCAGAAACACTAAGCACATTAGTGGTGAAATAGACCTCCTAAAGTGGAAAGCTGTCTTTAGTGATATATAAACAAACTTCTGAAAGTGTCTCAGTTGGTCTATTAAGGAGCCATAATGACAGAAACAAATGGACACAGAGGAGGGCAGTTTTTGAGCCAGCTCACAGCTGTGGACCAATTTATACACTCTACACATGGCAGAGGAAGGTTTCTTGTGCTAAATGATTCACAAAGCAAGTGCCTTGTATCCCCTTCACTTACTTATCTGTTTTTATGTCTCTGCATTAATGTCATGTTAAATAGCCACGAGTATATACAAGACAATTGATTTGACAATAGAAACATTTTACAACATATGCATTATAACCTCTGGTTTAGTCCTTTGCGTCTTTGTTCCCCCTTCATGTCTCAAAGAAAAACTGAATATTTACTGTAAATGTGATAAAGTTTCAGTTCTGAAACTTTATCTAGATACGCAATACAAGCATATAAAAGGACCACACAAGTGTTTCCATGAAATTAGTAAAATTGTATTTAAATTTCCATCTACGTATCCAGAATCAGAGTTGTTTAATCTCACTCTCTTTTATTATTTTCTCTCTGTCTGTCACGGACAGATTGACAATTGGTTTATCTGTGAGTCTGTCTGCACACACTCTGAACTGAAACATTATTATCCACAAGGGGGAGAAATGCTATTCAGTTTTTTGTTTCTATTGTTTTCTTCCAGATTTTTGGATGATGTCAGAGGCAATTTCTTAGCTTAGTGGCACTAAGGACCGCATGAAAATTCTTAATGTTTTGCAAACTTTTTATATAGCTACAGAGAGGAGACGCTGGTATAGTACTCAGCTTTCCACTGCCGCATTAATGTACAGCTTAGTGTTTAGTCAGCTCCAGTGGCTTTGCTTCTTACTATGTCATCTAATTCCAAACAGCAATTAGCTAAACCATGCCGCAACAGCCCTAATCACAACCATCATCCCTTGGCCACAGTCTACATTCATCAATCCCCTTCCCCAAATTCCATAAAACTGACCCACTTTTTATGCAGTCCCATCCAATGTATGCACACACAGAGATGTACTCCCCCCCCCCCCCCCCCACACACACACACACGCAGAGAACCTCTGTTGAGGATTTGAAGCAAACCTCTTCACCACTAAATATGCTCTGCAGTTCTGACTGAAGGTTAAACATCATAAAAGGATATCTGGGGTATGAAAAAAGACCCACTCAGACGCCAGTGCAGCCACTGTGGATACCACAGCTGATTTTCTCTCCATTTATGCTATTCTGAAAAGCTATTACTGCAATCACTGCTTTGCACTTGTGAGACCGTTTTTAATTACATAAGCAGAAACAAATGCAGTTTGTTAGCTCAATTCAGCACTAAGATAATCATTTAAATGTATAAAATCCATTAAAAACACAGAAGTTTTACTTATATCTCTTTAAGCCTACTTATTTTTTGGAAGCCAGTCTAAAATACTACAATCTAGTTTGAATAGGCCACTTGATTCAAATCAAATACTAAAAAATACGCAGAAATTAAATTACACTCTTAGGCTCAATTACCACTTAGAATGAGAAGAGGGGAACAATAACCACAAACACACACAGGGAGACACATGATTTGAGTAAACTTGCCCAACTTTGACCATAAAGGGATTTCTCACTTCTTTTAATTTGAGGTTACATTTTTAAGAGCACTCAATGTCTTAGCTGCAATAAAATCAGACAAAAATAATGATTCAGAATCCAATCAAACCAGCTGGTGCTACATGAAAGGCAAACTTGGAAGAAAAAAAAAAACAATCACTGATTGAGACTAAATGAATTGATTTTATGATTTCAAAAGAAAGTGTTCTCTAAAAAAACAAGACTGACTTAATTTGTGAACACTTGACTTTTTCTCATGGGATCATTCCAAACCATTCTCCTTTAATTTTATACAAATTGCCATACATCACCTGTTTTGGTAAAGGAAAATGTTCTTAACGTCCAGACTTAAGTATACCTTCCATTAGTCCTTATTTGTTCATCTTGAAAAACAGCACCATACTCCTCTTGTAGCATCACCTATTTGGCTTTTATCTCTTAAAAAGGGGGTATTTAGAGAACTGTAATCTTGAAGGGGTTTTCCTTTTTAACTATATTTGTGTGGGCTAATTATACACAGTTCTTCTTCTTACTTTCAAGAGACAGTGATCAGTGGGATCCCAACTGGGAGAATCAAGGAGGAAATCCCACTGGGAAGTTGAGCAAACACCTGCTGATAAGCCGTGTCCACAAGGATTTGTACAGTCTATCTTCTGAGTGCATATAGTGTAATTTTCATAGTTCCTACTTTATATTGTACTGTTTTTTTAATTATGGCTTTAGATGAGTTAAACTAATTTTGCCAGGCTAGGTAGAGAGTGGAATATAACTGATTTGTGAAGTTAGGTGCATATACAAAGTTGACCTGCAAAAAATATTGTATCAGTCATGATTACAATATTAATCTGTTCTGTACTTTCACAAGTGACATAACCAGAACTAATTAAAAGCCTGTCAAAACTAAAATGTGGCATTTTAAATATTCATCAAGGAATCACGAAAGATGGAGAAAATGCCTTTTATGGACGATAGCCTTAAAAGATCTTTCATCTCTGCTGCTACAATAATACTGTGTCACCACTACTAATCTCTGAGTTATGTGAAGTGGTGTGAAACTCTACATCTTCAAAGATTTAAGCACAGGAAGAACCACACTTGGATTTATTATTGACAAATAAGATTTTAAATGGATTCTGAAACCAGAAGAAAGATACCAAATGGATGGTGTATGTCGTCATTCAGATGTTCATATATAACCTTGCAGCTGCCTTCTGCTTTAACAGTAAAAGCCACAACTCCTATTTGGCTGAAATGAATGAACATTTAGGAGCTAGAACATCTTACTATGATACAATAATGACAAACATTTGGTCTACAAAATGGATATTACGAGGACAACACAACCATTTGAAAAATCCATTGACGTATTGCAACTACAAACATTAAAGTATGTTATTGGCATTTTATGATGTAGATCAACTCAGATAGTGTTGTAAAGTTGGAATGAAACTTTGAATGGTTTAGTGTGGATTTCTCAGTGGCCTTTACTTTTCAACCAAATGCCATCATAAGTCATCTAATTGGTAACTAGAGTCCACCTTTAAGTAATCCTGTCTTTAAGGACCTCAGAGGTCTGTGAGAGAACATAAGTCAACATGAAGCATGAAGACCATGGAGAACAGCAAATAAGTTAAAAATAAAGTTGAGAAGTCCCAAAGTTAGATTTTAAAACAACATCACAAGCTCTTAAAACATCTCAGCATGCTATCCAAATCATTATTTGAACTATAGGACACATGCAAAAGAAAATGCTGTTTTCACTTTATGCGCCCAACGGTGGACTCCTCCACTACTGGCAATCTTGCTTTCAGCCCGTGATTGCTTTCTTTACGTCTCTAAATGGTAATGTTTAATTCTTGGTTCATGCCCATCAATATGAATTAACATCAGTCAAAAGATGTCATAAATAAGAAAAAAGCCCATATAAATTGTACCTGACTATAAAGGGTAGGACCAGCAAAACTACGAAATAAAATGTGACTTATTGCCCAATAAATATGGTAACTTGCTGTGGCTGAATACAAATAGATTGCACACTTTTCACATTTTTATAAGTGAAAATATTTGAAAACCCTGTGTACTTTCTTTTTCATTTTTCATAATTTCAAAAATAATTATGCATTATTTTCTATTCCAGAAAATCCCAGTAAAATGCACTGAGGTTTGCCAGTGCAATGTGGCAAAATGTGAAAAAGTTCAAGAGGGATAAATACTTGTGCAAAGAACTAACTGTGTACACACACACACACGCACACACACCTAGAGATACAAGCAAACACAAATGCAACACCAGAAGACTGAAGCAGAAAGAAAGAGAGAGAGAATGAGAATCAAAGAGCAAACTGAAACACATTGTGAATGATAAAAAATTCACGAAGCCAGTTTGTAGTGGTTGCAATGTCACCAGGGAATTCTCACAATTGTTGATTTCCATGTAGAGAGACAATGAGTTCAGCTTCATTGACTTCTACAGATGCAGTGAAGCACAGTAATTACCATGGCTCAGACAGAGGAGGTGCTACTGCCAAAAACATTCAGCGCTCTATAAACCAAACTACACCTTCTATCAAAAAAGGCAGACATACACCATAACTTAAAAAAGTTTTTTTAAACTAATCGTAGGAGACAAGTAAAATGCAGAGAAACAAGACAGAGACAACTCTTCAAGTGTGGATGAACAACCATCACAACGGCAAGAATGTTACAACATAAACAGGAACACACTGATGGAAAACTATGAAAAAGTGAGAAATGAGATTCCCCAAACAATCTAATCTGTCCTTGAGTGCCCTCCTACTGCAGCATTCTTCTGTAAGAGCCAGATAAGTTGGGAAGCGCTGCAGCGTGTGAGCAAAGCAGAGAACAGAAAAAAGAAAATCAATGATAAGAGTCTCCACTTGACACAGTAAAGGACTGAAGTTTGTGTGTTTTTTGAGGACAGGGGAATAACAGCGGGGACATTACCATTGTTTTATCTCTAAAACAACTATTAACAAAACAAAAGAAAAAATCTGTTCATGTTTGAACAGATATTAGAATTTCAGGGAAAGTTGTCACTGTGACTATGTGCTAAGTGACTGAAAAGGAAGTCGATTTCCAAAATTCCAAGATATGTAAATATCTATTCTCTTGATGATGACATGAGAATACCTCATGTGCAATTATCCAATCAGTTGTGAAATATTTAACCTCATTGTCGCTCAGACCAGATCAGTCATCCATGGGATGTTTAATTGATTAAACAGTAACTTAAGTAGCTGAACTGATGGATTTACAGGAGAACAGTTTCAGAGAACCTTCAATTTCATTATATCTGGTATCTAAATTAAAGTTAAATATTTAGAAAATCTTTCTACGGCTGCTAGGGGGATTGCGACGGATTTTTTGTGTGCACATTTCCAAGATAAATCTGACTGCAAACATACGAAGAAGAAAATAATTTTCATGTGTCTGTTCTGAGGTCTGCAAGCACCGTAGTGCTCTCTGTCCAAACATTCTGCAGTTAAAGCATGCTTCCAAAGTAGATTTTCACACACATGTTCTGAGAATTAAAGGCTGGCTCAAAGATTTTACTCAAATTTTACAGCTTCTGAATTAATTATGAACCTTAAAAGTGTATTATTGAAGAACTGATATGTTAAGGAACTAAATTCTGCAAAAGTAGGAGCTAATTCACAGAACTACTAACAATTAAACCATGAAAAAACAAGGAATACATAAAACACTGAAAGAGAATCCAGAACAATCATCCATTGAGTTATTCCATAAAGTTGGTAATTGTCATTCAGTTCTTTACTCAGATCATATAGGCTGCAGTTAATGAACTCATATGCTGCATACCACAGATTTTGATCACTGGGGTTTGGCAGGCCAGACTTATTTGTATGGTTTACTTGGTCTTATCATGTAGAAAAGATCAAAATGATAAGTTTCCATGAAGTCAGAACTCATCCTAGCAACACACTTCCTTCAAATGCTTAGCTGGCAAATAGTTTTTCTTATTTTGTTTACTTTTTTACTACACAGTGTTCAACTGTACATGTTTTCTGTAGCATTTGTGTTGCATACAACTTTCCCAAATCAATTCCAGGTATCCATTTTTTTAAAACGATCAGTAGGAACTACCCTGCTCATGTGTGTTGTTTTCCTACTGTCTGATTATGTTGCCATGCCACCAGCGCAAATTAAAATTTCTGAGGATGCTAGCTAGGCATCAGCTGGTGGGAGCAGCTTATTGTATTATAACCTTCGGGCAAAATACGGTGGTGTTAAAGTTTACACAAAAATTTAAAACTAAAGCAAATAAGCTAATTGTCTTTAAAACAGAAAAGTGACAATTGTTCATGCTGCTGCTAAAATAAATGGTTACATACAGTATAAGTTCATGTTATGTGCACTTTTCAATTATTTAGACAACTACTTGTAACAATATTTTTTCAGAAACATTGAACTTTTACTAACTTACCTTTTCCTTATTTTATTTCCACTTAAAATTTAGACAAAATTTATGCTTTATGTCTGTATTTTGTGAGACTGAGATTGTTATTAAATGACTTGATTTGGTCTCAATTTTATCTGCAAAGCACATTTTCATACTATAGTTTCTTAAAATTGGCTTTGGTATTTCAAAATTACACTTGATAGGTGTGTATTATGAAACTGTTTTGTATTTAGCAAAACAAGCCTTGTTTCTCTCAGATTTGCTTTCTCTGTTTTGCACTATGACTAGAAAACTGATGTCAAATTCTGGTTGATGGATGTTTTTCAAGGAGTTTATATGAGACAAACAACAACACGCAAAAAGATTAGCGTGCAAAGTGTATGTCAATTTATGGCCAGATGATTTCCCAGGCTTCCCTGTTGACATGTAGAAAAAACACACAAGTACACACATGAAGAGCTACATGTTCTGATAAGTTGAAGGGGCTTCATTGTTTCTTGGCATTGATTAGTGCTTCAGCTGTGAGGAAAGGACAGCCCAATTTGTCAAAAGTGTGCATGGAGCTAATCACATCAAAAGAACTGCTACCCGGGCTAATATCAGCCCATGAGCAGGACGCCTCATTCATTAGTCTGCATCTGCAGGACAAATCACTTCCATGCTGACAGACAAAAGCAACACACAGGAAAGCAAGATGAGGCAGGAAAACTAGGGGTGCCTCATTCACTGAGATAAGCAATAAAAATATCTGACTTGATGAATACAAAATAAGATAACATTTAACCTTCTATTTTCCATGCACTGGTCTACACTAGAAATCTTGTGCTAAGTAAAATGGTGTCGTTTTTCAAAGTGCAGCAATCATTTGTGTCAAAAAAAGTAAACATCAAAGACAACCTCCTTTTTTTCTGTGGCATAGCTTCATTTGAGGCCTCTAATTTTCTGCTTTGTGAAAATATAATGGAACAGCAACTAACAATTCACTCCAGCTTCATCTGATAATTATTATAAATAATAAATGCTGATAAGAAAATCCATTACGTCAAAACAAAATATTTTATTCACAAAATACATTTGTTTTCTCCCTTTGCAATTCTCTTAGAGACGACTCAATTCATCTTCATTTTGCTCATTGTGTGACAGTGTGCCATGCAGCACAGACGTAATACATATTACAAATAAAAACACAAATAAGACTAATGAACGCTGAGGAAATACCAACATATTAATAATAGATGAGCATATAAAGTATGGAATTTAATGAAGAATGCTTGTTTACTTTCTTTGTCATTTGAGTGACATCTGACCACTAAACATTTACCAATTGCAGACACAAATTGCACTTTCAAAGGCATAAATTTACACATATTCTGCCACAATGTTATGCACCTATTAAAACACTAATTTATGATGCTTACCTAGCAATAACAATAGAGCTAAATGCTACACAATGGGAGATGCGGCTTCATCTTCACTTCTCTGCATTTTGCCCCAGAAATATCATGTTTTTTTGTTTGTCTCAAGTGTGCCGTTTTGTAGTTTGACCAAAACGTTCTTGGTCATATCTTCCCACAACACATTTTTCTTGAGTGTGCCATGCCATCTACATACTTGTGTGGAACTGTAAATGACAATTATTCTGACTTCCTTTCAATATGAGCTTTCTTCTTGTCAGAACTAATATTTATTTTGCAGAGGGAATTTTTTTTTACCACCTGAGTTGTGGATCTCCACAGCTGTTCTGGAGTAAATATTAGTCTTTATGGCTACTTCTGTGGTTATTGCTCCCCTTGCTAAGGCGGTCAGTTTAGGTGGATAGTTACATAAAGGTTTTTTTCAGGTGTGTCATGGCTTCATCCAATTTTCAATGACAGTTTGTGTTGTGCTCCATTAAGTGTTTAAAGCTTTGGGTATTGTTTTATAATTTACTCATCTTCATTTCAGGCCTAGAAGATGTTTTATTATTGGTGATTTCATCCATTAAATGTATGGGTACCTTGGCAACAACCTGTGAGTTTGCATTTGCAACAGTTTTTACACATACAAGGATGCTATAATGGATTTAAAAAACAAAAAAGTACATTTCTAATCTACTCTATTAAAGTACACCCTGAATGATCAAATAACTAACTAAACAGCTGCTTAATTTACCAAGTTATGAGTATGTTTTATATAAATTTAGCCAAGGGATAATGAGAAATGGCACGCTTCTCTGAGGAGATGAAAATGACGACTACAGCGACCAATCAATTCATTAACATTGGAAAAAGAATCAACAAGCCCATCTGGTAAGAAAGAGCAGAGTGAAACCCATAACTGAAGAGTCAATAAGCTTTCATAGCACTGATGTCTGACCAGCTGTAAATCAATGGGGCAGGGGCTTCTTGTGTGCACATGCAGAGATAGGCTGCTAAAGATAAGATGCACTGACTTCTTAACCATCTCTCTTAGCTGCAGGGGATTCTGCTTCTCTGTTCTCTCCCAGGCTTTGAAGCTCTAATGCCTCTGATCCGTCAAATATCTCCCGCCTCACATGCTGTCCAATGCACATCTACTCACGAGAAAGATGATGTGACAACACTGCAGCAAGCATAGGGTGGTAAAGGTGGCTATAGGCCTGTCTCCAGTGCTAATGCAGGTTCATTAACAACTTGGTTCTGATGTGACACTTTAATGGTAGCTGGCAGCAGTGCAAGATGTGGCAGCCACAGCAATCTAAAGCTTTCACACGTTCAAACAGAAATCAGATGTTACACAGTGGGGTGTGCTGGCAATTTCCAACTTTTTTATTACCACTAGACGTGACTAATGGCCATCCACTGATTAATCTAATGAAAGGGATTGCTATATGTTAAACGCAAAAGCATACCGGTGCTGAGAGTCCAAGGGTCAAAGATGTAGTTAGGGGCTAGAGGTCCATAAGCAGTGGTCCGCAAATGCACTCAGTGGAGTCACCCAAACAATAAAATATATATTTTTTTCTATACTGCCCTCTCTTTATTCAAGTCTTTCCTTCTAACCCCCTACCCTACCACAGCCCGAGGGTGTCTGCCTGGGAGGCACATCAGCATGTGTCTCCCTACAGTCTGACTCTTTGCCACTGTGGCAAATCAATTCTTAATAAACCAACTGAAGGCTTCTTCTGCTATACCTTTCATTTCCCCTCCTCAAAGCTGCAGGGCAAATTAGCCTGCCAAGTGGATGATAGGGAGCAAGCAGCAGAAGAAAGCAACAGAGGGGGTGTAGAGAGGAAAAAAAACAACCCAACACCTACAATTAAATTAACAAATCACTGTTCTTAATTAATCTGGGAAATACAAGCAGAACTGTGGGTTTGAGACGTGACTGACATGGCTATAGTGCTGCTTGCATCTGCTTATGTTTGTGCTGTTAAGTGTTTGTGCGGAAAAGCTGAGAACTAGAGGAGGAAAGGCAGATGAAAGCTTAATAAAAACTCTCCACAGAGCCCCCTGAGCAGAATGGTGAAGCTGTTACTTAGACACCCCCCCACCCCCACTACCACCAGCACCACCCACAATACATTTCTTTGGTTTCCTCTTCCTCCCACTCTCTTATTTCCCTGTAATTCCTCCCGTACCGAGCTTTTTACCCTTTCTTCCAACTCCACCAATCTCTTCACTCTTTCGTACAACTCCATACTCCTCTTTTCACCCTGTACCCTTGCTAGTTTTGTACTAGCAAGGGTACAAAAGCAACTCATTGCTTTTCCTAATGAGTTGTGGCACTGACAGCTGGATTACAACACTGCTTTGTAATCCTTTTATTTTACTGTTTAGGATAATCAGCTGCCCCAGACCAAAGGCTTGCCTCCTCCGTCGAGGGGCAACTTCCCATGTATGTCCATGTTTGACTCGGTAAAATCACATTTAAAACTGTGTGACTGTGACTAAAATTTTCTAAAGCCCAGTTGATAGGAGGGCAACAAAGAGTTCATTATCTCCACTGTGCAGAAGCTTCCAAGATGACCATGATCACGAAAGGCCACCAATACTTCACAACAAAGGTTCTAAAAAAAAAAAAGTCTTTCAATTCATATCCAAGCTTTAAGACCAGAAAGTAGTCCCTCATCCTTTTCTAGTGAGCAAATATTTTCTTCTCTCAAGCTCGCCTGGTCCTCTAGCGCTTGCACTCCTCTAACATTTCTCCTCCTTCCCATCTCTCATTCCCCACCCCCACTCACACTCCCTTGCAAGAGCTTGTTCCCTCTGTGGCCACAGGATTCGCTTTGTTCTGATCATTCTCCGAGCCAGGCAACTTATCTGCTTTTCTACATTCTAGCAGGCCCAGAGGAGGAAAACGGACCCTTTTATTAGCCTCACTCTTTGCCTCGTCCTCTGATCTGCTGAAAAAGACAATAGTCAGATAAGAAGAAGGAGAAGAAAGAAGATCTGGCCAGTGTGCTTTTCAAAGTGCTGTTGGGGCCCCTCCCTAGGGTTCAGACAGCTAGCTTGCAATTCATGATGTTTTTACAAAAAGTATCACAGGACTTTGTAAGCCTTAGAAAATAGAGACATGCTGCATGAGCTAATAAAACTATGCAGTTCATGGCTGAATATTTTCAAGTAATAGTTTTGTAAAAAAAAAACACATACCTTCACTTCCTTACAGCAGTCATCCGCTGTTTTTCAGAAAGTGGTCATTTGGCCTTCATGATGAAACAAATTTATATAATTCCAGGTTTTATGAAGGCAAGCTCAAGGTCCATTGTTGAATGCAATAAAACTTACTCACTTACTCTCACATTACTGAGATGGAGGAAATCCAAATAACCAGGGTACACAAAGAAATGTAGCGGTCACCACTGTACTACTCCCGTGTTGTTTTAATTCAAAGATATTCATCCTGTAACTCACAAAATCACATTTAACATGCACCACTGTATTTATGATTTCATAAAACAAAACTATTTATGAAGACCAAGAACCAACCTGAGTACAACTCCTTATTTCTATGCCTTTAATATGGTCTTCTGGTTTAGTAGCAGTAAGTTTTCCCTAAAGGGCCAAGTTGCTTTGTGAATGAAGTAATTTATTCTAGAGCAAATATTTTTGTATCTATTCTGGTTATCTTTATCAAATCATATCAAGTAGTTTGCAGTGGGACCAATTTAGAACCGTGCGCAGAAAAAGACAGTTGTCCATCTCCTATTCTAAATCATTAAACTCATGAGTTGTCTAAGAAGTCTTAACAGAGCAAACTCTCCTTGGGTAAAGTTAAGTGATGTATTCTATTGCAGTAAACTTAAGTGTGATTTGTCCAATGGGTTTAAAATGGTAAAAAAAAGCATTGTTCCTGCCTCTACCACAAGTAGGGAAGCTAGTTCACCCTACAAAAGTCAACAGTTAAGTGCTATGCTTGGTATCTTCAAGGTATAATAGCCCTGTGTTGACTTCTGCTGGCACAGAAAGGGTATTAGAGGTACTGATTAAAATCCATTTTCACCAACAGAGGAAAAATCAGTTTAAAAATATCTCGAGGTATGTTGTCAGGGCCTGAGAGCCAAAGCAATTGTTCTTATTAGAATTTGAGGCAAACAAAACAAAAGTATTCTTTCAAGGACCATGGAATCCAGTATTCCCATCTTCCTTGTGGGTTAATTTTTCTTTTGTTTACTTATGTTTTCACTCATTACCTTTTTTTCTTGTTTTGTTCCTTTCAGTAGTTATTTAGAGAGAGTTTTGTTTTGGAAGGGTTTACTGCCAGTGCAGCAGTTTGGGATCTATGGACCTGAACCACCTGTTGTATATGAACACCACGTTTCCTTCTTCAGTTTCAGTTCAGTCAACCACATTAAGCGATAAGATCAAATCATCTTTGTCATTTTATCTTGCTTCCAGCCTCCATTTGTTCCAGGTTTTTTCACTACTGTCTATCTTTCTTTTGTGTTACCCAGCTGCTTGCAAATCTGATGGAAGCTTGCTCCTCTGGAAAAAGGTTGGACTGTGTATAAGAACTCTGTGCCAACCCGCTTGGAAGCTTCACTCAAAATGATCAAGACTTACTGTGTGAACTCACAAGCTACCCACCTGGCTTCTGCTTTAATTGCTGTAAGAACTACCTGCAAGAAGCCTCTATGAACTTACCCTCTGTTGTAAATAAACAAAATCTGGAAATATTCCTAACACTGAGTTAATGCTTTGGTCTTTCAGTCTCTATGAAATCATAAAAGACCAATCTGGCCAGCCAACAGACTTTGAAAAAAAACACAAGTAAAAAAAAAATACTCCACTTATTTACAGAAAAAAATTGGTCCATTATGCAAAAACTGGCACAGCTGCTTCCTTTTCTCTTGTTTTTTGTTTCACAAACTAACGTCCCGCTCCTTCTGGCAGGAGAGGTCTCCAACGCTTCCAGCCCAAATTAATAAAGGAGCTCTAAAACCCGTCAGTGAGCTCCACTGAAGGAATATTGTTTTATGTCTCCACGGTGTTCAGCCATGAACCTCACTGGTACACTTCTGATTTCTCTAAAGTCTCCTGCCGTGTGGTTCTTCACAAAAGCCCACCATTAGGTTGGACAAACTGGAAGAATGAGTTTTGCCATTGTAAATGGTTTCACAATTAAAAGAAATACTGAAAATAACACATTAAGAACTAATTGCAGCACAGCAGACATCCAGTTGAGAAGTCTATTTTTCTAGTTTCCATGAGAAAATGATGAATTGCTTCCCTGAGATTTTTTTATATGTGTAGCAGGTTTCTGTGCACAAATATTACTTTATTTTACCAAACAGCATTTGTTCCCCTGATACAGACTTGAAATATTTCCATTTTAATTTTGTAGCATGAATTTTAGCTTATAGATTCCTGTAGGGTTGCACAGTATCAGAAAATGTGTTTTTGCGGTGGTACTGCCAAGTATTGCAATCATGATGTTATGATTCACTCACTTAAACAATGTGAAGAAGTTCTTTAGTTTTGTGTCGCAATAATGATTACCATTTCATAAATTCTACTGCTCTAGTACCCTGATGTATTCAGTAATAAACCAAAGATTTATATAACTTCAGTATAAGCCTCAAACTATTATCCCGTTGTTATCACCCTGTCAAACATAAAGAATCTAAGAGAAATCAGTGGCCAACTCGAAGCTACTGAAATGACCGACCAGGCATGCACTCAAAAATCCAATCTTTCCAATCACCGAACGTACTATGTGCAAGTGTTACCAGGTCTTACTGGCAATATCACTTTTCAAGTGATAACCTTTAGTTGGTAAGGAAGATCTATCCATCCATCCACTGTCTTGTGCTTGTCCAGGGTTCAGGTTGAGAGCCCTGGACAAGCAGCTCTGAACCTACAGACAGGTTCAGACTCCCCTTTCCTCTGCCACTTGGACCAGTTCCTCTGGGGAAACCCAAGTCTTCCCAGGTCAGTTTAGAAACATTGTCCCTCCAGCGTGACATTTGAATATCCTCCCCATGGGATATGCCTGGAGCACCTAACCAGAGAGGCATCTAACCAGATACCTGAACCACCTCCACTGGCTCCTTTCGATGTGGAGGAGCCATGGCTCTACACTAAGACCCTCAGTGTGAAAAGATAAAGAAAGTTCCAAGATAAATTCAGTACCAGAAAGGAGTTTTAAAAAAAGACATCAGAAGAAGCTGAGATAGTCGGAAAAGTGACTGTTGTTCATTCAGGGTGCAACAGCAACACTGTTTCGTCTTTACAGAGGGAGTCTGCCATTTTAGTAACATTAGGCAACACCACTAGCTAACCATGCTACAGTAAAAATATGAACTCACTCATATTTTATTCCTTTTTAAAATTCATAAACCCTGGGGTTTTTTCACTCTCCTTAAAACTCATTAGATGGAAAACCTTTTATCAAGTAACTTTGACAGAACTGTATTATAACTACTAGAATGTAGTGAATAGAATTTGAATTTATCTGTATGATTAGATTGATTTAATTATATATTTCTGGGCGTGCCATGGTGGCGTAGGGGATAGTGCGACCCATGTTTGGAGGCCTCGAGTTCTTGACGTGGCCGTTGCGGGTTCGACTCCCGGACCCGACGATACTTGCCGCATGTGTTCCCCCCTATTTTTCCCCCTTTCCTGTCAGCCTATTTTCATATAAGGGACACTAGAGCCCACAAAAGACCCCCTGGAGGGGTAAAAAATATTTTTTTATATATTTCTGTGTACAACTTAGATTACTGTTTTGTAAAGTGCCTTGGCATTATATTTGTTGTCAGTTGGAGCTACATAACTAACCTGATTTAAAAGCTGTATTGATCTGAAATAATCACACACATGGTATGAGGTCACCATTTAATATAAATATTTAATTGTTGTTGACAACTTTTTGTAAGGGTGCCCTGTTTGGAGGACCTTTATTTTCCCCCTTATTAGCTTTTCAAGTATTGAATAGCACAGGGCGAGACACCATAGGACTCAGCATTGTCTTCTCATTAATTAACATTAGTGACGCTGTTTTTTTTAAACCCCCTACTCCTCTATCTGTGTCTCCCTCAGTCTCTTGTGTCCTTCTTGAGCTTCCTTGTACAGAGACAATAATTTGACTGTGTGGTGAACTTAAGAACTAAACGGGCGAACATTCACAAAGGAGTTCAGGACACAATTAGTGATTACCAGACAGCTATGTCTTCTGAGGGCTTCCATCCTTCTTTTCATTCTCCCTTAACAAAGACAAGGGAGCTTCAAGCAAAGGGAATAGCATATGAGGCTGTAATGCTCCTGAATCTTTCCTGCCCACAGACGGATCACACACTTCTACTGTTGATTAGGGAAGTATGAGAAATGGACAGAAGTTTCATTAATTAAATATAATGATCTGATTTTAGTCTGGAAACTATAAAGAGCAAAGAGATAATGGAGGGCAGGGTTGGAGGTGAGAATACCATATTTCATTAATTTTTCACACCACTGTTATGAGGCACTTTTAATGACAATGGCTGCAAATGAGATTTTCACTGTGTCTCTTTTTATTATGTTTTTGCTATAAGAAAACGGAGTAAAGTATTTTTTAGAAGAGAATTGTCCGCAGCAAGCTCAGATCTATTTAATTTGCCCTGTAAAAACAAAAAGATTAAGAGAAACAATGGCGCATATAAAACCTATATCTACAAGACATTGTTACTTTTGTCCCTTTATCCAGCATCGTTTTTCTTTATTAGCTATGACACACAAACAAAGCTGAAGGTAATGTAGTTGCAATAGCGAAATCACATTGATTTTAGTTGTAACTAAGGCTATAATTAAAACTGTGCCAGAGAAACAGCATTAAATCAGTAACTGCCCATACTACAGTTTCTGTTTTCAGACCTAAGGTTTACTAAAATAATGGTCAGTGAGTCAGTATTTCTGGTTTTATACCATCATATCGATTAAAATCATTCTGTATTTTCTTACGATGCAAGTTACAATGCAACTACAAACTTCACAAACATTTTTAAGATGAAGCATAAAGAAAATGCCATGGTGAGTCAAGAATTGTACAAAAATCTAAAAAATGTGGTGTGCATTTATTTCAAAGTGTAATTTTCATCTCCTACTGGCACAGAAAATATTTCTGCAGAGGAATTTATGAACAAACAGTATGATCGAGACCCAGGATAATATCAAACAGGTAATCAAAAACATAATACAGTTCTTGCAACATCTCACTGAATATTGTACAGTCTAGGGCTGAGTGTATTCTGTGAACCATACAGACTCTACACTCACTTCCACAGACAGTTGAGATTTCACAGTTGAGTGTACCAATTGCCTACATTTCGTAAGACAGATTTCTTCATTTCCAATAATCCAAATGGATACTAGCAAATTTAATGAGCTCATCTGGCACAAAGCCTCGTTTCTTCTCCACCAGGGCAGCAGTCGCACGACTGTCAGTGCTGCACAGAGAGTGGCAGTCACACTCCTTGTGTCTGGTTGCTCTGACTCTCAACGTTCACTTAACAGCACTCAGCATTATCAGCTAGGTGTTGCAAACTAAACACTTCAATGTAAAAAGTGACCCTTTGTGCAAAAAACCAATACTGTCTATTCCTGCGAACACTCAGAGTGAAACATGGTGGTGCTGCTGCTTTAGGGAAGTTTTTCTTCAAGAGGGATTGTAAACCTGGTTGATGCAATCATGGATGAAGCTAAAAAAATGTCATACTGGAAGAAAACCTCTTAGATACTGCAAAATACTGCACAATAATATGGTATTTTGCAGACAGTATCAAAGAGGTTGGGGACAACAACCTCAATATGTAAGAATTAGCATTAGCATTAATGTATACAATTAGTTAACAGGGCCTCATGATTTCTTCAAAACTCATGAGAGAAAAAGTACATCTTTCCTTCTACTCTAATCACTATGTTATCTTCCGACAGTAACCAAGTAATTTACATAGCATAACTGCAAAGTTAAAGCAAAGTGAGGTGGTTTTAAAGACTTATTTGGGAACAATCCATTCCTAACGTTTTCAAGCAGAAGAGTAGTTACAAGAGCACATTTTTTGAAGATGCTTAATACGAAAAATCAATGCACCAAACAATATGCAAGTAAATCCCATCAGCTCCTATGCAGCACTAATCTACCAAAAGAACAGAGAGGAAAACCTGTTCTTATTGTTTAATGTGTGCGTATTTGCGCTTGTAAGATAAAGGGCATATGAGAGAGTGCTAATATTGCCCCTTGTCATCCTACAGCTGTCAAAACCTACACCAACCATCTGTTCATTGAAGAGCTGGAGTCCAGACAAAGTATTTAATAGGGTTTAATGTCTTCAGGAGGGCCATAACCTTCGTCCTATAGTACCTCAGAAGGCTCATCATGCTGAGGCAGAGGGTCTCTAAATGTACCGAGCAGATGACAAGTATGCAGAGTTCACACAAGCAGCTGAGTAACTTAATCTGCAGGAAGTGTCCAACATTTTTCATTTGCTCTCCTTCTACCTGCTGCACCATTTTTATTTGCAATTCATCTTCAAATTCAGTGAAAGTAATGGTTTCCACCTGCTTTTTCATACTGCATTCTTAACTTTGTAGTGACTGGCTTACAAAAGTCTGCACAGTATCCCTTTTCCTAGACAACTATGTCAATGTGCATTATGCTTTCAGTTAGAAAAGGCTCACAGGGACGTGACTGTCTGATCCTAGCAATATTAATCAAATGTACTGTTGCAGTCGTAGTCCCACCATACTTCTGTCTCATTTATCACATAAATCACTTATGAACTGCCCCAACAAGGTAAAGAAAACCTCAACCATGTGGCTAAATCATCAATACTGGCCTAGCTAGAAAGTCATCAGAAATTCCTAAAGTCAACTGCACACATACTATATCCAGCATATAATACATGAGGTTATAGCTACAGCTCCCTCAGGCAAGATTAGCCTATGGCCTAAAAAGCACTAACCAGCACCTCAGTAAGTCTCTAGAGTTGTCTCTGGCATGCAAGATACAACGGGAGCCTGCCAGATATATTGCTTTGATTAATAATCAGTGAAAGCAGATGTGGCTGCTCTTGTGTCAAAGACAACATATTCTTATAAAAACAACACCTAAATCATGTAATGGCTCAAACAGATGGCTTGAAGATGGATTTGCATTGATTTTTTTGCATCATGGCCGAGTTTAAACTTTTTATGGTGTTGGGTTGCAGATAATTGCTTTTGAAAATCCTGGGAGATGGTCTTTCTCTTAAAAAATGACAAAAGAAGTTAAACGCAATGATCCAAAAGTAGAAAGAAAAAAGTGAAAATAATGTAAATTATTTAGGCAGATGCAGGAACTTGGCAGAGAAGGCTGTGTTCCAACAATGTCAAATCTCCATTAGGAGCCCCTATCTGGTATCGACCCAGAAAACACTGCAGGCTATGTGTCATGAGATTTGGGGCAAGAGGTAAACAGGAAATCAAAAACAATCTAATTCAGTTTAAGGGTGGAGGGAAAGAGAAAACTGATGTATTGCCCATCCCTATGGAGGATGTGAAAAGAAATGGCTTCTTTTATTCTGGTTTCCATGAGTCATCCATTCCGACAGACTGTAGTCCCCACATTATCAGCATCACCACTGAACCACTGAAAAATGTGTGACAGCTCTGGTTTTCAGAAGAAGGGGAGTTTTCCTTCTGTGCTTAACCCCAGAGCAAAAGATCCCGTAACTTTATACTTGCAATGCATCTGCTTTTAGGTTTGAAGAAGAAAAAGGTTGTTCAGAATGCAAAGCCAACAGCATCTGATGCTATTAGCATCAGTATTAGATTGTGAAAAATCACCTAAAGTTTTACTGGAAAGTTTGAATTTCCCAAGGTTTTCTAGATGACTACTGAGAAAATCAATTTTGAAAATCTTATGCTGGTGAAAAACAGTAATATTTTAAAACATAATCACACTGAGACCATTTTTACAGCTAACATAACATGGATTTTTTGACATTGTAGTGTTTTTAAACACAAAAATAAAGAAAAAAAGTCTTATTGGCTGAAGGACAGAGATTAAAAAAAGTATTAGGTTGTTACTCAGAAGATTAAACTTTTAGGTTTCAGTTGGCAAATTACCCAGAAAATCCCACAAAAGCAAAATCCCATATGCAAAGTTACTTTAAAAACCAAGTACGACTGAAGGTTGTTTTCAGATTTTAGCATTTAACTACTTATTTACACTTCTGTTTCTTATCTCATTAACTCTTTCTCACACAGAACTGTTCCACTTTTGCACTTATTAGCTGGGAATGCTAATAGTAGTTAGCTTTTAGTGTAGCACAGCATTTAGCATATCCTACTTATTTTCCAATTTGAAACTAGAAATTTAGGGTGAGTACAGTGTCATGCCCCCAATCTACTCTTCAACTTCAGTGATATGCAAGTAGTCACTTGTGATCTTAATCTGTTTTCTGGTTTACTTTTTAATGGGAATTCTCAGAATATTCTCCACTACAATTCTCTTTTTTAGGGTTACTTCATGAGCATTAGCTCTTGCCATAATCTGCTCTGTTCTTTGGCTTTACTGCTTTATAAATTTCATCCTTTCTAATTAGTTCTTTACTTTGTTCTTGTGTTCATTCTTTGTACATTTGAATTATTTCCTTAGATCATTGTCGGGCTTTTGAGTTGTAGTTCAGATCCCTCTGTTAATTAGTCTCCATCCCTCAGTTTCCTGCTTTCTCCCAGCCACAGGTGTACCGCATTTCCTCTGATTAGTTCATTGGTTCCTTTGTCATTTCCACCCCTGCCTTTACATATAAGGTCACTGGTTTTCATTGTTCCCTGCTGGATTCTTCTTTTACTTTCTCCATTCGCTACCTGTGGTCCACGACCAGCTCTCTGCAGTTTTTCTATAATTCCTCTTATTTTATTAAAGTACTCTGTTTTGACCAAAGTTTTGCTCCGCATTCGGGTCATTTCCGAAACCAATCTCCATCAGCTTCATTATATGGAGAGCAGTGGGGGAATTCATTAAAATAAATAGGAAACAAAGGAGCAAGAGGAATTGATCATAATCAATATTCTCAAGGCAATTTTCAACAATATTATCAAATCACACATTTCCCTGATATTGTGCAGCCCTACTAGCCAAGTCTGACAAAAGCGACTTGCATCATATTTTGAGAATCTTGAAGAGTACAAAACACTAATGTTTTTTTTTATATATATATTTTATTCTTACACTAGAAACTAAAAAAGGCAGCATATCAAAACACATTAGTTTCAATAAAGTTGCAACATAATGAAGAATAACAATCCTACTGGAAAAGGCAAAGAATACATTTAAATGACAACAAATGCAAGGTTAGCAGAGTGGACTCAGTGAGCACAAAGCATCATCCACAGACAACACTGTCCAAAGGAATACAAGCACACAACACATGAAGTACCTCTGTTTGTATGGTTACTCATATTTAACATGAAAAAGTGTGTATAATTGTTTAGACGTTCAGTAATGTGAATACATAGTACTGAGTGTGGCAGGTGTTCAGGAGTATTCAGATACACTTCACTTCTTCTGTTCAACCTGCAGTAAGTGTTTGTTTGTATTAAAGGAGCTTCTTCATCTGTTCTGGAGGAATAAAATATGTCTGATGTTGCCAGTGACAAACATTTGTACTATTCATTGTAAAACTGTGCATTTCAATTCTCCAATTATAAACATTGGAACAAAGACAACAGCTGATTCCTACAGGTTTCTAAGAAACATGCAAACAGCGATGGGCAAAAGCATTCCAGCCTGGCCCAAATGTAGGAGTAATGCGTTAAAAGCAAAATACATCCTACAGCTCACACTCGATTTGGGAAGTTAAGCATCAGCTAAATAAAAAGCTCTCAGGAAAGCGATCTTCAACAAATATGTGCTTCTCTAGGGCACTTTGGATTGCTGGGGTTTTCAGAGTCATTAAAACGACACTTAGAGGAGGAGACATCAGCTGTTTATTTACACAATCAATTGTTGCTGCTCATAAATCTGAGTTAGGAGGAAAAGTTTACTTCCAAGTGAGGTTAATTCTTACACAATGACAATGATCAAAGTTGAAATGCTACGATCTAAAAAAAAATACTACATAAAACAGACTGAATAAGTATTGCTTGTTTGAAAGATCGCGACCATCACCATTATGACCAACCAACAGAAGATTTACACTGAAGCTTCCTCATACTTAAAATCTATTGCAGAGCTAAGTTGAAGAATTTGTTGTTTACCTGGAGGCTAGATAAGAAATGTGTCATTGAGGGTTTTTTCAAAGGAGGAGTACAGAAATTTTAATTTTTTGAATATGTGCAGGTTTGTGCATATATGAATATGTGCAAGATTCTGATGATATTCTATAAATTTGAAATGGAGAGTGCTGTTTTCTTTATGTGTGTGCAGAATCTGAGCTACTAACACAAAGAAGCTGAAAGAACTGATAACGAACACCAGCTCTGTGCTTCGCACAACCCCAGAGCCCCTGAAGCTGATGACCCAAGCTGCTTAGTATAATGTACAACTTTGGAATCGTCTATGCAACGTGGGAATAATACAAGAGAGCATTTACAGCCAACGGATTCTCCAACTCCTGAACAAAAAGGATTTGTGCCATTACAATTTAGCCAAATTCATCACATTTTTATTTAGTTTGATATTTGGCAAAATGGTATTTCTTTTATTAGTTTTAACTATACATTTGATTTTAGCTGTTACTCTGTTTTTCCCCAATAATTTAAAATAAAAGTAATTTCTCTTGAAGAGTAATAAAATGCCGTAAGAAGTCATTAAAATTCCCTGTAAACACTGCAGATTATTAATCTATACTTGGCAATCTCACAATAGAAAAAAACAATTCTAAAATCAAGCAAAATGTAATTTTATGCAAAAGCAGGATATAGGTTATATAACAACAAATATTTTACAGATAATGTCTACTGGCTGTGCAAAAGGATGGATAGGAGTCTTCCAGGTTATCTTTAACATAAATTGTTCACTCTATGGAAATGCAAATAATCATTTCAGTTGGTAATCTCATTTGACATGAGTTTTCTTATAGACATACTGTAGAGTATCATAAAACCTTTAATTCTGTAATTATCAATAACTTAGATTCCTTAAATACAGAGTATTATACTGTATTTCTAACATTTTCTTCGGTTAATTTTGATTTCCAATTCAAATAAAAAAATTATTTAATCAGAAAAGAAGACTTGTGACCTTCTTATCCTTAGCTAACATGTTTCTGGTATTGTACAAAAAAAGACTTAAAAAGAAAAAGAAATATGAAGTCCAGCCACATCTGAAGAACTACTGACTGTAGTCAGTGGCTCTTTAAACACTGACTATAGTCATACTGCACGAACATTATAATCTCCTACAAACTCAAGAATAGGTTTGGCTTCATAATCTGTTCAAGGCTGCGTTTTGGCATTGCTTGTAAATCCTTTCTACCAGAGTTTTTTCTTCCACTCAACTTTCTCTTAATACAGCAGTCTGTTTTATGATTGTGTAGGTTATAGCCAAACCACAGTAAAACTCCATAAAAGTATTTTAAAAATCTGTATTAAACATGAAATATGAAAAATGAAGAAAATTTGTGAAATGTAACATCCCATGTGTAATGATTCCATATTTAACTTTTGAATAGAATATCTGAAATACATTTTCCTAGTTTCTTGATCTGAACCGGAATATTTAAACAGCACAGACTATTTGAGTAGATAACCCAAGCTCCATTTAACAGGCTCCACTGAAGGGTGAAAAGTTTCTGAGCACTTTTTAAAAGGTGCCAGACAGTTAAAAAAAAATAAACTTTTTTAGACTGGTCTAAATTAGGACTATTGTTCACTTGAAAGAGGATTAATACAAAACAGCATTGTGAGAAACTTTTTAAAATTGCTCATTAGGGAGTTGACCTTGTGAATGATCAGTGAGCAGAGTAGAACGGCATTGAAATAGAAGATAAAACACAACAATGAAAGGGAGAAGCAGTTCTTTCAGAGAAAAAAAATATATAGTGCATGGAAATTTGACTTTGCAACAATGGCTCTTTACACGTATGGTATTTGCCAAAGGTAGCCACTATTTTTATGTTTTTAGGTAAATTAGGCACATCAGAGTGAAACATTACACTGTCCTCCTTCCTGCTGCCCTCCTGTCTAGACCAGGCCAAGCTACCCATCATGACCAAGGTCCTAGTTCTGTCCTTTCCATTATTACCCCTCATGGCTAACATGAATATATTTATGTTTGTGCACGGGTGTGTGTGCAAGAGAGGGGTGTCATCAGTCTTTCCCTCATCTGACGGTTTTGGGTTAAACAATGTTATTATTAAAGCCTTTGCAAAGCCACTTCCTGCTTTACTACAGTGACACCCCTCTCATGTCTGAATCAAAATGCCTAACCTCTGTAAATCACATAGAAAGTCTGGCTATTTCATAGACTGAGTGTGTGGGTGCGTGTCCACAGCATCTGTGCTCTCAGACACAAATGAAGATGACAGTGCAGCTGTGAGGAATGGAACTTTTCAAGCAGAAGGGACAAAACAAATGAAAAATTCTAAACAAAACAATCTGTTTTAGTTGTGATGTAAAAGAACATAGTCAGTAATATTAAAGTATTTTCAAAACAACAGTGCAAACATTTGCAAAAAAAAAAAAAGAAAGAAAAAAAGCATCATGAAGACAGAGGAACACTGCAGTCAGTGTTAATTTTGATTAACACTGAATAAGTTTAAAGTAGAGTTAAGTTATCAATTTGTGAATAAGTTTAAAGTAGAGTTAAGTTATAAAGCAATATCCCAGGCTTTGAACATCTCAAAGGACAGTGTTTAAGACATCCTCCAAACATGGAGAGAATGTGGCCCAGCTTCAAATCTACCAAGACATGGCAGTTCAATAAACTGACAGCTGGGGAAGGGACGACATCAATCAGATAAGCCATATTCAGAGTTCATGTGAAAGAATCTGTCAAAAGTAAAACTATGAAGACTGCACTCTAGAAATCTGTCCTTAGCAGAAAAGAGGCAAAATGAAAAATACAGTTAAAGGAAGCCATCGTCTGGTCAGAAGAAACCAAAAACAAACTTTTATACATATCACTCTGACCAATTTCACAGTGAGAAATGGCAGCTTGTGAAAAATGGCAGCCTTATGCTGTGGACAAGGGCTCTAGTGATGGGATGAAGGTCAATATATTGCATTTTTGGAAGTTAAACTGAGTAGAGGTGGGAAAAGAATTGAGACTCCTCCCAGAAGGATAATGACTATAAACATAGATCCAGAGCTACAAAAGATCAGTAGACAATTACTTTAGATCAAATCCTATTCATTGAATAAAACATCCCAGTCAAATGCTAGACCTAAATTCTAATGGGAATTTGTGACAAAACTTCTCCATCTAATTTACCTGGAGCTGAGATATTTTGCAAAGAGCGGAAAAAACATGTTAGTATCTATGTAAATCTGGAAGACACATGCACCAAATGTTCTGCAAATTATTGATTCGGAGGGATGAAAACAGATACATGCCACACTTTTATTTTATCTTTTCTATATCTGTTTTCTTCAGATTCAGTTTTAAGCGTTACTTTGTATTGTCATACATGGAAAAATCTTTTCTTTTTGGTATTCTGTTACAACATATAGAGAAGTCCAAACTGTGATAAATATGTTTGTAAAACAATATACTACAATTCACAAGAGGTTTAGACTTGAAACTGCCTTTAGTGTGACTTACACTCTGTACTTTCTGTGCAGCTACACACAGGAACCTGAAAATAAGCATGTTAGCCCTACCAAAGATTAGTTTATGTGTGAAGGCAGATAGTGTGACAATTTCATCTCTCGGAGACCAAACTAGATAAATAATGCTTGCTGGAATAAACGACTCCTGTGCAGCAGGGATGGCTCATTCTGTGACTATTTGTGATTGTGTTGACACCCCCTGCTGGGCTGAAGACATCACTGCCGCACTTAGAGCAAGCCCACTGCAAGTGACAACATCCCACATCCAATCCCACGCCCAGCCAGGATGCAATAAGCTGAAGTTAATGAAACACTAAAATAAGCGATGATACCTCCACCACTATAATATCACAACAAACAAACACATGCATGGACACATTCAATAAAGTAAGGCAAAAATGTATTGCAATTCACTGAGACTGACTGTACAGCCTGGATACGGAAAAATATTCAGTGTGTCTGTGTGTGTGCGTGCGCCTTTGTCTGTGGGCGTGGGTGTGTGCATGGGCAAAGTCAGGACATGGTCTCAACAGATGAATCTCTGCCAAGTCTCTCACAGCTAAGGAGAGTGAGAAATATAAACCGTGCAGCTGCCGGAGACACAGAAGACACAAAAAAGAGCCATTGTTGCCCACAGCAAAACAATGCAGCTTGAGCTATGAGAGAAAAAAAAAAACATTTGGATCAATAGAGAATTGCAATTAGCTCACATTGGCAGGAGCACTGCCAGATTAGACACAGGATGTCGATTCCATTTCCTGCACTATCGGGTCCTCAAACTTGCTTGGCTCGTTGTGTAATCGAAGCAATTCGCATAAAACTTGGTAAGATAATTTAGTGTGAAGGTCACAATAAGTGAAACATGGATGATGACAAAAAAGCATTGAAGTGGAAAAAGCTGAGCAGTGTTTTAAAAAAAAAATAACAAAAGAAACACATAGAAAAAAAGTTGAACTAATACACTTGGAGAGAAACAAACAGTAAAGTGTTTCACATTCTAATATTAAACAAATCAAAATAGTTACTGCATAACCTTGAGTAAAGAAACAGCTGCTCCTACAGAACAGACTGGATTATGAACATTATGTTCAGCTTCAGGAATTTTTGCAGGTTTCTGCTATGATACATTTTTGCTTAACTTTGCCACAAGTGTTACTTAAATACTGTGATGAATGCAAACTAGCTGTAAAACAGGGAATCTGCTGTTTTATCTGAAGGACGGGGTGTTTTTACTCGACTGTAAATAGTCTCGACAAAATGTAAACCACCTGACAGCCTAATTAAGATGCTTACCTTTAAGTACGCCCTGGCCTTGCAGTACATCCCTCGATATCTGGATAAAGTAGAAGCTTTGCGAGAAGCCAGGTCGACAGGGACCTTGGGAGGCGTGCTCCCCATTATTCCTCTGGTAAGACGACAAAATACAGCATCAGACATCAATAAACATATATTCTATTGATTTTTTTTTCCTGTAAACTGTGTGCCTTGGGAAAATGCAACAAATAAAACAACAGCGAGCAGTAAGATAATCAGCAAGTTTTGCAACTGGTTTTTATGTTTTGCTTCTGTGAGGGGTACGCATGCTACTGATTGATGTGTCCCTTAAAGTTGTAGCTTGTAGTTTAATGTGCTCTTTTACTTTGTTCCTTAAAGTAAACTGTCAACTGTAAAGAGGAAGGTTAAGGATGCACAGCCGGCATAGATTTTTCTTTAAAAGTCTATTCTCCGATTCGGGCCACTTCCGATTTTTTATTCTGAGAGCTTTAGCACATAAAAGATGAAAGCAATTTACCAAAGGTTCTGTGATAGAGGCGGCAGCTTTAAATCCAACAGGAAATAAATTACAAAATTATTACCATTCATCAGATTTTTAGTTAACGCAAAAAAGTACGGCAATATATATGTCAGTTGTTACATTTATGCACGGAAAACAGTGGGAGTTCTTAATTTTTTGCTCATTTAACTATAGGTATAAAATAAATCTGATTTTTCAGTCTTTGACCGTCCAAACAGAGATCACGGTCGATCAGGGGAATATTGATCTATCCTGATCTTGGTCCATCAATTGCTGCATCTGTGGGTTAGGTGTGATGCTGAGGGTTAAGTGAGACTCCTATGCACAGCAGACCAAGCAACATGAATGCAGCATCATTTTCTCCCTTTTATTCTAGCTGAATGGGGAACTGCGCACTGCATGAGTGTAAATGTGTTAGTGTGTGCACTTTATATACTAATCAAACTGTCTGCACACAAGTTTACACCAGAGATTTATTGCTTAGTGATGGTTAAATTTAATGATCTGACCCACTCAAGCAGCCAATGTGTCCAAAACACACACACGCGCGCGCGCGCAGCCCTGCATGCAGAACAACACAAAAAGCTGGTTAGGTGCATATTAAAGGCATTATAGCATTGCAATTTCTAATTTTGATTTATAGCAATGGAAGATTAAAATTTACTGAGCTATAAACCAAATAGTGAGTAACAGGGTTGAAACTGCAGCAGGGAGAGAAAGACTTGGAGCGCCGTCAGGGAAAAAGCCCACCGGCAGAGACTTCATTTAGGTTTTATTGATTAAATACCAAGAAACAAACTTCTAAGTTTAACTTTATACAGGAGATTGCATTACAATTAAATCAAAATTGGATAGGACTAAATTACTTTGGTAAAGAAGCCATTACCCTGGTGAATAGGTGGTGCGTAATTTAACTTGTGTGGGATACTGCTGCTCGGCAGCGCTGAAACGGCTCCAATTCTGAGGGAAAAGCCTGCCAGTACAAACGGGACCGACTTGTTAGGTCTCACTTTTATTTGTTGTTATATGTTGGAAATTCATTAGGGAACCAATTAGCTTAGCCTACTTGTAGGAAAATAAGGAGCAAGCGCGGCTCGCGTTGCAGCAGCACACCGCAGCGGCTCTCTCTGCCTGTGTGACTTTCTCATTATTTATCACAAGCTTTCGAAAACAAAAAGAGAGACATCTCACCCAAATTGTATCAAAAAGAAGAGCTGTTGTCAGGACCACTGCGAAGTCAGTCCTCATTGTGACGAGTAAAAGCGAGTCAAAGCTGCCTGGACAAGGAGCAGGAGAGAGAGAAAAGAAAAGAAGGTCGCTCCGCGGTTCTTCCTCGGTGATTGTTTAATTTCCTCTCCCACTTTGGTCAGACTGTTCGCTGCGTTTCACCCTGCGCTCCGTGAGTGTGTGCTGCAGCTCTGTCCCGAGTTTTCCCCGGCTCTTCTCGTCTGCAGGTGAGCGCTCCGCTCAGCATCAAGGCGCAGCCAGCGTCACTCACTCCAACCCCTCCTATCAGCCACCCGGTGCAGCAGAACTCCACGCATGCACTTAAAGACACACTCGTTGCGGCTCTTGCAACTTTTCACCGGTGCTTGAAGAGAGACGTGGTGTGCGGGTGGGATCGGTGATTTAAAAAGTGAAGATTTAAAAAAAAAAGTAATAACTTTAGGTCAGAAAAGCAGTCTGTCCAGTAGCGCCGCCAAAGCAATTCAAGAATTTAAATGTATTTACTTATTTATTTGTATTCGTCTGCATTCATCTTCTGCGTTATTGCAGGTTTTCAGTAAAACTTTTAAAGGAGTTATATTAGGAGAAATTTCAAATTAAACCGAGATCAATTATGTAGGTGAAACGATGGCTATGCGCTCCTCTGAGGTAATCTGGATGGATAAATCAGTTAAGACAAAAACCAATCACACCCCTGGCAGTATAGGTATAAAATTATGTCCACTCAAATTTGTTTCTAACACTGTAACTTAAATAAAACAATACCTGCTTTTAGTCACATTTATTTAAAATGAGTTGTCATTGGCTTGTTCCAACATTTTGATTATTTTTCTTTGGTGATAAGCTCCAAGTCTTTGAGGTTGAAAGGCTTCCCTGTCACCTCCCTAATCCTTAGTTCCCTGAACCGACTGGCTACTTCAAAACCTTAATATTACTTCCAGTCTGATTATTGCAAAGATTATTGACCCCATAACTCTTCTCCCAAAAATGCTTGCATGTCAGACAATGGTTCCATGAATACACCAGTGTCCTTGTCACAGTTAAATGGTTAAACCACAATCTGCCAGGGTATAGAAAATGTTATGGTTAATTGAGTGTTCCTTAATTTACATTGAAACCCGGGAAGACTTTTAATGTAGTCACAGAAAACTGTTGGATAATTTTAATAACCCACTAAGATGAAACCTTCAATAGAATCCCTTAAATTAATATTCAGCATTTTTAGTGGGCAGACCAAGTGATAACTCACCTTATAACAGATCCCTTATTGAGACAAAAAGTTGGACTGTTCATTTGTGATGTAACAATGCAATATATGTCAAAAGAGATAAGATGTTATACCATGTTGGGTTCCAAAGAATTTTAGGGAAAAGTGTTTAAAAATCACACTGTGAAATAAAATAAAAAAATCTGCAAATGGTGTACAATAATTCAGTCCAAGTCAGTTTATATATTGCAATGTGGTCATGATTCCAAAAAAAAGTACTGAAATGCTCCTCTTAAAAAAAAAAAAGAAAACATATAGTAGCGTTTTGCATCGTGTGCAGTGAAAAATTGTTTTGTTCAATTTTGATCTAAGAATTCAAACTTGTCCAGATTTTTTTCAGAGAAGAAAATTAATTGTATCTTGTTAAAAGCTGTGCAACGCAGTTAAGCTTCAAGGCAGTTCTACACCATATGCGGTAAACCATTAGCAGTCCATGGCAGCATCTTTTTGCTAATTTTTACCAGCTATTTTTTATATTGCTGTTGCTATTGAAACGCATTGATCTTACAATTGTATGTAAAATGAATTCAATGAAAATAACTTGAATTCTTCCTTGTGTTGTCACACAAACAGTTCAAAAGTAGTGACGGCTGCATGTCCACAGCCAGCAAGATTAGCATTTTGTGACATCACAAAAAGTAAGTGCACAGATTTATTTTAAAAATGTTAATATTATTTGGGCGTGCTGTGGTGGCGTAGGGGATAGATAAGAAAAATTTAGTCTCATAATATTTTTATTTTCTGAGTGACTACATTAACTGTTTTTTATTTCAAAGACGATCCCTTGAGATGTAGCATCTCACTTTCAAGGAGGACCTTACAAAACATAAAATATACAACAATAATACAAATTGTAATAAGAAAATCCAAAATATTATAAACTTCAAACCACAATCACGAAATTATCAAAATTATATTTCACTCTGTGTAGCAAATATACACAGAGTGAAGTCAACACATTTTGAGCGGAACTGCTGGAATAAATTTCTTCTTTTCATTATTTCCTTCCTAATTCTAATGTCTCCAGCTGTGTAAACGCAAACCTAAGAAATAAACAGTGTAAAACCAGTAAACGTCCAGCTACACATCAACAAAAAAACCACAAATCACAAACAGCAGTGAGAAGTGTTTTGCTGTGAGCGCAGGCAATTTCCTTATTTGGAGTGAGATTTACCTGCACAGAGTAGGAGAGTGAGAAACAGATAAGAAGCTTGAGCCTCACTCCAGAAGAGAGTGAGTGGGGTTTGTTGAGCAATTTGAATCAACCACAACACACACAACACCACTCTGATGACTCAAATATCTGAAAAACTAGCCAAAATTGAAAAAAACAACTCAGTGTTGAGGTTTTAAAGCTGAAATGGTTTTATTGTTGTCCAGTATTTCTGATGCACAGCTATTGTCATACACTGCTTATTGTTCTTCATTACATTTAGTTTTAGCCCACAGAAGCACAAACATCACTTGCTATTTGCTTAGATAAGAAAGGGTAAAATCTGCTCCTTTTTTTGTTATACAACTTAAAATGCACATAAGGTAACACTGCAAAATCACATGTAACAAGAATGCAGCATGTTTCATTTAGATCAATCATTATATCATGCACTACTAAACAATACTTTTCCCTGATTACCTTCAACACTTTTGAAGATTGTGCAGGGTAATGTAAGTGTGTAGTTTTCAACCTCCACAATCCATCAATACCTTCTTTTGAAGAGGGATGTGAATGAGTTCATGAAGTGCTTTGTAGAGATTAAATCCATCTGTGGTGAAAGCTTATATATCTACTTAAAAGCCTAGTTTGTTGGATTTCATTATTTTCTCAACCTTCCTTTTCAACCGTGTCACTGAATAATGTTCAACAACAGTTGTTTTATTTCATAAAGAAGTAATGAACGGCAACACTATGATTATCTCAAGAGCTTGGGTGAAGCTGAATGATAGAAAAGTTGTTTGCACAGTCTGCTTGCAGCAAGAGGGACCTTGCTTTAAATACCAGCCAGGGGGCTTTCTGTCTGGAGATTGCTTGTGTGAGTTTTCTCCAGGTGTTCCAGTTTCCTACCACAATTCAACAGCTTGCACATTAAGTCAATTGGCCTTTTTAAATTGCATTAGGTAGGTTTTTTTTGCATCAAAAACCAGGAACAAACTTCCAGAAAAGTGCTAAATTGCTGAAACTATTAATTATTTTAAATCAAGGCTAAAACCCACTTGTATAGAGTTTCATTTGATTAATAAGAACTATGACATTGATTGATGTTGCTAATTGAGGTATATTTGATGATGATTACTGTGATGATGGTTTGGTGATATTGGTGGTGGTATTATTACGTTATGTTTCCATTCTGTAAAGCACTTTCAGCTGCCTTGTTGCTGAGATGTGCTATAAAAATAAAATTGACTGAACTCAGATGTGTGTATTTTTTTTCTGTGTTGTGCTGTGATGGACTGTCCAGGGTGTATTTTGCCTCTCACCCATTAACCTCGGGATACCAGGACCAGTTCCCCAGTGGCCATTTAAGTATTTAGCTGGAAAGCTGGACAGACAGATAGAGGGACGGACGAACCCTATAGCAACAGTGACTGTGAGTATCCAAACTTACAACTCACTGTCTGATTACTGTCTGATCTTTAATGTTTAAAAAAAAATCCAGCACCACTTCTGAAGTCAGACTACAAAAGAGAAACTGTAAAACTGTCATATATCTGGGGTTTTTTTTTGTAAGAATCCAAATGTCTCCACACAAACTGAGCTCAACTCTGTTTCATCTTCAGTTTTCAGCAAAATTTCCCTCATGAATAAAAAAGGAAGAAAAGGGCATGCTAAAAACTCTGACACATGAGAATGCAGATTGAGCAATTTTGTAACGCTTATTATTTGTAACTGGAAGTTTGAACTCTGTCCTTTGTCTACATAAAGAATCCATTGACCAAAGCACAACACAATAGAAAGAGTTTTTTCTTCCTTTTTAGCATCTAGTGTCCCTAATATTTTGTCCTTTCCTACTGGTGGACTGTTTTTGAGACAATGTTCTCTCCTGCTAAAAACAATTTAGATAAGTTATATACAAATGCAAGACATGTTTCTTCAGATTTTTGTTTGTAAAACAATTTAAAGTCGATTATTATTTTTTTCTTCCAGTTCACTTTTAAGTTCTACTTCATGCTGGTGTATCACATACAACCTCAATAAAATACAATGAAGTCTGCGATTGTAACATGACAAAATGTGAAAAAGTTCTAATTGGTACTTTTGCAAAGTATGTATGCCCAAACAGGTCTCTGAATAACAATAGGTTTAAGGTGCATGGGTCCTTTAATCTCTCTGTAATATGTGTGTTTAAACAAATATGCTCAGTTTGTTAGTCTGATTGTGTCCACGTCCACGTTTAACAGCAAAATAACAGTTCTCAAGTAACTTCATGAATTCAAATTATAAATTCGGCTTCATCGCATTGTTTTTCTTTCTTTTACAAATACAAACCTTTTTCAAACACATAAAAATTGTTTTCTTCTAACACATGAAAAAAAAACATATCAGTTGGATTCAGCTTACAAAAGCAACAAAGACTAATTTACACTTTTGAACTCTGGAATAATGTGTGAGCAGTAATTTACAACCTCAAAATCCATAAGAGAAAAGAAATAGAAAAACAATATCTGAAACTGGGCAGCCACTTAAAAAAATAATTAGCAGGAAACATCTTATATATATATTTTTTATATTCCTTTATTTAATCAAACCCTGTTGAGAGCTAGATCTCATTTTCAAGAGGGACCTAAAACAAATTTCACTCCCCGTCGGGGAATCGAACCCCGGTCTCCCGCGTGACAGGCGGGGATACTCACCACTATACTAACGAGGAGATTAGTATATGTAGACAAAGGACAGAGTATATAGTTTGTGACTTTACTGAACTTTACTGAACAGATGTGACTTTACTGAACAGATGTTCAGTAAAGTCACAAACAGACCCTACAGATAAAGCAAGGCACAGAATAAGGAACTAGTAATGGCTTCCATTACAACAAGTATTTAAAATACAATCCATTGATCTCGTAGATTTAATTTTTCTTCCCCAAATGGGGCCTGCTTACATAAATATCTCATGAACATAGTCATAACATTGAAAATCTCACGAGAGTCTGTCACCACTTCCTCTTCTATGGTTGACTTTGAAAGTATTTATGCCCTTTTGTGTTTGTTCCAGCTGTCAGGATGGATTTGATGCTGGGTCAGTACCATGAGGTCATTTCTCATGTTTTCAGCTGGTTTGAGATCTGAGCAGATAGACAATTCTCAGACACATGATTATCTTTAATTACTAAAATGTTGCTTTAGATCAATCTCCATTCTTGTTTTAGATCAGTAGAATTTTTTTTTTTTAATTCCCTTAGCATAATTTCCTATACCTTTTAATTCTGTTACTTTTCATTGGTTTTGTCTATTTTAGGGGCCATTTTTTCACTTTTCACTTCACTGACATGGGCTACTTATGTTCATTAAATAAAATCAAAATAAATAAATTTGGTGCTTCACTGTTAACTACGCACCTTTTATACAGATCATTAAAAACAAACTCAGTGAACAGCTCCCACCTCCTTGAGAACTGTTGCCTTCAATAATAAATTAGGAATAATTGTAAGTACATCTGTTATGTTTCTCTTGGCCATTTTTCTGTATAGTACATGGAAAAATGAAAAACGGAATTGAAAAAGACTAAGCAAGCAGTACCTCAGTTTTAAATCAGACCAGAAACCATTATCATTTTTTATCCTCTTACTCCACTGTTCCCATAAATGTAAACATGGACTGTCTTTGAAATACTTGAATGGTTTCTATATCCCTTTGTGAGAATTTTCCACTGAGGGTCCAGCAACATGGCCAAAGGGAAAAGGTTCAGATTCTTTATTTAAGAAATGTGTTTTGCTTTTTTTTCCTTGCTTTTAGTCATTTTATACTACTGTGAGTTGCAGTTAAAGTCCAAAAAATTACCTCTGGCTAATGCATCTACACCATTTGGTGATGACCGTACTTCATACTGGGTTGCTATGAACACTAAACACTAACCCAGCAGCAGATCATAGTCATGACAAAATGACAGTTTGTTCATTTTATTTTAACTGCCTGTTAATGGGAGTGTCGGGGTGTGTGTGCATGGTTTTCTGTGTCACTAAGTTAGGCTGCGTTATCATGGACTGACAAACTGTGCAGGACGTGCTCCACATCCTGAATGTTGAAATTTCAACAACACGACTAGTCCCAGCCTTATATTCATGGATTTCTCCTTAGATTCGATTCGACTCATTTGGGTTTATTTGCATAATGCCAAGTCACTCAATTCACATCAAATGTCTCAATGCAATTTACAAAAAAATTGTATTCAGTCGAATACTTGTCAGATTCCAAGTACATACATTCCAAATTGATATTAATTATCAAACAATGCACTCAAGTTCGGTTTATTATTCCAATTGATTATAAAGTTCTCTATCTCAGGAAAACCACATTGCATCAAATGACCAACATGCAGTATGATCCTCCTGAACATGCATGTTATGATCATAAACAGCTGCTTGAATCGTGTTGTTGATTTTGCAGCAATTCCTCAGAGTATACTTGCTTGAATGAGAAAGTAATTCTCTCTTTTAACAAGAAAAAACTCCAGCAGAACCTAGCTCACTGTGAGCGGCCATCTGCCACGACTGACCGGGGGTCTGAGAAGAAGAAGGAGAATAACCAAAAAGCAAAACAAAACACAGAAGCACTGATCCAGGAGAACTATCTATATTAAAGAAAAACAAAAAGTTTGTGAAAGTAGTCGCTCCATTGGTAGTTTCGTCTAGGAGTCAAAGCTAAGCAGAAAACTTTGACCCAGATTTAGAGTCTATAGGATGAAAGAGGGCACATAAAGTTAGTGGAGTAAAAGTTCAGCCAATAGTTATCTCTAGGAGGGAGGCAGGGTCAAATGCTGAGAGAGGGAGCCAACTGCGTCTTCTGTTGAAGGAGAATGTCAAGTTGCTGGGAACAGTAGCTGAGCGAATGCCCCCTCCAGGAAGGCATCACAACTAAACAGAACACCAGACCAGATGTAGCTTCTATGAAGAGTAAAAACACTGAGAGAGAACAAAAAGAAAAAAGTTTAAATAACACTAAATAATGCAATGTTTCACAGTAGTATGGGAATGTGGAAGAGATTACCTCACAGGGAAATGTAAGCCATATTAGGAAAGTGGAAGAGCTTTAACATGCTAAATAAATAACTAAGTCTACAGTCCTCACATATAACATAGTTTGGAAACATTTCAGTCAAAAAATTTAAAATATAAAGAGCAAACTGGTATAATACATATAACGGATGAAAAAATAATCATAACATAAAACATTTTAAACCCAAAAGTATGCAAAAAACAAACAAAAAACTGCTCATGCAAACATAAGGAGAATTGACTTCTATGATGATGATACAACATTTTTTTTATTGAGATCCTTGTCTCATTTCCAATCAAAAACCTATTTGCAGTTTAAGAAATAGAATGGTATTAATCATTCAAGATTATCTGGCATAAACAAACTCAAATGAAAAATGTATTTCTTTGCACAAGATGAAAAGGCTCCTTATCTCTACCATAACCCCAATAATCCACTTCATATGAGTTTTCAGATGGTTGGTTATTCTTTGTTGCTTATTCTCTCAAGGGAAGTACTACATTGCCAAATCCGCAAACAGTTTTCAGTTTTTACGTAAACTTACCAACAGGAAAATGTTAAATATCTGAATGATATCAAAAATGAATCTGAAATAATGACAGCTTTTTGATATTGTCTCAAACATGTTGTGAATGGTCTTTTTTCTAACACAAACTTCTCTTTCTAAGCAACAACTGCATGTCCTCGGTGCACCAGCTCAAAGTCACATCAGCCACCAAGGTTTTGACATGCTTTTCTTAGTAACTATTATAATTGCTAGTGACGTGTGCACTGGTAAGGCTGCATGATTTGAAAAAATCCATCTCTCCAAATTTTGCCCTCAGCAAAAAAAGGTGTTTTATAAATAGGGTCTAAATTATATTGAGCATTTGAAAAGCACATGGTGATTCTCAAAGCTCTCAAAAGCCTGGAATCTAAAGAGCTTAGTCCCTAAAAATAAACAAATAAACACACCTAGAAGCTGAAATTAGAAATAAAAACATCATACATTTAAAAAATAGTAATTAAACACTAACTAAAAATAACATTTAGTTCATTCAGTCGTACAAAATTATTGAGACCAACAAGCAGGAGCTACCCAACATATGCACAACTACAAGAAGATGGCGCCCTAAATGCCAACCCCATTAAATGAACAGCATCCACCTGCTGAACTTTTATAAAGATTAGCCACGGTACTGTACATATGCTTCATTATGTAATTTTAAATTACTCTAATCAAACCACAAACAACCCTGAAATTTAGCCTAGTAGCAATAAGACCAAGTTTAGTAGACAAGGAGTATCACTTACTGTTGTTCTTAAGAATATCTAAGGGGAAGAATCTTCTTCCCTTCCTGATAATAATGCCTGTATTTGCCATTGAAATGCTAAGCATGTCCTGTACACTTAAATCAGCAGGAAACACATTCTGCATGTGGGTGTGCGCGCATGTGTGTGTGTGGCTCTCCTTCCCATGTACTGATTTAGTTCCAGTTTGGGTGTCAATTTTGTATTCTTGTCTCTACTTTAAGCCCATTAATGCAAATTATACTGAGAAAAAGAGAGTGAGGGAAAGTGCAAAGGGTAAAAAAAGAACCCTAGTGAGTGTGGTGGCAATCGTTATGAAATCTATTAAATTATTCCCTCTTTATGTGCCACCAGAGACCTTCTTCTGTGAATAAGTAGTCACTCAAGACATGGAGATTCTCTTATCACCTGCTGGACTAGCTTGTAAGAAAATATGAATTATCCATATTTTAGAAAATTAGACTTTTTATAGCGTGAGGATATGGTCCTGTACATTCTTTCAGGGTTATGAGACCTGTGGGGTTTCCCTTGTGTGACCCTAATATCCTGTGGATTTGCACAGCGCTGACACACAGACGGCATGACCCTCAAACGACAATGATGAATTCAAAGACCCGACGACAGCTCTGGAACAATAATGGTGAGATCATGGAAATATTGGGATATGAGCAAAACAAAATGCTATTGTTTGATTTCCATTCTTTGAGTGAGAAACAGTAGAAGTACAATATAGATGGACATTCTTAGTGATACAATATTTAGATAATGTGAAGCCAGCTGTAAAAGAGTCAGCTTTTGGGCAATCCATTGACCTATAACCTTGCATGGCATAATGGGAAGTGATATTGTGTCATTTAGATGACTGACCTCCTGAGAATCATATGATGTATACGGTGAAGATGGCAGCCTAGATTAGCCCTAAAACACATGCAGCGTCTTGCAGGAACACAAAAGAAAACCAAAGCACAAAATCCTACAACCATACACTTTAGTGTATTTTATAATTTTTTTGTCCTAACACAAACTACAGCATAACTGTGAATCAAATGGCTGAATCACCTCCCCAGCATGCAGTCAAGTTCTGCAGAATTCTGCTAACGGTCTCATTATTTGACTCAGGTATGTTGAAGCAGGGAGGAACCCATCTAAAGGTTGCAGGGCAGCAGCTCACAGGGGCTGGATTTGAAGACTCCTGGTCTAAACCATTTATTTGAAGCTTTGGCAGTATCCTTTGGATTGCTGTCCAGTTGGACCAGTCAAATTCAGCCAAATCAGCGCCAATATCAAACCACCCAAAGAAAAAAAGCATATTGAGATCTCATCAGAGCGATCAGACACACCAAGAGCCAAGAATGAAAAAACAATTGCATGTTGACATTACTTTTCCATGCCTATGCATTTAGGTTTGAGGTTCTAAGTGTTTATCAAGACAGATTATCTTTCTCTCTCCTGGGTTGGACATCAGGAGAAAGTCTCTGTGTCAAGGAACCCTATGACTTCTTTGCTATCTGTTACAGTCATTATCCGTTCACTGCCCAAGCTAATTTAAACTAAGGAAGGTGTCATGTGTACAAAAGAAGTCCTTGTTTCTTAGAGATGTGCTCAGTTGTTTACTTGGTTGTAGTGTTTGGAAGAAATTTGCAAACCTGGACTCAACTTTTGAGTTGCCTCTATATTTTGCTGTGGACTGGATTGAACTGAGAATGTTGAGAAACTCAACTGAACCTTGTGTGTATATTGAAGTACTGTACATTGAAGTAGCACATTGTGTTGCTTGTTGTTCTTTATTGTTATTTTATTGGGTACCTTATGTGCATGTATGGATTTTGGTGGTATAAAGGACTCATACTGTCCATCAGCTGACAGACTGATGGACATACGGACTGACACATCACTAGATAGATAAATTTCTATCTATTGAGCTATTACCAGATCTGAAGAATTTCTTATAGGAAGAAGGGACAAATTCTATGTGAGTACTAGAGACGCAGTGTAATATTTTTTAGTAACTATGGCCCAAATGCTGATGGGAAGCATTAATAAGAAATGAGACAAACGGCTGTTAAATGTAAGCAGTTACTTTTCCCCTCCAACCTACCCACTCTCTTCTCTTTGCAATTTTTCTGTCTGCCTTTCTCTTGCTCAGTCTCCTTTATACCAGAGACTTTCTCCTTTCACTAGCTACTGTAGGCCTTTTCTTATTCATCCCTCCATTGCTGACCTTCTATTTATTCTCTCAATGATACCAGTATATACATATCTTAGAGTCACAAAACTCATCTAGTGCTAACCATTATAAGACAATTTCTTGCTTCTTAACAGGCTGCTTATCCAAACAAAAGAACCAGGCCACTGGAGAGACAGTTTACATCATTCTTTGACA
The DNA here is from genome assembly GCF_002775205.1 of Xiphophorus maculatus. Taxonomy (NCBI): domain Eukaryota; kingdom Metazoa; phylum Chordata; class Actinopteri; order Cyprinodontiformes; family Poeciliidae; genus Xiphophorus; species Xiphophorus maculatus. The sequence goes on from NC_036443.1 coordinate 21,759,343, forward strand.
CATATCTTAACCCAAGGACAGGAAGCATTCAAAAGCACACTATGTAAAGAATAAATGCCTCGCAGGTTCCTGCATAACTCGATATTAAATCATACACATCCTATCCAAAGCCTCTGAAGTAAAAATGAAACTACAGCCTGACTGCAACAAAATGTCTATGGTATATTCAAAGTATTCTAACTTTAGAGGCGTAGTGCCTTCCTGACTTTATGTCTTTTCCAGGGTGGGCTCAGCAAGGGGATTCTCTGACACCTCATAACAGTAGTGAGTAAATTACTCAATTCAATTATCTGAGCATTTGCTCAATATAAATACCATCTGGGTGCTTGAAATAGATTCGTTTAAGGCCATACTAAATTATTAAACTATTCCCAGCGAATGAGTCCCCATTCCCCTTTAAATGAGGCAGACTTATGGGGTTCATGACGAGCCTCTGGTCGTTTGACTCATTTGGCACTTAAATCACTCCTCCCAGGAGTGCTTTGACAGGATTCTCAACAGGAACATGAAAATAAGGGCCACCATCACTTGACCCTCGCCTCATTCTACTGCCCAAACAGTTAACCCAGACCTGGTCTAACAAGCATGGAGACAGAAACAGAGGAAAATATGCAAAGGTTGTTACTCAGAGAGGCATTGAAAAACGCTCTGTAACGCTTCGATTAATTGCTTTAATAGATTTAGCAGATGCATACTCTTGCACAGTAGTTCATAGTTACCACAGTTGCTTACTTTTTTCTCTCTCTACTTTGACAGAAAACAAACTTACAGGAAAGTGCTTCTTATAATTTCTTTGAAGGTACAAATCAAAATGTGAACATGTGGGTGCACAGACCATGCTGACGCTGCTATGCTGTAAACTGACCCAGCTCCCAGCTGTAGTTGCTTTTATGCCTTGATACGCATGTTTCAAAACTGTCAATTTCCCCAAAGCTGTTAGGTCTGTAATGGGTACATTTTTGCTGTCGAGAAAGAACGAAACACCATTCTTGCCTGGGATACTTTTTGGATTTTTGAGTCATTTAATATGAATAATCAAAGTCAAAGGAATTTGGGAATAAATGTTGATGTTTTACCCAACATTTATTCCCAAATATATCTTCCAATGTATTTGGAAGACAATTCTAAATATCAGTGACGTGCGGTCAGGGGAGGCAGGTGAGGCAGTGCCTCACCAGCCATCATGGAAAGAAAGAAAATATATAATCATAAAGTAATTTAAATTGTTATATTCATCCGGTGGTTTGTACTAAAAAATATTTATTTTTCATGTAGCTTCACCAATTTCGATTTTTATTTGTTCAAAATCGCTGAATTTTCTTATTTTCCCATTCAAATGCTTGGAAGCGATGCCGGTGAGGCAGCAGCGAGCTCTGCCTCACCTTGGATTGCGCAACCCCTGGCTCTGCGCTGGCTGCTAAGCGGAGAGAGCATGTTGCTGTACGGCGTCAATAAAATGGTTTAAACAAATTTAATATGTGAACTTATTTCCAATAATTTAGCTTATGTATATAATGTACAGTGCTTTTTGTCACCAACTGTGTTTGTGTAACGTGTTTCGTGTAATGAGCGATTATAAACGGCAGAGAACAGGTTCGAGGTGAGGCAGGCAGTTCTCTTGCCTCATGGCAGGGGGTGCTCAAGATCCCAGACGTTCGTCTTGTTCACTCCTCAACTGCCGAGTAAGTGACAGCGAGCTAGGCTAAACGATTCGGGAAGCAAGTCAAGTGCAGCGATAGATTTTGTGAGCTACAGTTTGTATGTGTAAGGATGCAGAAGTGAAACATAACCTGTAAACTGCTGTCAATCTATGCATCTATTTGCAAATCTGATTCTGATGACGTCAGTGCCTCACCAGCTATGAACCTCACCGCACGTCACTGCTAAATATATTTGAAGATATTTAGAATTATCTTCAAATATAATTACACTTTGGCCAGACTGGGCCTGTTTGACCCATATTCTATAGTTCATCTGCTTGCAGGTTCAACATTTGTGTGTTGAAATGTTATTAAGCTTCAGTGTAACGAGTGATTATTTGAGGTGCACCAAAGACAAATTCAGTCAATTTAATTTTCCATCTTTAAAGGAGTTTAATACATTTTAAAGTAAAAATGTACAGAAATTCCATTGCTGAATTTTTTATACTATTCTTTGTGACAAGTGCTGTTGAAATAATTCATCTTTCATAGATAAAGTGAAGTGCTGATGAGTCTTTTTGCCAGCAGCTAGTGACATAAAGGCTCATCCGTTTATACAAAAAGTCTAAGTAAAACTAGACAGAAGTGCTTTGGTGCACAAAGACAGGTGCTTGATTCATAAGGATGGAAATAAAAGCTTGTACTTTTACCAAATTTTACACAATAAAATATAAAGTGCTTAAAATTCTGTGGTCTATCTATCTAATCTAGTGTTTAATTTAATACCATGCATCAACGTTTTACTCAATTTCACAATTTGAAAGATATTTTAACAAAGACTTGTAGACATTCAAGTGCTTTATTCTTGTCTTTGAGTTCTAAAAGGCTTATTAGTAGACACAGACTTTTCACAGCACTTCTCTTCAGATTATGGGGCTCAGGTGTCCCAGAATGCGATTTCGTCACATTGAGATCCTTCATCCATTATTTCCACCTGGCATAGAAATGAAACACTAAAGAAAAACACTGCTACCAGCATTAGGAAACGCTGGGATACTTAATCAAAGAATGCATCATCAAAATTCACTTCCGAAGAAAAATAACTTCCGTTATCTTACCACAGATCACAAGAGCCATTTTTCAGAAACCAAGTATAATGGAAATTATGAAAAGGCAATTTCACCCTTGGATAGAATTGGGGTGACCTAGTGCAGTAGATTTTAATGTTGGGCTGTAAACACTGAGATACAGGCCTTTTGGTTGTTGACACATCTCCACAGTGAATGGTAATGTTTCATTACATTGTAACAAGTCAGCAGTTCAGAACGTAGAATAAGGATAGCAATTGAAAAACAAAGCTCCTTTTATCTGCACCCTCTACTCAGTTTATGTTCTCATTTTAAAACAAATTAATTTTGTTTTTATGATTATTATTCTACTACTTACAAAGTGTTGACTGGAACATTGTCAAACTGTGCAACATTTGCATTTCTTTAGAAAAGTGACCTTTTTACAAAGTGACTTCAGAAGCAAATCTTTTGTCCGTTATATTGAAGGTAATGCATTGTGTGCTTGTTTTGTCTGCATTTGAAGAAATACATAAAAATCAATTCATGGCTTTCATGATTATGCCATCCTTCCTTGGTCCTTGGAGGAATCTGAAATCCTTGAAATAGACTGACCTTTCATTCATCAATATCAACTTTGTTTTTTAATCAGCTGTTCAAGAAAAGCCACAAATCAATTGGGCAACACAATATAGAGAAGGAATAAGAAGAGTTTTTTTTTTCATTTAGTTACATTTATATCAAATAAGCAAACTGTTAACTTGGATATTTTGAAAGATGTGTCGTCTCGGCTGAAAATGTGTGAACACTAATTTATAGTCAACATCTACATATTTTGATCACAATAAACATTGGCAGAGTAATCACACTCGCCTCAGGGAGAGTTGTAGCTGCCTTTCTTTAACAAGTAGAATAAATGTATGCCATATTTCATGCATACGAGAAATGTTCAAATTCCCATAAATTATTTTGATGCATGCACTAAACAGAAAACCAAAGTGTGGGTAATGAACAGGGTATGCCAAACTCAAGAATATCTGAGCATTTGACTGCATACAGGCAAGGCAAGGTATGCTTATTAGTATAGCACATTTCAGCTACAAGAAAATTCAAATTTCTTTACATAATGAAAACATTAAAAAGAGTATATTGCAGTTGCATAATCAGCTAATTAACTGGGTCAATAGGCCACACAATCATGGGGAGAACTGCTGAATGGACAGATGTCCAAAAGACAGTCATCGACATCCTTCACAAGAAGAGTAAGCCACAAGAGGTTATTGTTGAAGAAGCCAGTCATTCACAGACTTCTGTATCCATGCACATTAGCAGAAGATTGAGTGGAAGAACGAAACGTGCTAGAAAACGTTTCGCCAGCAACAGGGAGAACCACAGTGTTGGAAGAATTGTCAAGCAAAATCTAAGGAGAAAAAGTCCAGAGTTTTATTTTCAGATGAAAGTAAATTCTGCATTTCATTTTCAAATCCAGGATCCAGGTTCTGTTTTCTAAAGCTCAATGCCTTTAATGTCACTAACATTTATATCATACGACTCACAGAACAGGGTGATGTGGTGTCTCTTTGTTGTTCTTGTGTTGTGATTAACCAGTCTGGGACCTGAAACTCTGGCTAAAGTCAGGTCAGAGACACTGTTGCCAGGAACTGTTGACCCAGCTGGTGTCTGTGACTCTGACTATTTAATGCTTGATCTTGGATTGGTTAGACTTATTACTGCATGGCAGCCCACCTGGGAAGTTGAACTCAGGTCAGGTTGAAGTTAGGTTAGTCGAGCACTTAATAGCACACTATGGCTTGTTTCTCTCCATGGGCTGTCATGTTGCTCTGACTGTTAGTTTGACCCCCTGAGAGCAAGTTCTGAGTGCAAACAGCCTGGTCTGCTCCTTTAATGCTTTGTTTCTGTATTACAGAAAAATGATTTCATGCTTGAGAATAGTCCTTTTCATTTTCAGCTTGGTAGTTTTTTCTACTTTGTTTCTTACAAAATAATTACCAGAGATTGTGTTTTTTTTCCTCCCCTTTCTTTCACTAGAAGTGATAATCAAGTTTTAGAAATCATCCCTTTCATTCATTCCACCTTTGATCATAACTGCACATAATACTTACAGATTGATGAAAGAGCCCCCACCATGTGACAATGCACAAAAAATGTCTTTCTATAAACAACCTATTCAAAATTCTTTCACATATTTAAAGACACTTGAATACTCAACAATGCTTTCCACACAGATTTTGAATTATTGATTAAAGTGGTCATAAGAACAAAGAAACAGCAAATGAATAATGGTAGAGATTAATAATTAATAGATATATATAGAAAAGGCTAAAGTAACACACTCAGTTAAAGTTTTAGAAAATTACAGAAGACAGCTCTTTTCACTTGTCTGGACTTTCCATCAAGTAAAAGGGATTGTTAAAAGAAAAAAAAAGTCAAGCAAAATAAATTATGAAAATTATGAACAATGATTTGCATTATCCATTGAATTTAGAGCGCTGAAATGTTTTACAGCTCAGGCTTAAATGTGCAAAACATTTCCAAGGCTACTAAGTCCCATCCACTCGCATACATAATGATCCTCACCCAAACAAGGGAAAACAACATTTAATCTTTGAGCACCTATTCAAGGTGAACAAATGTCTTAAGGTTCAGCAAATTACCGTCTTTCACAACCAGCCATTTATTCATTTTGTGTCTGTGAAGCCATGCACTTGTATTTAGAATACATTTAAGAAGGAGACAGGGGCGTGCTGTGGTGGCATAGGGGATAATGCGACCCATGTTTGGAGGCCGTGAGTCCTCAACGCGGCCGTCGCAGGTTCGACTCTGTTAGAGATTTTTTGATATTATCATTTTATTTTCTTACTCTAGTTCACATTAAGTCTATAGATCTTTGTGATTTTCTGTTTAAAGTGTTCTCTTCTTTAAATGACCTGGAGGTCACTACTGTCTGTTCAACTTTACGAGAAATAGGTAACACTGAGTTTCTCAGCCCTTTTGCAAGAACACCCCCTAATTTAGTAAATACCTGTGAACAGTCGTATTTTGTTTTCTTGACAGTATTGACCAAGATTTGAACCGGGCTCAGACCTTTGATCAGATATCACATCTGGACCTGGGTTGTTAGATGTTTGGGTTAGAAGTTTTACGACCTCTGTTGTTTTTCCTGACTGCCCCTTTTGCCTGTCCTTCTCTGACAATAAAACAGGAGCTCATGTGAGAGCAGTTTAGAATGCTTTGTGGATTCCTCGGAGGAAGGATTCTCAGAGCCTTCTCCCAGGAGTTCTTAAAGCCTTCTCCTTTTGCAAAAGCTTTACATGAAATTCATATACGTTGTCTGTGGTTCTTTCTTTTATTTAGGTTCGAAAGGAAAATACCTATCAGACTCCCTGACCCGACGATATTTGTCGCATGTTTTCCTCCCTTTCCTGTCAGCCTACTTTCATATAAGGGACACTAGAGCCCACAAAAGACCCCTTGGAGGGGTAAAAAAGAAAAGAAGGAGAGAGAAAGTCCGACAAGGTTTTCTTTTTCTTTTACAATTAAAAATTTGAAAAGTTTGTAGTTCATTTCAGCCCTGTTTTCTTCTGATACCTCTGAATAAACTCCGGTGCAATCATCGGGCCTTAAAAGTTAAAGCCTCTGTTTATAGTTAGTAAATGGACATAATTTAATTGCAGTGTAAATGCATCTGCTCTGTGAATGCCTCTGGCCTGTTTGACAAGCTTTGTGGATAAGCATTATGAAGACCAATAAACACAGGCCAGGGAGAAGTTCATCAAACAATCTCCCAACCTTTAATGATGGGCTGCACAATCAATTATGAATTATTAAATAACATTTCAGTTTATTAAATACATCTGTATAAGCACTGAGCCAGTAATAAAACCTATTTTATAAAGAAAAAGAGTACATAAGAGTTATTTGCATCAGGAGCTCTACTGCAGCGTATAGGAGAGAAAATGACTGAGTCAAATGTGTGACTTTTGAAAGAGAACAGGATGGTATTGACAGTAGTTTATTGAGTCATCTGAACTGAGAGTATTTTTAAGTAAAGGTTTAAATCTACCTTAAAAGCAAGTGGTACATGTCCATTTACTAAGAATTGATTAATCACGTCCAAAATGGGAGAGGTAATCAAAAGGAGAACTTTAATTTTGAAACTTTCTGAGGGGTGCTATTGAGCTATTTACACTGGGACATTTGCAGAATCTTTCAAAATATGTAAATTTCACTCAAGACTGATGCATCTGCAAAATTTGGTGAGTTTTCTTATGTTTAGACCTCATAAAACCCAATTCATTTGAGGGAAGAACAATAAACACTACCATTACAATATGCCTTTGCAGCCCTTTAGCTGTTTGGGGCTAATTAACATTCAAATTAAAATAGGCTTTCGCTGCTTGGGCTTGATTACAATCTGTGGCAAAACATGAAAATGGATGTTAACAGTTTTTCTCAAATTTGGTTTGACTGACCTTGAGCTATTTTGCAGAGAGCAGAGAGAATGGGACGAAACTACACCTGAGACTTATCCGAAAGGAAGTGTAACTGTAATTGTAGAAACTATTGATGGAGGATAAGGGAGGTAAAAACGAATAAATGCCACACCTTAGAAGACAGTAGGAGATGCTAGTGTTGGAGAAGGTTAAGTTTGGGTGATATTGCTTTGAACTTACTAATATATCTGTAAAGACTGTTACTTTTGAAACATGCTTTAAACATTTTTATTCCAGGCAGAATCAAGTTTTGGGGTTAACGTGCATCACTTCTACAGCAAATCTTCCTCATCTAAGTCAGATGAGGTGTTTAGTAATTTTCAGTGTTGTAGCTCCACCCACTGTGGACATACAGCACTAAGTGTCCGGGTGGTGCATGATGGAGGCTACCACAAAGCATTTGTGCTAAGGGCATTTAAATAGCTAGCAACATCCCTGGTGACTTCTGAACTCTTTTTATCCTTTCTTCCTGTCTTAGTCTGTTGGACACATGCAGAGATAACAAGATGTCTTGTTTTAAGCATGTCTAGAGTAACAGCATCACAGAAGGCAGTTGTGTTGGTGCTGCTTACCATCACTTCCCCTCACTCTGACCATAAACAAACAGTCTCACACCTGAGGCACAGGGACCATAAAAAGCACCAATCTAAAAACCAGTGTGCTCTGAACAAAGTGCTCCACTCTGACAGTCTGTTCTCTTTGTAATTACACATCTTGCTTGGAATCATTAAAAATTCATCTTCCATCAACCTGGAATACTCCAGCTTGGGTATTCCAGTGACAGCCGTCTTCGCACTAGGGTTGGGAAGGCATCATTTTCTTTTGTTTTCCCATGTGGCACTGCTCACAATAAAACCTTACCTTTCTTATAACAGCTCTCCCCATGTAGCGTCACTGTATGTTTCCCCTAGCTCCTCTGTTGGGCAAATTCTATAATCTTGAATCACAAAGTAACTAAATATTGAATGGAGCAGAAAATCACTTCTATCCCACAGGATTATGACTGAGAATGGCAAAGCTTGGACACAATTTGGGTTAAATCTATGTGATGGTGATGCATTTAATAAGAGAAATGGGTCAAATGCAATGTACTGAGCTCTATTTATCCTTTGTATCTTAAAAAGCTGACCGAATGCCCATCTAACTCCACCTGTTTACAGAACAAACCAGGTAACAAATAAATATTAAAAGCTTAAAATTTTAACAGAATTTACAATCTAATTTACAACATACCAGAAGGAAATATTACATCTTCTAATGAACTTGAAAAAACATTTTACCTTAACTATAAATAAATTATGCTCTCTACTGGGTAGAGGCTTGAGCCCAGATACATGTAGTTTGCTTATCCTTGTACAGGGTCACTGTCATGGTTTGTAGATGGTGTAGGATCCAATAGCAATCAAGCAGAGATGGCAATAAAGGAAAACTAAAAAGTTACAAAGTTACAAGGCAAACTCAGCTCTCAAGAACAGGAACAACAGGATCCAGGCACAAGAATAGAAAGTGGGCAAAGGAAGAAGCCTGCTGTGATAGAATAATTTAGTGGAGCTTTTAAACAGAGGAGCTTGACTACTGACAAGGAACAGGTGTCTGATTGGTGCAGGTGAGAGAGGGGACCAGAATATCTCAATATTTTCTCACTATTCTCTTTTTAATCATTATGATATCCGTCCCACCTTCTGTGAATGTTGTCTCCTGTTCACTGTCTTTATCAGGCATTAGAACATGAAAATCTGTCAAATTTGCCAAATATATTATTTCCAAATATTTTATTCGAACTCCTTTAACTTTGATTTAGAAATTTGGTAGCTGGAAAATACACAAGAACTGTTGTCAGAGTATATGAGTGCTCTTGTGGTTTTAGGAATTCAAACAGAAAACTAACTTGGCTGTTTATTTGTTCAAATGAAATTAAACAGCTTCAAAATACAGCTGCAGGTTAGGAAGGAGGAAGTGATTTAATGGGACAATCAAAATACTGTACAATTCCTCCAAAGAAAAGTAAGTTGATTAGGAAAAGCCCTTTGTCTTGGCAATGTGTTTCTGATTTGCTCTTTCATCTCAGTTCTCATTAATACGGTTTCAATGTTTGATCTGTTTCAACTGAATTACTCAGCAGCATTTTTACTGTTTTGGAAGTATTGTAGCTGTGAAGAAGAACTAATGCTTCTTTGTGTTGATTAGAAAATCCTGGTTTTGCACACTGCAGTTCCACAGAATAAATGATCCATTTAAAAATTACTACAGACCAGAACAATGATTAAAAACCACAGGAAAGAAATGCCTTAATTTCTATTACAGGTAATCAAAATGTGGTTTCTGTAAATAAGGTGAAGGGGAATGGATGAAACATTGCAGCCAGAAGACATTTAAACAAATAGTCAGAAGATTGTCCGGGTGCGGGGGTGTACATGTGTATTGCGCCTGTGATTCTCAGATGAAACCAAAATAAATAAAGAATGGTGGTCTGTATTCTTCTTATTTCAGTAGAAGAACGCAAATTTGTCTGGACTTGCTTTAATCATACTCAGAAAAAAAGAGAAGATAGTCAGGGGAAAAAAAACATGCAATTAGATTATGTTATACTAATAAAATAATTATTGTCGTTTTCAGCTGCAGAAATCATGTTTGTGTCCATTTAATGAAAAGCAGCAAGTTTTGGACTAAGCTTTATTTATCATATCATATCATAATGATTTTCTTTTTCATGACGCTTTTTATTGACCACTTAGGTGACTTTTTTTCCTTTTCACTCTGTTTTACTCTATCAAACAGAATCTCAGTAAATTAATTTGTAGTTTGTGGATGTCACTGAGCAAGAGCTAAAACTCTGTATGTATGTACATTTATCATATACTCATTTGGTTAACTGTTCCTTATGACCCATCATTGTATCTTTTAAGCAGAACACATTGCTCCATATTCTGATAAATTATCCAGCCTAATTCTTAAATAAACACATTTTTACTACAGATGCAGATGAAGCCATTTATCCCACATAATCATACAGGGAAATAAGTGGCTGGGTTGTGCTAATCATTCTGTGCAGCATTTTAAAAAGTTACACTGCACTGCAGTTTTGCATCACATTATTGAAGTAGCTCTCTCCCTCATTCCATCTTTTTTGTAAATATCCAGCATTTAGTAGGTAATGCTAGAAAGAAGGTAATTAATCATTTAAACCAAACATTTAAACAGGCATTTTAGTTTTGTTTTAGCATATTGAATGAAACTAAACAAAATGTGCTTTCCCTATTGTTGGTGTTCTTACCTTAGTTCATAGGTACATTTATATGTAGCATAAAGGTTTGTTGCACAAAGGCATGGATGGTATTTAATTATTACAGTTACATTTGGTTGGTTTTTGCTTCATAAGTTTACAGGTAAAACAGATTTCTTGACACTTAAGAAGCAAACATTGCTTGCCGACTGCTTTTTGAATGTTAACCCTACAACAGAGAAAAACAAAAATGTTGGAATAAATAAAATAAATACTTTTCCTTTTACTTCTTCCATTGGTCATTCGCTGTCTAGTTGCACTCCTTTATTTACAATTCACAACCACTTTTTGCATTTCATTTTCTGTTAATATTCTCTCTAGTTTTCCTCAATTTCACATTTCTCTTTTATTCTCCCCTCCTATGATGAGAAAATGATTGCCTGTCCACAAAGAATGCTCATCTACTTTGCTACACAAGTGAAAAAAATGCAGGTTATTCTATCTTTTTTTTTTCTCCTGGCTCCCGAGGACCAAAGCAAAAATAATAATGATGATGCTTTTATTATTATTTTTTTTCGAAGATAGAATAACAAGAAAGCTTGTTAACATTAATCTGTCGTTTAGGACGGTTGTAGCGCGGGTTGTGCTAGCAGAGCCCCAGTGGAGGACGAGAGAATGCAGAATTGAAAAGTCATGAATAAATATGACACCACATTTTTTTTCTTCTCCTTATCGAGGTTGCCCAGAGAGAGGTGGGAAAGGAAGCACACTGATTACTGCATCTGCTCAAGACTCTCTGAAAGCATATGTCTTGTTGATGATAGGAGACATAAGTGCATGAAGTCTTCACACAAAGCTGTTGAGATTGGTATACTGGCTCATAGCACTGTCTTTATAACATCAACTTCTAATTCTGCCTGTACTTGGTCATAATGTTTTATGACTCCATAAAGACCTTGAATACTCAACCATAGCTTCTTGATTGTTGGGTTTAGATTAGCTCCAGGTTTTTCTTTGCATGTTCCTGAATACGTAAGCACATACTGACTTACTGGGTGCCTACTTGATGAGCTTTTGTTAACATGTTTTCCTCATAGATGGCAGCTTAAAATAAAAGAAAGCAATGAGCATTTTTTCTTTATATTTAAAATACTCATTTTGTAAAACAATGCATCCCAATAATGCCTGAGTGCATCTGCTCATTGCTATGATGATCTCTTGCTGTGTCCGAGAGGCTTAAGAGCTAACTGTACTTTATGGAATTGAATCAATAAAAACAGAGGAAGGGCGAAATGACTCAGGTAAACATGTGGAAACAGCATGAAGCTGGAGGATGAATTGTTTCAAATAATGATGGTGTTTAATGCTCAGCCAGGTCTCTTTGTGGAATGGGCTAATGCGGGGCTTTACAGTGCCCCCTCTAAGGACTATTCTGAGCACAGTGTATCACTCATTGCCTTCTCCTGCCTCTCGGCACACTTCCATGAACACACATTTGCAGGCGTTCCCACGCGCCCAACTCAGGTATTCTCTGGCTGTTCCTGTTTTTGTTGGCCTTTTCTCTCTCCCTCCAGTTTCCCTTAAGTGATTGAACAAAATATTACAGTGTGTGATGCTTTTAGCTGCAGAGGAGCTTAAAAAGACTCTGGTCCAGCAGTAAGAGCAAACTGTAAAACTGCTGGTATTCAGCTAAAAGACTTAGAATATTGCATGAAAGTGCAGTCATACAGTGAAATATTTTAAACTTTTAGTTTTCTTAAATTGTTTATTTATTCTAATAAACAAATTGTATTTTATTAGATTACAATTTCAATGATAATTGCTCACAGGTAAAGAAAACCCAAAATTTAGTGTATCAGGAAATTTAAATATCACATTAGACCAATGAAAAATGGATGTAGTAAGAATAAATGTCAGGCTTTTGAAAAATATTTACATTTCTCTTCACTCAATATTTGTCTGAGCCTCCTCTTGCCTGAATTACTGCATCAATGCGTCGTGGCAAAGGAGCAATCAGCCTGTGGCACCGTGTAGGTGTAATGGATACCCAGATTGCTCTGATAGCTGCCTACAGGTCATCTGCCTTGATGGGTCTGGTCTCTCATCTTCCTCTTGATAACAGGCCATACATTTTCAATGGGGTTCAGGTCAGGGGAGTTTGCTGGCCAATCAAGAACAGGAACACAATGGTTCATTGAACCAGCTTTTGGTGTTTTATCAGTGTAGGCTGGTGCCAACTGCTGCTGGAAAATAAAATCACTATCTTCCCTCAACTTGTCAGCAAAATGAAGCATGAAGTGCTCTAGTATTTCCTGGTAAATGGCTGCGTTGACTGTGGACTTCAGAAAACACAGTCCACCAACAGCAGCAGATGTCATGGCAACCCAAAACATCGCCGATTATCCAAACTTCACATTGGAAATCATGACTCTGGACCATTGCGCAGCAACCCAGTTCCTTTTCTTCGTAGCCCAGGTAAGATGCCTTCAACTAGCAAGAGCTTGATCTCTGGATCAGGAGTGGCAATCCTCTAAAGGCTCTGGTTCTTCCTGTTGGTGGTGTTGAGAATAAATAATTCTGTGTCTTTTAGCTATTTGCATGCTGGTATACATGCACTCACATAGAGCACATGCCCTCAAAGCTAAGGTTAAACGAAATGACACACTAGGGAATTCTCTCTTTAGGGTGTAGCTTAGATAGAGGCAAAGAGAACTACAAACGGTTGTTAGATGCCATTTTGCTCTGTTAGCCCATAAGTAAAACATGAACAAATGGACCAGTGCAGTATTTTAGTCTTAATAAATAGAATCCATGAATTCAACTCTTCTTCAAACTCATACATCAAGAACCTAAATGGAGAAAGGATAATTCTCCCAAACTGGTGCACCATTTCCCTCCATATTTCTTTCTTCCACTCAATTTTCAGCTAATATGGTAGGATACATAACTCTCCTTGTGAAGGGTGCTGATGACTGTCTTCTGGACAAATGTTATGTCAGCAGTTTCCCTATTATTGTGTGGCCCACTGACCCACAGAGACCATGTAGAGGCTCAGGAAACCATTGCAGGTGTTTTGAATTAACTAGCTGACTAAGATGTGACATAATAAGTTTCCATTATTGACCTTTTTCACAGCATTCACATTTTCTGAATTATAAGCTTCCATTATGTGGAAGCCATAATTATCCAAATTAGAAGAAAAAAAAAGCTTGGAGTATGTCACTCTTTACAGGTACTGAAATCAAAGGCAAGAAATATTGTAATTTTTTAAAAAATGTACTCGTATGAAGAAAACTCATAGTACTTCTATCAAGCAGCCAGCCAAAAAAAAGTTATTGGGTTTCAGGCCACTGTCATTGCTGAATGATTCTAAGCAACTTGATAACATAGTATCTAGAGGGAGAAGTGTATGAATACCAAGCAGATGAGATGACATCTCACTTACATCAGTGTCTATCTGATTGACATACCTGGATGGTGAGGCAGATTGTGTGCACATAAACACTTTTTTTTTTTTTTTTGCTCTGGAATAGCTTGTCAGTGTGACAGATTTCATCTATGCCAAAATTCCCTTCCAACCACGATTAGGGGAAATCTTGGTCATTTATCTGCTACTACTAGTCTTTAATGTTGTTATTCTCTATTAATTCTCTGAAAAGCCTCAAGCTTATTAAAACAGGCTGTAAGTACAGGCTTTCTCCAGAGTGGTATAAAATCTCATCATATTCTTGATTTTAGTGTGATTTAAAGCAATGAAATATATTTTTTAAAATTACTGACACCACTGACTTGCACAGCAATCTTATTGTTTATCAGAGGAGGCTGATTATTACCCAGGGTAAAAGAACCAGGTCAATTTTTGATTTGTTCCTTTCTGAGTGCCAATACAACAGAACACGGCTACCCAAATTTCATTTCCTTAAAATCACCAGGTTGACAAGTGCTTTTGCTTCAATGCATACCACATTGACATGTATGAAACTCCTTTTAAAGAGAAAGTCAACTGAGAAGCCTGACTGTCAGATTTAATTCACATCTATCTACATATTTTGTTTTCTACAACATGGCACCCTGAAAACAGTATCCATGCAGGCACAACCTGTTTTTCCTGGTAGCCCTTGTACTTTGAAGGTATATTCCATTATCATGTAAATGAAAAATGATGTGTGCTGCAGGCTGTAATTTTTAACTTTAATTAAGACATTTTCTGTTCTGAGAGTCCAAGAGTCATTCAAATTCCTATTTATTTAAAAAGAATTTGGAGGATATAGAAACTTAAAACAGAATTAAGTTAATTCATTTAGTACTGACACATATAAAAAATTATGAAACAAAAAGACATGTCACACCTGTGCAGCATAGGAACTTGCAAATGAAGTCAATGTCCCTTCTTGGTCAGCTATGTCTCTTCTCCTCTAGCCTTCAACCAAAGACTCCATGGTTGTGAATTACTGTACATGCCAATGTTTGATGAGAGTCCTTACTACTTCTATTATTGCTTTAAACTAAGAGAGAGGCATGAAAGGTCTAGGACAGCTTTAGCAAATCCACAACTTTATTACCTGTGGCATGCCTTTCCTTGCACAAAAGCGACCACTGCAAACTTGTGAGCCACAATTCTCAAACCAATGACTCTTCCTCCAGCACTACAACTATTGATTGAATTCCACAGGGCTTTGTGCTAAGATCAACATTTTTATTTTATTTTATTTGAGAGCACAACATAGCTATCAGTACCCACTGTAATCATGTTCTGCCCTAGAATTATTTATAAAAAAATCACAGGGCAGTTGTGCTTCAAATGTGCTTTAATTCAGTGATATTTCTCAGCACAGCATAAAGCTGTTAGTAATTGTGCTGCTATCATCTTAAGCTAAAGGCAGATCCACAGTTATCTTTCTTTACTCTCAGCCTCTTATGAGAGGTTTCCATCTTACTGCTGCCCTCTGTGTGCTTGGGATCAAGCACTGAATACAAATGGGTTGAAATTAATTAATTATAATGTAAATATATATTCTAATAATTAGATTGACCTAAAGTGAACTGATTTGAAATTAGATAAATATCATCATCAATCATTATCATCATCAGCTTTATTAAAGACACAAATGAGTCCATAGAATAATAAAGAGCAGGATTATCAAAAGCTGTAACTTTAGGTTGTAATATCGTAATGACAGAAAATACAATGTGAGAACAATCAGAACAAAATTGAAATCATTACTGTAAAAAAAAATCTAAGACAAAACATTTACTGCCTACTGACAAATCAATACTTTTGGCAAACAAAAACAAAAGGTTTTGTGTGTGTTAGTGTGTGGACAGCAAGTCGCTCTCTTCTTTTGTCCAACTAACCTCGGCTCTCTGTGACAAGCATCTGAAACGTACCGCTTTGTAGAGCTCTAGCTTATTCAAGGTTATACACAAATACAATTGTAAACTTCTGTTGTCCACATTCAGTTTTTTTGGAAGGAGAAAACATAAAGCTACAACCATTTTTCCAGGATTTCTTTATGCTCTTCCACTTCTATAAACTTCTCTGTTCACAACAAACTGCTTACGCATATGTCATTGTAAAGGTATTTTGTTAAGCATAGAAAAATAATTTATTTCTGTTGATTTTTTGCTTTGTTTGGATATCTGAAATCTAACCTTCAGCACAAGTATTGTTTGGTCACAATACAAAAAGAATATAAATCAAAGCCCTCTGGTTTGAGTTTAAATTATGCTCCTTGCAGCCAGTTTTAGGCCGCACTCTAAGATTCATCCATCCAATATGTAACACACTTAGCCTTGCAGGGTCATGAAAGGTGTCTGGTCCCTTTCTCCAGCATTCAATGGGAGGCAGAATACACCCTGAACAGGTCAGAAACAAATCTTGGTAAAATAACAGTTTGCAGGACCAGTTGCACTCAATATATTTTTTTGTTTTTTGTGTTTTTGACTTTCTCAAGACCTTATGGAAATGAGAGTTAAGTTTAATATCAAAAGATCCGCTCCATCCTGGTAATATGTGTCTAAGGAACATGTGTCCTTACTCACACAACCAGACAAGGGCAATAACAATATCAGTTTAGTAGAATTTGATTCAAAAGATTTAAAAAAATCTGCAGTGCTCTGCAATACTTGTGACAATTATTTTTTCTGATGATGATACAGGACGTTTGTCAGATTTACCCAAACAAACTGCTATAACGTTGCTAACAGCGTCCGTCAGATTTAACAGATTAGATGTCCCAAACACACACTGCAGCAAAATATTTCAATTTTAAAATGTACGGGCTACATTACCAATAGTAATAAAATGAACACACAAGTCAAATTACAGTGAGTACCAGGCTTTTACTAGCAGTGCTGTGCCAGGCAGAAAGAACAGAGGGATAAAAGAGGAGAGAGAAACATCCCATTTGATGTGATAAGCTGTAGCAGCTGTTTATCCGTTAAGCCCAGTTTTCTCAAGAGTAAGTTTGCAAAAACCACCAGGTGTAAAATGGCTACTGCAGAGATGCAGATTGGTAGCGTTGCCAGGACAGTGTCATCTGGTCTTGCACAAAAAAAAAAAAAATCAATCCATTGAGTGTTTACTAACTGGTTCTGAGTGCACACATCACTTCCTCTCCTCCCCAAATGTTTGCAATGCAGTGTTTCAAGGTGGCTCTTGTTAAAATAAATACAGGGTGTTTACAAGGTACAATTTACTTGACAACCAGCTGCTCTTTCTATAACTCTGTGTTTCTGCTGAATACATAGCCTTTTAACACACACTGTGCTGCTTTTGAATCTTGTTTTCACAAAATTGTTTCCTTTCTTTGATTCTTTTCAACCAAATAAGTTACACAATTCAATTTGCGTGCAATATATTTATAAAAATATAAATATAGTCCTGTAGGTCAATATTACTGAAATATTATAGAACTTGCAGATAAGTTGATTCTCTGAGCAATCTGTGAAACTCTGTTCTGTGATGCCTTTACCCCAAAGACCCACAGTCTTTGTGCTACTGCTACACTGCGCCTGTGACTAAACATACTTTAGTGACTTGCGAAATTTAAGCTCATGGGATTTTTCTACATTTTATTTTACAACTATTAAAAATATTATTTGAATATTTTTAATAAGGATTTTATGTAACAGGCTGACAAGTAGTACAGTGGAAAAGTGCAATATTTTTGTCACTCATTTCAGAAAGTGTATAGATTTATTACACAGAGTTAATTGTATTTCAAGTCTTCAATTCTTGTAATTTTGAAGACTATGGGATTACAGATAAAAACAAAAACAAAATTAAGAGACTGACAAAATTTGAATATTATGTAAGATAAACAAAATAGGATATTTCAAACAGAAAATGAGGATACTTTTCAGACTCATTTCTATGAGCTTAGATTGTTTTGTTTTTTTGTTTGTTTTTTTTACATAAATTATTGCATCGATGTGCTGTCCCACTGAGGTGATCAGGTTGCTTAGACAGAGGTCTTCAGGTCATCAGCATTGTCAGATCTGGTGTCTCCAGTTTTCCTTTTGACAATAACCGATAGATTCTCTATTGGGTTCAGGTCAGGCATGTTTGCTGGTCAGGTAACTACAGTAATACCATGCTCATTGAACCAGTCTTTGGTGTCTTAGGCAGCGTGGGCATTAAGAACAGCAGGAATCATTAAAATTAGATGGTTGCATTGGCTGTGAACTTCAGAAAAACACAGTCAACCAACACCAGCTTTCAAGTAATATGGATTCTGTTTTTCTCCATTCCTCTTGCATACTCTATGACATTGATTTCCAATTTAAATGCAAACTTTACTTTTAACTGAAAAGAGGAATTTGGACCACCTACCAATAGTCAAGTTATTTTTTTTGTCTTTGTCCTGGGTAAAACACTTCTGACGTCTTTGGTTAACACGAGTGACTTAACACAAGGAATGCCAGATTTGTTGTCTAGGTGCAGTGTCTGAAAAAACCTTTGAGCTACGCCTGCCAACACGTACAATGATTTGCGTCTCAGTCTAGACATGGCCTAAATTCAATTTATAAAAAGAATAAAAACTGTCTTTTCCAAAGGGAGAACGTATGGCAAAGTGGTGAAATTTTGTATGAGAAACACAATTATTCCAGGAGAAAAGTCATGATTCAAAAAGACATAACATCTAAAATAAAAAAAACCCACAGGCCTCACTTGTCTCAACTAAGGTCAGTGTTCACAATTTAACAGTAAAAAACAACTGGGGAGTGTTGTGTGTGAGAGTAGCAAGGCTACTATTTAACATAATAGACTTTGTGAAAATGTTATGTATATTTTTTCATATTTTTATAACCCGACATAAAACCCTGGCAATAACAATATGTGGCTATCAGGTTGTGTCCTTAAACATGTGGGCTATGAGGCAAGACAATGATGGCCTAAGTTAAAGCCAAGTTAAAGACCCGGTTCCAGTTCAAGAATGATTTTTTCAGATGCTACAACTGCTTTTTGTATGAACTCTGGTTATGTGTATCTAAATTAAAAAAATGTTTATTATCTGAAGAATAAAAAACCCCCGAAACAAACAGAAAATCTGTAATGGTTTTGGTATTCACCGCTGTTTGCAGATTAAGATGGAAGAGCAGTTAAAGTTTATTAGTGATTTTTATGGCTTTAGCTGCTGAGGGGAGAAGTGAGCCTAAACTAAAGCACACAGTATTGTGGATCATAAACCTAAAATAATGAATGAGAAGAAACTATAAAGCTATGCTGTGCTCCTGGGAGCACTGCTTCTATCAAATAATAAACTGTTGTGCATGAATACAGCTATTTGTTTAATAGTAAAACATGAATTATAGTTAATTTAAATACTCTTACACACAATTGTGCTGACAGAATAATGTTCAACAAATTCAAGGGTAGGCAGGTGAGGCATTGAGAAAAAAAAAACAACTTAAGGATGGAAGCCACTTTCCGTAGACATTTTATACATGTAAGACGTGCAATTAAATTCTCCACTGCTGACTATTTCTGAAGTGATGTGCTAGTTTTGCATTTAATATCCGAGACGTGACTTTCTGGACATTACAAGGCATCTAAAAAGTTTTCATTGTCTTTATTAATTTGGTGTTTTTAACAACACAATTTCCTCCCCAGCCGCTTTGGATTGGGCTCAATCGGGCTTGCAAATCTGGACACAGCAATTTTAATCTATTCCACCTTGCTAAACTGTTCAAGCCGTGTCAGGCTGCATGGGAATTGGCTGTGGTCAGACCTTTTCAAGTCCTGCCACAAATTCTCTGAGGTCTGGGCTTTGACTGAGTCATTCCAGAACATCCTTCTTGTTGTCTTTTAAAAATTTCTTTGTCACTTTAGCTGGATGCTTTGGGTCATTCTCTTGTTAGAGAATGAATGTTCTTTGAAGCCACAGTTCTCTTGAAGATAAAAACAAATTGTCCTCCAGGATTTCCTTTTCCACTGATTTACTTGTACTGTTCTTTTGCCTTCATGCTGTAATGGTATACAGGAATACTGATTAACCAATGAATGGACCCTCCAGACACAGGTGTCTTTATCCTACATTTACTTGAGACACAGTCATTGAACTCAGGTGATCTCTATTCTATTCTTTTATCTTCTTTTCATTGTGAGACTACTAGCACCAATTGAGTGGACCTCTGTTGCATTAGGTCAGGGGCTTTTAACGGGATGAATACTAATGCATTCACTTATTTTATGTTATTTATTTGTAATTTTGTAGATATCAGTTTTAGCTTTGACATTATAGGTGGATTTTTTTGTCGAAAAAGCCAAATTTCGTTGATCACAAAGTAGCTGAGTGAAGACTCAAAAGGAGACGGACCTGTAGCAGGTGAAACATGATGGTCATGGTAATACTCTACACATTGTGACATGTGGCTTTGGAAAGATTAAAAGCTGAAGACCACTGGGAGATTGGTTAGGGGTGATGTTTCTTGCTCAAATCGAACAGTTCTGCTGTTTTAATCAAAGTGTTGACATCCAATGTTTATATTGTTCAGAAAGAGGGCAGTGGCATTTCGTGCCTTTTCAATAAAACGTTGCTATAAGGTTCCAATCAAAGTTTAGATGGCCAGGTCAGAGCTTTACAAACATCAAAATCAACCAGAAAATAAACCTCCATTGGTTAAAATGTAAATTGGTTAGTTTTTCCTCTTGTTTAGTCACAAAAACATTCCTTCTTCTCTTATAAGAGCTGGGTTGGAGGACAAATTTTGCAGCTGCTAACTGACAAGTAATGAGTTATAAAGATTGCAAGTATGCTTTAGAGAAACATGAAACACATGAAGCTCTTTTTTGACGATAAAATGTCAAGCGAGGATTGTTGGGCTATGAGCTGTTAAAAAATATGAAGATGTGACAGGTCTCCTACGGGAGAAACTGATGTGAATTCTCTATTGGTTGCTTGGCCACATCCATGAATAAATGATCAAATCAGTTGATTAGCAGTGGGAATATCAGAGGAGACATGCTCTGTGATCTAAGAATAAATGCAACCTGAAACAGTAATATTTTGCTGGTCCTTATCCTCTGATTGTTTTAAAGTACATGTCCCTTACCGCACAATGTCATCTTGGACAGAATCAGTTTGACAGCAGCCTTGTTAGCTGGAATGTCTTGATGTCATGGTGATAAGGACCCAATCAGACAGGTTCTCCTCTGTGTACATAAGTGACTTTACTCAAAATGGAAACATCTCCATAATGCTCATTGAACATGTCAGAGTTGTTTGTCCACAGAAATGATGAAAGTTCAATGTATGCTTCTGACAGCCAAAACTAAGCTTGTGTGAGAAATATTTTGAATAAATGCTGAAAAATAGACTTCGGGAAGCATTCAGCTCATGAGAAAAAGATGCAGAATTAAAATATGTATAGATTTATGGATGTAATTTAAATCACACAAATCACAATTTTTTAAGACATTCTAACCAATCATCCCGCTCATGGTTTGTCTAATAAATATAATGTGTGACTATGTTTGACTAATTCAGAGGTACCTTCCTAAAAAGTCATTAGAATTCAAAATTTCAATGTTTGTACAAACCAGTTGTAGTTTTTTTTATTTTAAACTAGCGATTAATAAATGCTCATTTCTAACAATCACAGTCTCTGTCTGTGTGTGTACCATTCAAAACTATATCTAACATTATTTTGTTGAACAAATCTGGATTTTCTGCTCAAAATTTAAACCTTTAAACCTAACATTGTAAATTTTTATCTTTCTGTTTTACAATGTCTATGAAGAGCATTTATCCTTTTGGATGTTTTATCCTTTTTTATTGCTCTTGGAAATCAATAATGACCAACAAAATGAGACTTTTTTGACAACAAAAATTACAAACATTCATGTAAAAATGAAAATGATTTCTACAAAATAATGTATATATAATTTCATTAAAAATATTTAACACAAAGTAAATGATTGCCTAATTATTCACCCCCTTTAAACTGACCGACTTAATTTAATAGAGATCCAGCAAATCAGTGTTAGTAGCCTCACAATGAGTTTAATGGAGGTGTCCTGAGTGCAGTGGTTGTCTCAAGTCATTGTAGAATATATTTAATTAAATTCAAGGCACTTTATCTGTACTGTGCCAACTCACAACAAATATTGTCCTGAAGCACAAAACAAACAAATCTATTTGATTCAATTATACATGCATGACTGCCTCAGTTGTTGTGTCCTTGGGCAAGACACTTCACCTACTTCCGTTGTCCATTGGTAAGCTTATTTATCAAAGAGTCATATCAAAACAGAGTAAACAGGCTAATGTTAGCCGTGCATTTCACCAAACTGCTCCAGGTGTAAACATTGTCAGCAGTGAGATGAGTTTATTAAAAAGCATGTAGCTGCATGTAAGGAGTCATGTTGGGAGTGAGAAACAAATGATCAAGCAATGGCTGTTTTGGAGGAAGAGTCAGAATATATTGTCAGTAGCAGCTTTCCTACTAAGCTGCCTTGAAGAACTCAGGTTATGACAAGTTGTCTGTTTCTGTCAAGAGAACCAGAAGGAAGAAAATCCATGAATCTGAATGTCATCAGTAAGTGTAATGCTGATGAAATGTGATGTGCTATTTCATTGCACTGTAAAGCTATAAACTTTCAACAATTTACATAGTATTGTTTTTTTTTTTGTTTTTTTTTGTTACTTTCATAAAGAATTGGACTGAACTGTGTTTTGGCTGATGAAATTCCTGGACAAATCCACAGATCAGTTTCAAGGAAAAATATTTTCTTCAAGACAACCTTATTCAAAATATCTGGGAAATGTTATCATTTAAACATAGCTAAAGTATTTTATATTGCAAAATAAAACAAAAAAAAATCTGTCTTATTTTTTCTTCCAGTGTGAGACTAACATACAAATGAAGAGATTTTTAGAGAGCTGCTGACCTTCTCAGTTGCAATCACTGCCAGAAAAATAGTTGCAGCATTTATAAGGACACGGCGTATTAGAATATACATAGACTAGCAATGATGAAAAAGGAGAGAGAGGTTGCATTAGATTTTATTGATTTAAGGCATTGTCAACATGAAAGATACACCAACATGGCATAAACTGCATATTGTATCATTGCTGCATCTAAAAACATCCTAAAGCACATTGTGTAGTAGTTTCTGTCTTCAGTTCTTTGAAAGTAAGATGCAATGAGCACCATTGTGTACGAGATATCTATCAGTGAAGGTTTTATATATTTTTAAAATAAGTTCTTGTTTTTCAGGAAAAGTGGACAAATAGAACAAAACAAAAAGTTTTTTTCATTTTAGAAAACTATCTCTAGCAAATGTCAATTAATAATCTACTGTCTGCCAAGTATTTACCCATCAGCTGCTTGGGAATAACCTTGTCATTTCTGAAAACTATGAAAAACATTCAGTGAAGTGGTGCAGAACGCTACTCAGAAGTCTGGTAAAAATTATCAACAGTTATTGAGAAATAATTGCTGGAAGTTGTTAAATGTTTTTAGGTATACCCATAATTATGGCATAATAATTAAGGTGAATCAGTTAATCAAAAAATGCTTTTGTTATTAATCTGCAAGTTAATTGTTTCTGTGTTATGTCATAAATGTTTATCCACATTTATTTGGATTATGACTTTGGATGACCATTTATGGAAATCGGTCTTGCATGTAAATAAAGGATATTTTGGTTCATTAAAATATATATAATTTAGCATGTTTAAAGAGAACCTCAAGTGTGGTGTATGTCAGCTAATATTTTGTCAGTTCTTGTATGAGAGTAGTTATTGTGAGAAATCGTAATAATCTAATGCGAGGGCATTGATGTAATATTCAGTTTCATCAAACTGCCCTTCTGGTAATTTCTCAAATTAAAAAAAAAAAACATCATAATATTTACCAGTCTGAGCACATTTTCAAGCTAGGCTTTTCTATTCTGATTCACATCAAAAATCATTCTATGGGGAAAGCCTGTCTCTCATCTATTTGATTTTGGCAATTTAATTATTTATGCTGTAATTATGAGGCTCTCTTTTCTTCTGAAGCACTGTTCCTCTATACAGTTGATGCATTTTTGAGATATTTTCTTAGGCCTCTTCACCTCTCCCTTGAAACCTAGGATATTGATATTTCCCATCTCCCATATGTAGGATCAATTACCATCTAACAGACTTCTTTTTGCTTCAGGTCAAAAATACAACACTGAACAGCATCTTTTCTTTTTCTGAAATTTATAGGATTTTTTGTTTGATTTGTTTTTTGTATTGTTGACAGAATTTTCACTGGACAAAAATATCTCTCTTAAGTACAATCTGTTAAAAGTACTGTATCATACGCATCAGTAACAACAAGGCGTAGGACTAGAGATTTTAATGCCACAGCACTTTGTAAGATCACTCTTTTGAATGCCTTCAGCTTTTATCAAGTTTGCTTGGGACGACAAGTCTATACCCACATTTTTATTCTTTCTTTCTAATCAATATTTACTTAAGACAATCAAGGAATGCTTTAACCTTAACGCTAACAAATCTTTAAAGTTGTAACATTTTGTTTTTTTGTTTGTTTTTTTGCTTTAGAACTTTAAGAGGAAAAGGTAAATACAACTAAGAGAAACTAAAACATAAACGAATGGACATTTTTTTACATTCTCTAATAGTATAGAGCAAGGGTGTCAAACTCTAGTCCTCGAGGGCCACTGTCCTGCAGATTTTAGATGTGCCACAGCTACAAAACACTGGAATGAAATGGCTTAACTACCTCCTCCTTGTGTAGATCAGTTCTCCAGAGCCTTGCTAATGACCTAATTATTCTATTCAGGTGTGGTGCAGCAGAGGCACATCTAAAAGTTGCAGGGCAGTGGCCCTTCAGGACTGGAGTTTGACACCTGTGGTATAGAGCATTGTGCTCTATACTATTAGAGTAGGGACCTACTGTGCTTCCTTGAACCGTTTAGGACAGGTCTTTGGGCCACACAAAACCTCTCCATTATAGTTTTTGCACAAAATTATTTTCAGATACTGAGATATCACTTGTTCATTTTTGCCTATTTTGAGCTACTTTCAGAATGAACTGGTTTAGGGACAAGATGTTGCTGGCTGCGGCTCCTAACTCAACTACACTCGCTCTTTATAGGTGAAAATGTCTGCCAATAGGTGCACAAATGTACAACAGTACATCCCTGACCCTGAGTCAGACCCAGAAGCAGAAGAAATGGAGCCAGCTGCACAAACATCAATGATGCAGGAAGAGATTTCTGAACCGTAAATCAACAACAAAATATTAGTCTTTTCCAGCAGCCACTGTGCTGCACACACAGCAAAATACCCAGCTGACTAACTCCACTTGGGTTGCTAGGTGAGGGGCAGAGCCTGCTCATTTTTGACGCTATAATCATGAGGATGTTGAAATGGCTCAGTCTCCAGAAACTAAAACCAATAGGTTATTGTTAGAAAATGACTGAAAATGTGTTTTTTCCGCTTGAACTACTTCTACGATCAGTAGAGCCTCAAACTGAAGTCCAGAAACATGTAAAAAGTTAAGTATGCACAATAGGTCCCCTTTAAGTAATATTCTAGTAAAGTAAGTCGAGCAGGTATAAAACATCTGATAACATCTGTAACATTAAGAATGAGTGCTCACAAAAACTTTCAGTTTGAGTGACAAGACTTTACCAAGCAGGCATTTCATCAGTACAGAGGAGCCTTAGCTATGCACGATTCAGTTTTTACAGATTTGCCTATTCGCAGATTTTTCTGTGCAGATTTTTGATATGAATTATTAAAATGAACAATGACTAATAAAATCAAGTTGAACTTTAAAGGTGGAATAACTTACTTGTGTCACAAACTTTCTTAAAAACTATTGTTTATGCTTAATAAATAATCTAAAAGTGGAAACTTGAACTTAGTATGCTCCATATATTTAATAGAGCATATTCTAAAATCCTCAGCTTCCACACATCAGTCAGAGCAGCTGCTGCTGCAGCTGTGAAGCTGTGGCACAAATGTATGGAAATACAACTTATCTCAGAGATAAGATGTGTTATTTATCAGTCAGCGAATAAACAAACTACATAACCTAGTTCATTATTTGTTTCGGTCAGATTATCTGAAGCATTTGTAACATATTTATACCCTTTTAGGAAAAACTCAAATTATTTTGTAGTTAATTTAAAGCATAGTCAGAGCGAGTTTTGCAAATGTGTTTATAAATATTGAGTTCTGAAAGAATGCTATTTCTCAGCCAAATAACCTTTGAAAGGGTTGCCATTAGCCTTGAGTTTTCAACTAAATCCTAATGTTACTGACTCCTAACAATACACCATCTAGACAAGTGTGTCTTTCAGTCAGGTTTGTCAATAGATGACTCTGATGGTTGGCGCCTTGATTTTATAAAAAAGGTTAGGACCTTAACTGAAAAATGACAGAGAGAGAAACTACCAGAGAAGCCACGCTGCATTACATTTTCTAGTCTTGCTTTTAATTAAGGCCTCTCTAATTGGGAATGTGCCCATTAAAAGTGTAAAGCAGATATATGTCCCATGACTCACAGCAGGCAATCACTAGAGAAATGAGAGAACCCCTCATTTCCTCTTTTCACTACACAGCATGCTGGGAATTTGCATGTATGTTGGTTTGTGAACATTATAAAGGAGAGTGTGAAAGTCTTAAAAAGTGATTTTGGTTGCCTGATCTACAGCTACTTTTTCTTAGTATCGCTATTCTTTGTAAATGAGATGCAGTTTAATGTGGAGTTCCTAACATTCTCTTTCTTAATGAAACTTGAAAAGCTCATCCACAATCTGGGCTCCTCCCATGCAGCTGATGCTGTGAAGATGCTGGTTCAAGATTGTAAGACAGTGAGGTCTCCTATACCGTCATGCACTACAAGACCACTCAGCAAGGAAGAAGCCAATACTTCAAAAGAAACATGAAAAGCCAGATTGCAGTTTCCACACAGGAAACAAAGATCTTAATATGTGGAGAAACTTCATGTGGTGTGATGAAACTGAAGTTGAACTGTTTAGCCATAATGACTGCTGTCATTATGGACCAGGCACAAGGATGAAGGTATAAAAAATATTCTCCATTTAGAAGTAAAACAGGGATACTTGCACCATCCTAACTGTGAAGCATGGAAGTGCCAGGATCATGTTGTGGGTCTGTTTTGCTGTAGGAGGAACTGGTAGACTTCATAAAACAGATGGCATCATTAGGAAAGAACAATATGTAGAAATATTAAAGCAATGTCTAAAGATCTCAGCCAGGAAGTAAAAGCTTGAGCACAGATCAGTCTAACCCTAACTAACCCTAGGCACACAGCCAAATTAGTAATAAAGTGGCTTATGGACAACATAGTTAATGTTTTGGTGTGGCCATCACAGAAACCTGATCGCAATGATTACATTTAAAGCTACAAAAGTTTTAAGCATAAAAAATGGTTTTGAACCTATTATCTTTAGTGAAGAATCAGGCTGGGGTTTGTTGTTGCCAAATGCCTAAACTTTGACTTTGTCCGATGGATCGATGAATGAATGAATGAGTGAATGAAAGAATGAATGAAAGACAACTGGTTCACCAAAAGAAACTCTATAAATTTCACCAAATAATGTTTTTTTAACACAATTACCCACTTAGAAAGAAAAAGGGCTAATCTAACAACTTATACCAATTTCAGATTCACTCTTATCAACTGTTTCTGAAGTGTGCAGAAGTTAGATTTTTGCCATGTTCTTATTTTCTCAATCTGTTCCTGTCTTTTTCCCTCACCTTCTCTGTAACCCACTGCCCCTCACTTGCCCCCTCAACAGCCGAGAATTGACAGATAAATGGAAGCATGTTGCATTTGTTCTGGAAATCTCAACAAAAGTCTGAATGTTTTCTGAAATGCTGCACATAGATTTTTATTTACTTCCAATGTCTTTATAAAACCAAACTCAACAAAATTTGAAATATGCTCATTAATTTCCTCATTACAATACAGTTACTTTCAATAAACTTAATTTATGTAATAAACTTTACTTCTTTTATATTTTAAATCTAAACATTGATTAGGAGTTTATCTGTAATCCAATTTATAAGCCTATATATCTGATACATACAGAAAGAATCTCCTTATAGAAAAACATTGTATTTTTTTATTCTTATTTTTCTAAAAGGAAAATAAGAAAATAGAAGTAACGGACAGAAACAATGACACTGAAACTAAAAAAAGTGCTTACTATAGTCACACCTTTTTGAAAGCAAAGTGTGTTTTGATGGCTGTTGTGTCTATAATTATATTAAAGGGGAGCATTATTAGGCTAAAATGTTGCTACTTTTGGGTGTATGAAGTTGTGCTACATTTAGGTCACTCATATCAGTTGATACCTTACTGCTCAATGCTTCATTGACCATTCTGCTGATGAAAATATGATAAAAGCTTTCATTAGCTGTAGGGATGTAAAGGTGACTGATTTTAATTAAACTGCTCACACTGTGTCCCATCTTATTTATGGTACTGGATTGAACAACATGTTACTTGGGTTGACGAATGAGGAAATAAAAGATATTTTGCAAACATCATGTCCTTTCACATATTAAACTATGTGTGTCCCATCTGACTCATTGTTCTGAATTATGCATATGGATTGGGTGTGGAAATACTCAGTTATTACTTTTGCAGTGATGTTAATGTCAAGGGTTAAGTTATTTCTACTGATGCATCTCAAAAAATCTGAATATTGTAAAACAGTGTCATTCTTTGTAACTCATTCAGAAGGTGAAACTCAACTATTATAAATACAATACATATAAAGTGAAATATTTCATGCCTTTATTTATTTATCTTTTGATGATAAAGGCTTGCAAATACTGAGAACCCAAAATTCCAAGTCTAAGAAAATGCAAATATTGTGAAAAAGTTATAAGTAAATAACCATGCTAACACCCTAATTAGGTTATAAGTCAAAAACATTTCCAGGGTCAGTCATCACAATCCTCTTGAAGACTGCTAAATAAACAAATGTCCAGAAGGCAATCATTGACACCATTCACAAGAAGCTGGTTGCTCACACAGCGCTGAGTTCAATCATTCATAGAAAGTTGAGTGTAAGGAAAACATGGTAGGAAAAGGAACAATTGCAGCCTTGAAAAGATTAAAAAGCAAAATCCATTCAGGATTTTATGAGGGAACTTCACGAGGAGGGGATGGAGGCTGGTGCTGGTGCTTCAGAAGCCATGAATCCTTTATATCAGTTACACATACACATATGTCATTTATGATTTCTGGGACAATTTATCACCCAGCAAAATTTGTTATTGTGACAGGTCAAACCACAACTTCAAGGTGTTCCATTGCAGAGTGTCCCTGCAAACATTTTCAGAGGGTTAACCACAACTGCTCCACGCTCACGTTCCCAAATATACAACCACAATAATGAAGAACAGATTGTAATAGAGAACCAATCTGGACATTAACCAGTTAGAGTGAGACCTGGCAATAGGGAAGTAACTTTTACGTTTTAAACAAGTCATCCTACTCAGGATGTGAACCTTTATATTTACTGATGCTGTTACCCCTGAATTATTGCCCTTTGTGGAACAATAAAGGCTATTTCCTATTCTATTCTATTCTATTCTATTATATTCTATTCTATTAAGCCCAAGTGAGGCTTTCAATCTGTTATGTGCTATAGCTGTATCTCAGCTTTGTTTTTGCCCCCCTGGTGCTAAGTGCAATGACAGACAATACATTCTGTTCTCTGAGAATGGAACATCAATGTGATGTTAATCACCAAAGTCATTTATTTTCCTTAAACGCTGAGGCCAGCTGGAGGCTGCAGCAATAACAGCACTCTGATCTGCTTCTCCATCCAACCACTCAATCAGGATATTAATTGTCAAGCAATGTCTCCAAGTTATTAATCTTCACTAGTCATTCTTTATTAAATAAAAATGCAACTGCATGTGGGACGCACTTGGAGTAGTGAGTTATATCATAATGCGTCTTCACTCAACAACAACACTGGACACATTAGTGTGATCACCTCTAATAAGATGCAGCACTATCAATGCAAAACTGATGTCCTCTTTTTGCTTCTCACTGAAGATATATTTGAGTATATATTTGCATTTATTTATATAATTCTCAAGGCTGAGGATAATTGTTTTTCCTGCTATGTCAAAAAAAGTTATGTGTTGTTTGATGCATCTTGATCTTTTCTTGTCCTTCCCCCAGAGTAACAGTTGCTCTGTAACAAGCTTAGGTTAAGGCTGGAATAAGACTTTTAAATAATAACATTTGCTTCACTTTTAAAATTCCTAAAACACAAATATTTCTGAAAATATTTAATGTTTCATTGTCATTAAAAACAAAACCTTGCTCGATCACTTCCTGACAGAGCAATTTATTTTGTGCTACAAGGAAAAACTCATTCACAGGTTAATTAAATTTGCTTACAAATCTGTTGTATTTGAAGATTATTTTTCAACTGATTCAAAAACCAACACATTTTGTGTCAGTGTCACAATGTTACAACAATTGGAGACAAGATTACGACTATAGGCCAGGTCAACAACTTGTTCTCTTGCTTTTTTGGGGGGTTTGTGGCACTGCGGATTACCTTGTTGTTGGATTATCTTGTCCAACAACGTTTAGGTACGTGTCAAAGAAAAATCTATGGACTATAGGATCCTAGGTTTCCCAACTGATCATTGCTAAAAGTATAGTACAACTTTCACCACCTTACCTAATTCCCTCAGCATATCATTGTGCAATGTGTTCCCCAGGTAGGTTAGGTAATTTGAGCTACCATTGCTGATCGGCTGCACTGGACCTCATTCTCCCACCATTGTACCAATTTCACATTTTGGAAATGCTCTGTCTGATCATATGGCTGCCACATCCCTTGTCAAGCTCAACTCAAATCCTTACATGTCCCTTGTTTTCCTTTCCTTGTTCTAATAAACCGGTCTTGAAGACAAATATTCACAGGCTGGTAAACAGATGCCATGATGAAAATATCTGTTTTCATCATGACATCATGTGTTTTTTTCCACCTGTCGGTGCTTTTAATTTTATGCTTGGTTGGTGTATTTTGCTTTATTATACCAAAGCTCAGGATATGTCTTTCTACAGTTAAAATCCAATGCATTTCAATTAAGATCAGTAGTAAATATTACTTTTTTGAACTTGAAACACTTGTTTCCAGATTTCATTCAATTCAAACAAAGATTTAACAATTGTAGCTAGTTAATTCTGACTGAAATATTACACAAACATATTTAAATAAGGCGAGAATGTCAAAATCATTATTTGTAAAATAATTTCACTAGATGTGTTACATAGCCTTTGAGCACAGGCAAACTGAATGACAAACTTAGTTTAATTGCCTTTGTGTTATCACCTTCCCACAAAATAGCTTTTATCAAAATCATTATCTAAGAGCAGAAAAAGTCAGCTTAAAGCTAGGAACAACTCACTCATTTTCTGCTTCATGCAATCTTAAATGTCCCACATCCATTTCCCTCCCACACCTTGGCTTCCTGTGTGCCACTGCAGTCAGCATATGAGTACAGCACAGCGCATTACGTGAGAAGATCAAGACTGTAGAAAGTATAAATATGCAGTTTTATGTTTATTATGAACCTTGGAGGTAATTTAGCATTTTGCTGATTCATTTATTCACCTTGCAGTCATTGGACGAGAGGTGGGATTCATCTGAGGTGCAATAAATTCCACAATGTTTGAATGCACAAATAACACTGGGATTTTTTACCATCTGTCCCGGCCGGGGCTTTTTTATCCCACGTTTTATTGGTAGGCCAGTAAATCAGACACACAAGCAGCATTCGCAAACAAGACAAAGCTGCTTCTCTTCTCTTTACCCACTGGGGGTTAATGTTTGCTTCAAAAACAATATAACGGGGTGATTGAAAAGACTGTTGAATTTGTGAAATATGAATTTCCATTTTAGAATTAATATGAATTAATGTTTCCATATTATTCTAATTTACAGAGAGATGCATGAGTGTATTTTTGTACTATTATGATATTATGATGCAGGAGTCTTTGGACAGACCTATCCTAATAAACCAATGTCTCTCTGTGAAGTAGCATAAACAGCAGGGACTATTATAATTACTCTTGAGAGGGTGGAGTTGTTTTGAAGTGAACCAGACAAATTAGGATAAATGTCTGCAGAGTATATGTGCTGCTATTTAGTAGACTCATTGTTCACTTAAAAACATGAACATTATGGACCTCATTTAAGCCTGACTAAAGGCTTATAGTCAAAACCTGTACTTCAAGCCATTAGCATGGTAATGACCACAGACTCCAGAGCCATGAAAAAGTAACCAGAAACGAGAGCTTAAAGGTAGCTATTTAAACAATGGCTTCCCAAAGGAATACACTTAGTAAAAAAAGCTGGGCACAGGAAAACAAGGATGATTGCAGACAGAGGGGAAAAATGGATTTCCAGACAAAATTTGAGGTGGATTTTTTTTAAACTATAACCCATCTTCTTTCCCTGTCTCTGACTTCGACAGACAATGGGACATTAGGCATGCTTCTACCAGTGTCACCAGAAGACTAATGAGATGGCAGCAGGCCTGTGAATGGCTCATTGGCCTGATGCACATTACTGTCTTTAAGAGTTTCCTCATCCCTTTATGGCCAGCCGTGCTCTGCTTCTTATACCTGTAGCAGAGACTGGGTTGAATAATAAAAAGATTCATACCATGGAAGTCCACGGTATACCATCATTACATGCAGATGTTCTGGCAGCTTTGTGGTTCAACAGACAATTAAAGCTGGAAGAAAAGCAATGAAGAAAAAGGCCTGGACTTGCAAAAATGATATATATTGACAAACCGGCTCATTTGGTCTTTCTTTTTTATTAATAAAACATACTCATAAGCCAGCATACTTGGAAAAAAGATAGACTTTCTGGTAACAACAGATGGCCGGTGTTATTTGTGTTTGTTCTGTTAGAGTTTTACTGTTAAAATGGAGTTGCTCTTTTATTATACTTTCATCTCATGTTTACTTCAGAGGAGCGATTGCTGCAAAGTGAATTATCAAATTACTTTTTAACAATTGGTATGATATGATCAACTGAACTTCCTTGCATTGTTTCAAAACTGAATTTAATTGGAATATATGCAATTGGATTGAAATCAAACAATATATCTGCATTTGATTATATTGTAATTACTTGTTTGGAGTTCATCAAACTAAATTTAGTTTTGTGTAAATAGATATAAAATTTAATATGTTTGTCTTGAGATTTTGTTTAATGATTGGTGTTATGAAAATAAACTGAATTAAATTGAACAATTTTTTATAACCAGGTAGGTACCATATTAAGATACAGATATGAACATCTACACATTTGTGATGATTTTGTCATTTATGGTTTGAAACGTTGATTTTAGTAGCAGCTTTTGCTGCAATTACCATGCTACTAAAATCAATGTTTCAAATCACTGGCCCACTGCGGGATAATGTTTCAAATCAATGTTTCAAATCAAAGCTGTAGCATGCTGACAGCTTTTGCTGTAGTCATCATGAATAGGGTCATATTCAATAATGTAAAAGATGCTACAAACAGTTACAAATAAAACATATTGTCACCTCTGCTTCAAAACAAAGTCATAAGAAGAGACTTTTTATTTACATATTTAAACAAGTCTTTGGTTCTTCTACTATATATACTTGATCCTCAAGCCATTAATATTACTTATATCATCAATCTAGTTTTTCCTTTCATTCATTCATTTCCTTTCAAGCAAAGTAATTTTATGTTGTCTTTTTTTATATTCCAAGTAAAATTCCTTTGTTAGTGTTCATGATTTCAGTGCTTTGCACTCGTTAAATTCCTCTCACCTGTTTCTTTATAACAAATATGGTTGTTATTTCAGTGTTCTACATTTTACATAGAACATTTTATTCTAATTAAGAAAGCATTTATTTGCTCAGTTTTGTGTTTTCTGGAGTAATTGTTGTTTGTAACCTTGTTCAATTGTTTTTAACTTCTGCTAAAGACATTACATTTGACTGTACAAGATGAGCTTCATAAATCAATTGTAAACCTTATGATCGTCTGAAAACTCAAAAATATGTGTTATAAAGAAGTATTGCCATTTGAAAGTTTTAGGAGAATACAAATTATAAAGAAACAATTTAAAAACTGTTTGGGTCAGTAAGTTTCCATGTCCAAACAAAAGTTAGAAAAAAAATGTTTTATAAAGTTGTAAATGAACGATGTACACTGAGCATTGTTCCTATGTCTGTCAAATGACATTGTCAGCACTTTCAAACTTCTTGAGCTACACAAATAATTTCTTAGTTTGTTTCCATTCATACATACTACGATCGCACATCAGCTTCGATATACCTGTTTGCTGAACTTTAGCTCCTCAGTCACAAAACAAGAATCACATTGAGGGCAGCATGCAGTTCAGTATCTCATGCCCAAGTACACTTATGTGGAGGAGTTCGAAGTCTAATCAATAAATATTGTATGTCAGAAAGACCAGTATAGCTACTGAGTCATGGGCATCCCAAAACAAACATCCGAAGGCTGTCCACCAAAGCCACCTGAGGCATTCACTATGCATATCATTTTGACTGATGGAGAGCTGCTCCACTATTGATTTTTCTGAAAGCTTGAAACAGTTTGCCACAAAATTTGACCTTTATTTAGCACCAGAAACCATTCCTTCAATTATGACCAATTTTTCAGGTCTTGACAATAACAAACATACAGCTCACAGCTCAGTGCTGTCTACATATAACTTTTTTACAGGTGTGGTGCTCAGAGAGTAATGGGTTAGTGATGGCCAAAAAGTTTAGCTTTATGTGCCAAGATTACTTTCTTGAGAATGTTTGGATGAGACTGCAAGGACTCTTGGCAAACTGCAAAGTTTTCTCCCCTTTAAGCCATTTCTGCTCCAGTTTCTGCTGAGGAGCTTTGCTGTTTTTTACGAGCCTGGCTTCCATGCCAGTAAGGGAGTTTTGGCAGTCTGCCCTGTCCTGGATGGTTTGACATGACAAAAACTTTTTATGATCAGTCAGGGAGGGGGGGCAGAAAACACGTCTTTATTTGTGTTGTTGTTTTGTAGAGTACTCATATCTTGATTCTCCATCTGAACATCAAGTATAGTGCATACTGTAAATCCTATCTTACATCATATCTGACACAAACAGGAAACATGGATGTCACCCTGCATCCCCTGCAGCCCAGATGCTCCAAGCAACCCAACAAAGGGAAAGGAGGGCAAAGCGGGAGCAGAATAAAGCAAAAAATGAGAACATAACATTTGGTAGTAATTCAGCATGGGATGCCCAGTCAGACTTCTGGGAGGTAATTAATTACAGACAACAACAGGAAAAAAATGTCCAGCCTTGGACCTCTAGGGGCAGCCTATACCTCTTTAGATCTCTATCCAGGAAATGATTGGCCTGCTTGGGAAGGTTTATGTGGAGCAAGGATCTAAAGGCTCATTTTAAGATTAAACTCCACAGAACAAGTTAGCTATTGTGAAAAAAAAAACATAAGATAATATTTTTAGAGCTACCATAATGTTATAAACATTACAATAAAAAATGATTTCAGACTTTGATCTTGTCTTTCTAATCCTTGTGATTTTTTTTTCAGTGTAATACTACATGTGTTTTTTGGGGTATAACATAAGAAAATAATCTCATGTCCATAAGAACTTTTTCAAATGAAATAGCATTTGACATTTTATAAAATAAGCAAAAAAGATAATTGCAGATACTGAAATCGGGTTGATTTCACTGATTTTGAGTATCTGACAATCACTAATTTTGTTGTTTCTATTTTAAAGTCATGATGATTGTGGATTGTTGGATTTGGTTTTACAATATAACCATCGTTAGGGACCCAGCTGAAGGTCAGCCGCCTACACCTGAACCCATCGGCAAATTTATGCACCATAGTAGCGGCAGGAAATAGTAAACGCTGCTACTTACAAGAAAAGAGTAAAAATGCAAACAAAACCAATTTGATTTTTGTGTACACGATGAGACGGATGGTTTACCGTGTGTCAGTTCTGCACATTATACATCAGTTGGCTGCAGTTTCTTGTAATGCTTGTTCAATTGGTGGCCTTTAGTTCTCTGATAAAAAAAAGAAAGAAAAAAAGGATCCTGTACAGTTTAGCAAATAATTAACATTCATGAACAAAATGGCAAAATTTTATTTCACAATATTACATTAGATCAATAAAAACATTTATTTTTACTCAGAAATATGAAAAAATGCTGACAATTTATTTCCTAAGGTACTTTTAATCCTTATTAAGTATGCCATTTTTTGATTTGAAGGCTGTAATAACCTTATTGATTAAAGATTTAAAGAAAGATGTTGAAATTACGGTAGCCAGACTTCTGACAGAGAAAATGTCCTCATAATCACAAAACAAACTGATTTTCCAAATTATTCATGACCTCCAGCATAGATAGATGTATTTACTCACAGAGTTAGAGTTAGAGTCACATTGCTGATCAAGAGGCAGAGCAATCCTTAAACATGCTTCCCTATCATGCATGCATTGTATGCTGAGAGGACACTGAGTTGTATGCGGGTGCTACGGCTGTTTTATTAGCTCCCTCAAACTCAATTTCCATATAATTTGTGAGCTGGCTCTCGAATCTGCTCCTGGCAGCTAAAGGTATAAATCTGGCCTTATCTGGCCCCAGCATGCACAGTTCATATCCACACACCCTTTGCCAACAACAGATCTATAATTCATGGCCAAGCACACCCACATTATTGGCTGCCCTGTATTAGAAAATACAACACAGAAAAAAAAGAATTCAATGGGGTGTCATCCAAGCAGTTCAGAAGGCAAGAGGGTATGTTTTCTCTCCCCAGAAACAAACCATGTGACAGAAACTTCTCTGTAGTGCTATTACACATAAAAGAAGGAAATGTACACTGTCAAACTTTTTACATTTATATTCTGCTCATGGGTTTCTTGTATCATTATGCCAAAGTGCAGGTTAACATCAATGTGACCCCATAGGTGAAAGAGTGCTCTGTTTGACAGATAGGGAATTATTCATCCAATTAGGCTAATTGGATGGGACAGGTCAGGCCATATAAGGCTGTTGAGTGAAGCTGAATATATTGGAGAGACTGTGTTAAATTATCTTAAGAAAAATCACCAAAGACACCAAATTAGGCCCCTATTCCTGAGAAAATCTATATTAGCAAAAAATAGTGTCTCTTTTTGGTATCTTTTGCTAAAAAAAACAATAATTACCTAAATATTTGCAACTCCAAGCTTGTTATTGACACTAAAAAGCACTGAGAAAGTTTGAAACTTTTGCCACATTAGTAACTGATCAATAGGAAAAACACATTCTCAGCTTTTATTCTGTTTGTGCAAGAGCAAAGACATGTCCAAAGACAGCTCAAAAATCACAGGTGTCTCTGAGAAACATATTGACATGACGCTGACAGGTACCACTGCAGGAAATCTTCAGCTGGCCAGTGCTTATTGAGTCATATGAAAGTGAAGGGCAGAAGACAAGGACTTGGGGGGCCAGCTCCACCAGTGTCCCTTTTTTTAATGACCATTACCATACCAGCAGAGAGAAAGGAAGATTTCTGCACCTCAACCAGGCATCATGGCTGGTCTGAGTCTCAGCTCACTGACAGCCAACTGTTGGGAATCAGAAAGAAAGGTGAAAGAGACATCAGACGGTGGTAATTAGGACCACTCAAGAAAAGGGGGTGGAGGAGAATACCACAGCTAAACACCTCACCCGCTCTTACTGTCTCTGTCTTTGATTCCTAGGTGTCAGGCTTGTTTTCGCCCTGATATCTCTGTTAATGAATAAGTGTGGCGTCTACTGCCCAGAGGGGGACCGGTGTTCATGTCTAGACAGGGAGGAAAGGATGTTTGGTGTGTGTGCTCGTGCGTGTGTGTGTGTGCGTGGAGACGGGAAGGGGGGGCACTTGGTTTTGTTTGTGTTGTTCTGAGGCAGCTGGAGGCAATGACGGGGAACACAATAACAGTTTTTCATGTGCTGAGTGAATGCATAAGCACCCACTCATCACAAAATCATAGCTACACAAATACAACTGTGAACAACCACCTGCTGTTATCATCATGTACAATCACTCAAACTTCAATACTACGCAATATGTCATACAGTGCAATATCAAACAACTTCTGAGTGTAAAGTTCATAAAAAAAAAACAAATCCAGATGAAGCAATCACTAGACTATAAAACAATTTAGAAAGCTCTCATTACTTTCTTAATGTTAAATTTTATGTTGTTATGCTGCAAAAAAAAACTAAAGTTGCAGCCATTTTCTCTCTAGTGGCTGCCTTCGCTAGAGACTGTCATTATTGAAATTACCCAACAGCAAATCCGCATGATTAAGTACTACATCTGCTCCACCTGTTAGCATCAGAAGATTTCAAATATCACTGCTATTTCAAAGCCAGCAGCATTTTATACAAAGGTACAAAGTGTTCTTTGGTGGGAACCATAACTCCAATCCACAGCTTAATAAAACGAGAACTGCAGCAAAAGATTGGAAGGAAGGTGGAGGCTTCAGTTGCAGTTGTTATGTTATTGGATTTTATTTCGTACAGCAGTTGTTTCAATTTAGCCAAAACAACTATGCGGAATTTGCTGAGACAACGTGCCAAAAAATAACCACAATAAACAAAAAACTGCAATTTTATCCATGATTTCATAACATGTAAACTCATAAATCTTGCAGTCTATCCAGCCTGATGTGTTTAATGGTGAAAACTGGGATGTTGAAAGTAGGGAGCAAGAAGCACAGCAAAAATAATTACCGTATGTTAAAGTGAAAAAAAGAACCAAAAAAGAAAAAAAGCACACAACAGTGGCTTTGTCATTAATCCGGTTTTAGTTAGACCTTTAGGTGTTGTAACCATGTCACATGCTGACAACCTGTCCTTCAAAAGGAATGACAGTACGGGACTTAATCATGGAATCATGGGAAGGCTTCTCCCTCTAGGTGAACGGACAGAGTGTTGGATGGGTGTTGCACTGCTGGGTGATTGGCAGGCTTGCTCCAGTATTTATAGTTTTTCTGCATTGCGTTTACAATGCCTTCAACAACCAGAGACATATTCAGTTTCTTGAGATTTGATGTGGCAGACCAACACAAAGTAGCATATATTTGTGACGTGGAAAGAACGTTGTACAAGTTGTGTAACAAAATAACAAAACAAAAACGTGGTGTGCATTTGTGTTTTGTCTTTTCATATATTTGATTTTGTTTTTTAAAATAAAATGTATTATCAAACAATGCTGCTGTTTTCTTTGAAAAAGCAATGTAAGCATAATTTGTCTTACATTTCACAGCTATGAGCTGCTGGCTGTGTGTCAGAGACAGCTCAGGAAATCCAAATCAAATGCACTGAAATCTCTCTCTTTTTCACACACACACCCCACACACACACACATCTTTGTAATTCTACAAATGACTCTATATTGACTTCCTTTCATTTTTAGAACTGCATTTATCCCTAAAGCAGACATTTTCTCTAACCGTAACAATTGCTAGTTTATTCCAAACCTTAAACTTTATTCAAACCATACATCTAAATCTAACTACTAGTAGTTTAAGGAAGAATAAATTAAAATTAACTTTGGACAAAACGTTTGGCTCTCTCTTCCTCAATCTTCCGGGTCCTCAGCGGGCGACGTGCAGCCACAGGGAAAACAACAACACTGCGCGTTGACGTCACAGAATCACAGAGTTTAATCCCATACAACGCATGAATTAACAACAGAACTGCAGAGGGACAGAGATATACATTTTTACCTTGAGACAGGAAAAATAGAGAAAGAAAAAAACAAAGAAAAGGCAAAGACGCGTCTTTGGAGATAGCTGATGCAAAAAAGCAAAATAGTGGCAGCTTCTGAATTTTTTACTCCTGACACTAAGTCTTATACTGAAGGTGTGTCTTGTCTTTTTAAATAAGCACACGCACGCGCGTACCCCGCCTTTCTATCGTCACAGGGAGTGTGCATTGACTTCCATTTATTTTATCAAGACTGGGGTTTGGTCCATACGTCTTCAGAAAGTTACTATTAGTCCTAAATAGGATATTTATACCAGTACACACACATACACCTTTAATCTAAGAAATTGTTTCCTAATTTAATTACTCCAATAATTAATTTGCCTCTCTTGTTATGCCTATTATTACTTTTAGACTGTTTTCTCTGTCTTACACTTTGCTGTTCAAAATCGGCTCTTGTGTAATTCATCTATATACATTACACTTGATTTGAGTAGTACTTTGGTTTTCTACACCTTTCCTTCCCTCAAGCTCAGAATCCTGTTGTCCAGATGTTCTGTATAGTTGTGTAAGTGCTTTAAAATTCACACCCGGTCTTCTTTTGCTCAGAGCCAACCAGCTCCCTCTGCAGATGTGCCCTGTCAATCTTGATTAGGAGGAACATGACCAATTAATCACATGGCGTTGTCTTATTACAGTAGTGCAAAACCTTCAAAAAGACAATTGTGATGTGACTCTACCAGGGCAAAGATATCTACTGAATTGACCACTCTGCTTCTAGAATTACAATGTTTGACACTTTTACGCCATCATAAAATGCCTGCATAGGTCAATTCTTTGGACAAAACCTATAAAATAAGAGCAATTTTATACAGATATTAAATCAAATTGTCTCATAAACACTTAGGCGCCTGAACTGAGGGGAAAACAAGGGAAGAGTCTGAAGAGCCCCCTCGAGAACAATAATGCAATTAAAGCTCGTGATTACATTATAGCTGGCCAAGCACTGCAAACATGGTTAATATTTCATGTTCAGAATGTTGTTTAGTGGAATATTAAGTTATAAAAAGGGCAGGGGAAATAGTTTTTAAACTGAGTCATCACGTTAGCCTTATTGTAGGGTGAGGTATATGGGATCACCTTTCATTATATTTCAACCCAAACTGACAATATCACAGTTTCTTCATATCATGAAAGAAGAAAAAAAATCGAATTTGGCACATCCAAAAAAAAATAAATAAAAACGACTCATTTCAATTCAGTGCTCCTGCTACCATCGGAAACCTCCTGAATGGACACAGAGAAGATGGCTATCTCGCCTCAGACAAAGAATCGGAGGAGAGAGCTGCAAAGGATGTTCAGCCCATTGTTGAATGAAATAGGTATTCTGAATCTCTCTGGGGAGCTGACATGAACTTTTGCTGAGGAGAAATAGTTAAACGAACGTTGGCAAATATACACAGCCGCAGAAAGCAGACATTCACAGGTGCCCTGGGATGCTCTCCCAACCATGTGAGAGGATTTAAAGCTGAAGCAAATCACCAAGACTAAGGAGTCAAACAATGACCATATGTCAAGCTTTGTGCAGCCGCAGGGGGATTTCATTAGAGCTTCAGCTACATTCTTTCCAAATGAAAACATACTGTATATCTTCCCAAAGGTGAAGCTTTACCATATGTGCATGTTTGTGAAAATAGCAGCTTTGCTCTTTGGGCTTAGGGTAATGGACATCACATTTTACTGCTTAAATAACCTGATGTTAGTTCATTCAGCATGTTAAATATAATAGTGATTATTCATTTGACTTTTTTAGGTCCAAACAGGGTGAAGGTCAATTGTATTTATCTGTATCAGTTGTTATTGCTCTGCCACATTTGTTTTTGTGTGTAATGAATTAATTCAAAAACTAAACCTCTCCGAGACAGAGAAAAACTTTTTGTCAAGGCAGAAGGAAAGTTACAATTAAAAGAATTAGTCTCTTTTGGGTTAATGTTGACATTTCAGAATATTACACATGCTTAATTTTATCAACCTTTGTCACAGGACATGGAGGGGAAACAGCTAAAATGGTGAAGTATTTCTGATCAACTAAAATCAAAACTGAACTGAAATTGAACCCGTTTCTTTGTGTCCATAGGAAGTTGGAATCATAAATGCAAAAAAAAAAAAGTACCTTGAAAACCTCTTTCTTCAAAAGAAAAAAAGTGAGAGTAATGAAATATATATCAGAGGATAGTGAGCTGGCTTCCAGAAATGAAATCTTGAAGGTTTCACAAACATCACCCAGCCAGATGAGTTAAATTAGGAGTCAGGACAAGGGCAGATTAACAAGAAGCAATCAAACGTGCCAAGATGTTCATTTCAAGAGGCTTATTAATTGCAATTGCTGTGCTTTGTAGTTTTGTTTACACAGTAAATCAATCTCTGCAATACTCTGAAAGTGTAAAGCTCAAAAATTTTTGACTGTATTTTAATTATGATTCAACTAATTGTGATATGTTTTTGGTTTATTATACATAGAAAAGAAGTACAAAAGAACTAATGAATTGTCTGTTCAGATGGTTTTTAATTTAGGACAATCTAAATTATCTCAAATTATTTAAAGCTGACCTTCAGGATACAAAGATACCAACTACTAGTCCCAACATTTCCATTAAATAAAGAGGGAACCAA
Source organism: Xiphophorus maculatus (assembly GCF_002775205.1). NCBI lineage: Eukaryota > Metazoa > Chordata > Actinopteri > Cyprinodontiformes > Poeciliidae > Xiphophorus > Xiphophorus maculatus. The sequence goes on from NC_036443.1 coordinate 21,801,731, forward strand.
AATTTAAACAATTTTGAAATTTTCTTACTCAATTCAAAACTGTAAGCACGTGCAAAATAATGCAAACTTCAATTTCATTTAGGTGTAGATTATTAACATTACCAGGATCAAAAATTAAGTCATCCATTTTCCAGTTGGTTAATGTCTAATGGTTTGTCACAGTATGTGAATGTTGATTAAATTGAGTCCTTAAGTCTCAGTGACCAGGGAACTTTGAGCTTTGGTTCCCAAGGACCATGATGGCATTCTGCTTTGATAATAGCTTTGACATATAATATTTTGGAAAGTATGGCATATTTTAATGCATAATTGATAAATTTTACTTAATAATAGACCTTAAACCCCAACTTTACTCTGATCTATAATTATGTGATTATGTCCCTGTTTTTTCGGCAAACCAGCTGTGACCTCACACACCAGAGCCAAGTCTGCGGAACCAAGATTAGACCAGGAGCGTCAAACTCTAATCCTCAAGGTCTGATGTACTGCAATTTTTACACATCTCCCTGGTTCAGCACACCTGAATCCAATTACTAAATTACTTCCTCAGCATGCAGTGAGGTTCTACAGAGTCCTACTAATGACCAAATTATTAAATTCAGGTGTGTTGAAGCATTGAAACGTTTAAACATAGCAGGACTCTGATCTTTGAGGACTGGAGTTTGACACCCCTGCTTTAGGTCCATTGTTGGGGAAAGCATGTGTGGATTGCTTCACTCAGAAAAAAAATTTAAAAATTCACTCATTTGTCTTTACAGTAGTTGAATTTATTCCTGCATCAATATCTTCACTAGCCTGTGAAAACCAGCTTCTTGTTCTACGCTTTGCTTCGTACAGAAGTTCTGGAGCCTCGGCTATTGAGATGCTAAAGGCGTGGGCTCTGTTACCGTTATAAACGATTGGATCTGATTTTACACTGCAGTTAATTATAGTATATATTTTGAAGACTAAAATTTCTTTACATTTTAACTTGATCTCAGATTTTGGTTTGTAATGCAGGTTTTCTTTTTTCTTCGCCTTTACCTCACCCCCACACCGTCCTACACATTTTTCAATCAATTCATATTATAAATTATTGTAGATAGGATGTCTTCCAAACATTTGCTGGCTGGGTGCCTCTGTTAACAATGGTCTTGTCAAAACATCAAAACAGGAGAAGACTAAAAAAAAAAATCTCGATCCATGTTGTACACTGAATCATACACCTTTTATGGTTGGTATGACTTGTGGCTGAATCATAGAGAGGCAGTGGGGTTGTGAGATAAAGAGAAGACTCTTTTTTTTTATTGGGAAATCAGTAAAAGTCAGAAGTCAGTAAAAGATTTTCTTCTGGTAAAGTCCATTCTCTAACCAACTCTGTAAGTAATACAAAAACAAACTCTGACAAATTGATATAAAGTTTATTTCTTTTCATTTTTTTCAGTTTTAAAAAATGAAACTATAGTTTCATTTTGTGAAACATCAACTTACAAGTTGTGTATATGAACAGAGAAATGCAGAGCAAGTCAAATGGGACTGTCAGAGTTGAGTCATAAAAAATCATCTGTTTTGCACATCACAGTGGCTTAAGCTGTTTATTTTGTAAGGCAGTTTGCAGAAATAGTGTGTGCGTGTGTGTGCGCTTGTTCATCTTTGCTGACGGCTAAGAGGAAAGCAGTTTTAATCACCACTCACCCTTACACCCCGCTGACAGCGTCAGAGGACCAGACTCACCCCGTTCCTATGATCAGCCTCACCAGCTGTCTGCTTAGCCTTCCATTCATCTCTTAATTATTTATTTACCTCCACTTTGTTCATACATATTCCCTAGAGGAACACATCTTTTGAGCGTTTCAGCAGGGCCTCACTTTAAGTGGCTGAGCAGTGAAACTTTTTTTCTCTTCATTTGTGTTTCACAGAGAAACCAAGTTTCTCCTTCCTTTAATTTTGACATGTGCTTTTTTCCCCATGTTGACAGTTTCTCTCTTTTAATGGATGGAGAGACCTTATTTGAAATAATATTTTGAGTTGGCTGAACTGATTTGTTTTCATCTTGACATGCTTCTTAAACTAAAAACAGTTTATTTATAATGAATAATCAGCCAATTAGGTACAACATATGTATGCATATTTGTGCATTGAACTTTATTTAGTAAAGTTACAAACTCTATGAGGAGCTTCTTAAAATAAATTCTGGTAAAGCAAGAAGTTATCAAAGTAATTTTTTAATCTTTAAACATGTGACATAGATTGGCAGCAGCTAGTCATTTAATATCACAAAAGGTCCATAGAGTACCTTTAAGATATCAAAATAGTAAAACAGCACAGCACAAAGCAGAAAATAATTGACAGAACATTATGAAACAAGAAAAATAGCAAAAAAAATCCCCATGTGCTTTACCTCTCTCTGTGTATAGTAGACAGTATTTACTTGCATTGCTTTTCATAAATCTGAATGATCATATGTGGCTATTTCTGCTAATAACAGGTTTATGTAATGTGTATTTAGAGTATATGCAGTATATAAGGAGTGTACCAGCAGAAAAAAAAATTGTTCAACACCTTTTTCTTTAAAGTCCAGGTTTTATATGCACCATGATAACATTTAGACGAGAGATGAATAACGTAAAAATATTTTAACTTTAATCAATAATGAAAAAATAATGTTAAGATATTCTGACAATATTTTAACTTTATTAACATATTAAAATGTACTGACTACTAGTAGCCACTTCTGGCTACTAGTAGTCAGTAGCCAAAAGTGGCTACTGACTACTTTTTTTCACTTTATAAAGAGTAAATATGTATACACACTGGATGGGTATAAAGGTACTAAACTAATATAGATTTGAAAATGCTTATGTGTTTACTTAGGAAGTTTTAATGAGTGTGCTGGGATTTGATAGCAGAAATACAAATATTTCTAACAAAAGCAAAAATCATAAGCTATATATATTTCTTGGTTCTCAGAATGACAAACTAAACAGTTTACCTGGTTTAAATGAAGATCAGTAAGAGGAAATCTGAAATCTACAGGTGTAGAAATATTAACTCAAAACTTGTGAAATGAAGTTCTGCCATAGGACTTTCCTAAGGACAGGGAACTGCAAATCTAACCACAGAGTAAATTCACACTGTTGCTTTGAGGAAAAAATCTGCTGGGTCTTTTTACTCTTTCTACCATAACCAAAGTCAATTGACACAGAAAAGAAACCACAAGGACATTTGCAAAAATAGTTAAAAATATCTTTGTGGCTAGTTTTATCATTCAAAATTTGCTGTGGGAATGATTGGTCTGCCCAAAACTGAATACATAAAAATATTCATTTCATTAGTTTTTGCTACAGATGTCTTCTGGCTCGCAAGGCAAGTGGCACAGCGCTTGGACCAAGCAAGTGGCATCTTATAATTAGTCTCACAAGGACAGACCTTGATTTGTCTCCACTGAGACAATATCTGAAAGGAATCTTGCTTGAAAATACTCTAGTTTTATAGACGTGTTCAGTAAGAAAAAGCAAAACAAAAAAAGGGGGATGAAGCATGTAGAAATGTGTGATGATTACAGAGAGGAAGGCAAATAGCCTAAAGTCATAAAGCTGGGTACCTAAAATCTTGGGACATTGCAAGATTAGTACCAATTCAGCTACAGCTGAATATCAAGTTGGCCATGAATTAAAGACAAATACTTTTCATATACCAAATTCACTAGAAAACAAGTAAATCAGTTTGTGTAATGGTGGAGTAAAATGGAAATATATACATTTATGTGAGGTCTTAAAATGTGTTTATTGGTCTTCTAGTTGATGTGTTGAATAATGAAAACAATTGTTAAAAAATAAGAAGTCGTGGTGAAACTACAGCATCAGAAAGATGGATTGCTTAGTTAATCAATGCACAAAGCTCCCTATACCCTTTGAATCTGCAACTATTCTGTATAGGTCAGCAAATATAGCCAAATAAATTGAACAGAGGAAGAACAGAGTGAATAAATGAAAAGGACACATGTTACAGCAGATAAAGACAAACAGACTTTGCACTTGCACCACTGCATTTAAGCCTCTGTATTCAATGAGACATGGATCCTGCAGATGAGGCACTACGCTTCAGATCACACATGAATGAACCAATGTAATTACATGAGCTCTGTGGCTGCACAGAGGTTAGGGCTTCATAAGCAAAATGCCCAATAGTTCCAGACAAACCACATGTAGTTTTGATTGATGGTGTGAGGAACTTATTTAATTTCTGCTGGCCTTTTGTCCGACTAATCCACAAAAAAGGTTACAAGTCCAGTTCTTTGGTTTAGCAGAAATAATTCAGCTATTGCTCAGGAAAAATTCAAAGTGCATGTGGTACCGATGGCTTTGGGAATATTGACCATTACAATTATTTAACTGAAAAATGTAAATTAGGACTTATCAGCAGTTTATTAAAGTGGGGTGTTGTGTAAAGTCGACTTTTTTGAACTTTAGATCATGTTATAATGGCATTCCTTCATCAAAAACATACATTTAGTGTTGCTTTGATTCTTTCATGTACGATTGAGAAATCCTTTACTCTCCCCTGGCAGCCATTTGCGGTTGCCTAAACGTGTGCTTTCACAAAGCGGACCTAGTTCCACAAAGCTGCAGCCCCCAGCCGAGCTTCTGATTACCAATAGAGCACCGCTGCCATGCGCCTCCAGTCCTCTAGACTAGTGGCAGCAGCAATTAACAGACACCTGGAGGAACTGTGTGCCTTCTGAGCTTAAAATTCAAACCATTTCTCAGCCCAAAGCTCTTAGTAGCGGTTGTAAATGGCATAATGAACAAACATTGTGATGAGGTCCTGAAGGATGAGTGTCAGAAAGAGACATATGCTCAATGTCAAAATGTCAAACTTCTTCTAAGTTAACATTGATATATGCATTGATTGACCTATAAAAATGAAACTATGGTCATGGAAAATAACATGTACAAGTTTAAATTCAATATGTGCCAGCTGTCATTTGAATTTAGCATTCAAGTAGCATTGAGTCTTTTACATAAATCAAATATAAAATGGTTGGAAAGTCTAAAACGTATTTAATTTGATTTGCTTTGAACAACTGCATTTTTTATGTGCAGCAGCTTCAAAAAAAAAAGTTCCCTCTTACTTTCACTAATTTATTCATTGGGTTTTACTTTGGGGTCTGGTTATCATCCGTAATAAATTTTCTGCCTCATTAATATTCATAAAAACATCCAAATATTTTATTCTAGTAAATTCTGTGAAATTAAATAACTTTACAGGCTGGGCCAGTACCTTTCAAAAGACAGGTAGTGAGTATTATTACATCATTATCACTGGAATACACTGCAATTTCACTTCATTTAGTTTTATTCTTGACATCAAAACAACTCAAAATACATCGGATTCTTTACTCTGAAAAATTACCTTTTTTCTATTTACTTTGTCATCTCCGACGTTATAAATAAAAGTGCCACACATATTTGTGTAAAATGTTGTACCATTAAATTTGATGTGTTGGAATAAGAAAAAAATATGAGAGGATGAAGATTTGAGTGACTTTGACAAGTGCCAAATTGGGATGGTAAGATGCCTGGGTCACAGAACAATACAGCCACAGCTCTGAGACGTTCCCACATCGCAGTCAGCTATGCTTAGGACCAACCTAAAGTTGTCCCAGGAAGAAAACTGATGAACCAGTGACAGGGTCGTGGGCAGCTTACTGACTCACTGAGAATTAGGCCTGGCCTGTGCTTTTAGAAGAAAAAGTAGAACTACATAAGAGCTATTGCATATTATACTGGTAAAAAGTTAATTGCAATACAAAAAGGTGTCAGAATGCAGTTTTCCTTTATGACTCACCACCTCTCTAAAAAGGTACTAAACTGGACCGAAAGCATTAGAAGAAGGTCAAATGTTTTGATGACTCACACTTTTGTTTTTTTGTACATCGTGTCCAGGACCTGATCTGTGTTCGTCTGCTATGTGAGCAGTGGACATAGCTCTAGTGTATTAATTGAAGAAGGACCAACTAACAGCACAGCGTGAAACTTGCGTTCTGTCATTTATGTGATTGTATTGTTTACATGTACTTAACTACACTGGAAAAACTTTTCAAATTTAATCAAGAGCAAAATGATATAAGCTAACTAAAAGACACAGGGTGCTTTTCAGAATCCATCCATCAACCCATTTACGATAGTTGCTTGTCATTGCAGGGTTGCTGGTGCCTATCTCCAGTGGTCATTGGGTGAGAGGCGGGGTAAATCCTGGACAGGTCATCACTAGTCTGTTCCACCACATCACAAACATTAATAGATTGAGATATGATGACGGTGAAGGTGAATGTAGGGAGCTCCGTGTCATGTTGTAAACAACAGTGAGTTGGTTTGAAGCTTGTGACATGGAGCATTACCCTGGTGGTAGACGTCACCAGAAGATGGCTACACTGTGGTCATGCATGGATGGACATGGTCACATTACTCAGGTAGACTGTGTGATACTCAAGTTGTTACCAAGCAATCCAGATTTGGCAGAGAAAATATCTTCCACGCTATCACACCACCAGCAGCATCAACTTTGACACAAGGCAACATGGATCCATGCTTTCATGTTGTTTATTTTAAATTCTTACCCTACCATGTTGGAGCTAAAATCGATACTTGTCATACCGGGCAGCACTTTTTCCATCCGTTTTATCCAGCTTTGATGGGTCTGTGTGAACTGCAGCCTCAGTTTCATTCCAGTCTGACCATTTGTCTCTTGCCTATGACATCAACAAGTCATTTCTGTGCACTAAACTGACACTCGCCTTTCTCGATTTTCTGACTTTTTATTTTGCAAAACCTGAGAGATGTGGAAAATCCTCTTAGATAAGCAGTTTCTAAAACACTCTGATCAGCTCACCTGGAACGAACAACAAAATGTGCTTAAAGTCTTTATATTCCCTGTACTGCCTTTTGTGATGCTCAGTTTAAAAATAAGGAAATCTTCTTCACTACATTAAGACAATGACTAAATACATTGATTTGCTGCAATGTGATTGGCTGATTTGTTATTTTTGTCACCAAGCAACTGAATAAGTTTTTTTTAAGAATACAATTACAAAAAAATTATAAGGTCCAAAACTAACACAGAAACAGGTAAAAGACATTTAACAGCCTTAGTTAAATAAATCACCCACATTAATACAGATCAAATTAAAATGACGGTTTGAAGGTCCACCTTCCAAAAAGCTCCAAATGGAGGAGGCAGCGTCATCGGAAGAAAAAACGTTGCAGCAATGGTTGTACGTCCTACAGCAATCATTGTAAGATAATTTTCAGCAACATTATAAGCCAAAAGAATGCACACAAAAGTAAAAAACAACCTGATGAGTTGCCTTTATTAACACAATTTTAATAAATGCAAACTTGGACATGTTTGTCCAAGGCTCACAGAAAAGACTTGGACAAACATGTAGGCTAATTACTGTTACTGGTGCTGCTGTCCTGGTTGCGTAGCGACAGACACTACTCAGGCTAAGTGAGCTGCCCTCAACACTCGCGTCTTTTTAAAATGTCCACCTGATACTACAGCAGGTCCTTAGAAGCAAAACTACAGATACAGATATGAGTGAGAAGACACATCCCGGGCTGAAAAGTGTCAGTGAGGGTGAAAAAAAAGGCACATTTTTAAAATGTGTCAGTGACATTTAGTGGCCCATGGTGGACTGTCTGCTATCAGACAGCTTGGATCAAGAGAGAGGAAGACTACAAACACTTAAAGGCTCAGAAGATCCAGACATCAATGTCACAGTTCTTCGTCGCTCAATCATCTCCTGGGATTTATATGGTATAGAACATTGTACTTATCGATTCAGTTTGCTGTTATGTTTTTCGTAGACCATTATTGTTTCATTATTTGTTTAAGATGCTAAATTTGAAAGATAGTTTCTTTAATATTTAATAGTATTAGCTATTATAATATAAATGGCAATTTAAAGAACAAATCACACAAATAAATTTACGGTAAATAAATATTATGAAAAAAATATTTTTCCACAAACAATTTTCAAATTTGGATTTTTAGTTCTATTTTGTCTATGTGTCACTCATTCATCCATTCAGATCTACCAGCATCATGTGGAAACATTATGAAAATGTTCTCTGAAAAAAGGTATTAAGATATTATGGTATAAAGTAGGCAATATGGTAAAATTGTGCATGTTTGCTAAAAATAGTCTTACATTATCATATTTTACTTATCAGTATTACAAAAACAGATTGCACTCAGGCCTTCAACTGAAGAAAACATTCTGACTAATCTGCAGCTACCATAGTACACAAGGCTGTATGCATGGCACAGACTGTCTGACTAAATCCATTTATGCCTGACAAATAATCTACTTCAGTGATGTTTACATTATGCCTAACAAGTATTAAATTTGTACCGCTAATCATGGAAACTGTCCAGCCTTGGCATTGTGGACGGTACAGTTATCCATTCTATTGTTGTTATTTAGCTCCAATCTCATTACCTCTATTCAACATTCAACCACGTTGAAGAAAATGAGTGTCACCGTCGCACAATCAAGAAGCATTTCAAACATACAGCGCATTGGAAAAGAGGTAGCACAGCATTTATTTCAGTTTCAAAGTTGCTTCTTCCATCACACAGTGGCATTTCTCTGATTTATGAATAACAAAGTCATATGAAACATGGTTGAGGCATTTCATATTCATAACATCGTGGACAATTTGTGTAAAAACCCTTGGATTTCATGCATCTAAAAATTACACCTTCCTGTGGACTTTTTGCAACCAAAGCCAATGAAATTCATTCACTGAATGTTTCATCATGTCTCTGTCAAAGACATTATTGAGAAATTACTGAAGAGGCAATGAGTCAGGAAGCAGTGTGACAGTAGGCCGAGTGGAATCCAGGAGAGATGTATTATTATGATATTTTCTTGGAGGATTCTGGAATTGAATTCTGATTCAGTGGAATATGATTTTAAAGTGAGGTTATGCTTTCCCTTGATAGATGATACACAGGCAACAGCCACGGTACACAGAGCATCGCAATAGATACACTGAGTATGGAGCTGGCCATGCAAAACACCACCAGGCTGAATACAGATGAAGCTCAAGGAGCGGAAACGCTGTGGAGGAAAAACAGAAACTACATAATGGGGGAGTTTGCTACCCAAATGTATTAAACTAAATGAGTTACGTGTAAAAGCTAAGTTTCCTGTCATTTCAAAGTGGAACGAAATTTTACATTATAACATTACTGATGTGAAATATAAGGTTAGAAACCGTATTCAGTAAGAAAACATGCTCAAATACATGCCTGAGAAAAAGAAAGTGCATTTTCTTCATGCATGTAAAACTGAAAATTCTCAACCCTTTTCTGTTGCTTCTTGAGTGTTATATATATATATATATATATATATATATATATACAGTATATATATATCCATCCATCCATCCATTTTCTGGTCATCCTTTGTCCCTAATGGGGTCGGGAGGGTTGCTGGTGCCTATCTCCAGCTACGTTCCGGGCGGGAGGCGGGGTACACCCTGGACAGGTCGCCAGTCCGTCGCAGGGCACAGTATATATATATACTGTATATATATGTATATATGTGCCTTTTAAAACATGAAAGTCTCCACACATTAGTATGGATAGTAAAAGTGCCAGAGTGGTCTGAGTATGTCTATGTATTTTAGTGAACATGTTTTCACACCTTATAGTCCAGTAGAGTCGGTTCGATTGGGGACCAAAATTGCAACATTTGTTACATTTTCAGCTGCTGTGATTCACATTCACACTGCACTGTGTCAAACTATCCAATTTAATTTAAAAACCTGTTACCCCCTCACCTGCGGTGGCGCTGCAACTACTGAAGGAATTGACCCAAACCCTCTGAAGAAGACACTAAGCGCAGCTTCCTTCTTCACAAAATGTAAACAAAAATGGAGGTGTACCAGATTTTAGAAGTTGAATTTCTGCATTGATGCACGACTGGTTGGGACATCGCCTATTAGCTACTAACACTAGCGACGCTCCTGCAGGCGCCATTATTATGCAGTGAGTTCACAGAACCATTTTATTCCAATGCGGGATGAGCAGGAATATGTCACTAAAATGATTCTAGTGCCTTTATTTCTTATGCAGTTTTTATAAAACATGGCTTTATATTAAAGCTGAGAAAATTGCTGATGTTCTGATAGGTAAAATATGTATTTCCTTGGATATAACTTTATAAACAGTTCGGTTTCTTCCAAGATACAAGAAAGGACTAAGCAAATTTGTCTTTTATATTGGTCAATAATTTAATAATACACAATTGCCGCTGTTAAAATTAGTTTGTTCAAATGTAACAAACCATGTCTCACATATTTTAATAAATATATAATCCTATTTGATGATTCATCTGAATATTGCCACACTCTACAAACAAGTTAGTCCAGTTTTTTTGTTTATTGAAGGTTTTAAAATGACAACGGCTTTGAGCCTCAGCAAAGGAAAATCAAACTGATAAACAGGTGTAAAATAACTTTAAACCACTTATGTTCTGCTTTTTCACGTTCTTGGGGTCGGCTTTACATGCAGACCCGTTGCCATGGCAAGCGACACAACACCTCCACTGACCTGCAGAGCAGAGAATAATATAGTGACCAGAATGTCCTGAACTGTAGTTAGCTTCCTGCTTTCGGAGGAGTCTCCGACTCACTTGGATTCACACTGCGTCAGAGTTCACTTCAACCAAACCGAGACCAAGGTTTTTAGGTGGATCAGGGTTTGCTTTTTTACTCCGTATTAAGAGTATGATTTTGCATTCACACCTCCACAAACAAACCGGACTTTCTAGACAAACAAATTATAGTTCAACTAAAGTGGACTAAAAAGAGCTGGTGTGAATGCAGCGTCTTAAATCAAATAGTAAAATCATATAGTAAAATAAACCATACTGAATAATTTTATAGGTTCTGTGCTGAACAATTTATTGTTGAAATCAACATAGATTCTAAATTTTACAAAAAAAATGAGTTTGCTATTGTCAAACTTTTTAAGTCGGGTAAAAAAAAAAAACTAAACTAGACTAGTTTTGCAATGTATTCATTCAGCAATAATAGTTCACCACATCAGCAGAGTTTTATCTTACTGGGGCCTTAGAACAGTGCATGGTGGAAGCTTTTTCCAGGTGAAAGTTGCTATTTATGGCATACCTGTACAGTACATCATGACCACTGATTCACTTGGTGGTAAATGAGAGCAGAGCGCTGGGTGATGAATTGGTGCTCTGTATCCAGGGAGGTCATCCACATGACATCAAGAGCGATTAGGGGCCTTGTCCCCCATCTATCAAGGGACAATCTCTGCATTTTATCATCATCATATCTAACCTCTTTTTCCTAACCCACACCCTCACCATAGGAAGCTCCTAATCCAAAGCATGGGCATTTAGGTTTGTGGTCGTAGGTAAGGTCATAATCCAAGCTTACACATGTACACTGTCAGTACATATCTATGTGTCTATGTGCTGTTATGTTCTGATGTATACACCAGCAAGGCAAAGGTAGACAAGGACCACCTTAGCCATCTTTTGTCTCACAGGAGTCATCCATCAGAGCTGAATATAACCCTGCTGACCAGATTTTCTCTCACGGGACATTCTCTAACCCTGGATGGATCCAAGGTTTCATTACTGCGCTCAAGGAGCTGGAGGAGGGGTTGGACTCATTAGGTATACTCTAGGGTTGACAGGTGTGGGACTCCAGGAACAATAGGTTTCTATCCTTTACTTTTGAAGATGGATCTTTCTTCCTGTCATGTTATATATGAATTTAGAACCCTAATGGTGCTTTTTTTAAGTTTGTTTGGCAGGTCTTCAGAGCTACATATTTTAGTTTTATTAGAACACATGATACAGGTTAGGAACTGTATCATGTGTCCAAAAACTATATGGGTTTCCTAGAACTAATGGAAACAGAAACAATATAAAATTGATCTAGACTGTCAGTTACATTTGATATAGTCTGAACTGAAAATGCCAGGATTTTTTCAACATAAAGAAAGTTCAATCTTACTGTGAGGTTATCAGTCTCAGGTTTAGACCAACTGTAGAGGTGAGAGGGAGGCCTGGCAAACTCTGATCAAAAAGGAGTTTCAATAATCCAGGCTTCAGTTATTAAAGTATGGATCACTAACGCTAGGTAGCACTTAGAAAGCAGGAGCTTGGTTTTTGCTGAAAAAATTTCCCCCGAAAGAAAGAGGACTTAACCAGTGTTGACATGCCAGTCAAATTTTAGGCGTGTGTCAATTTTCACCCCTAAATTAGTGATGATTGATTTTTTTTTATATGGGGCCAATTAGGGAAAGTCAAAGGAGTAATACATATACCACCACGAGGTTTAAAAATCATTACCTTTTCTCATGATACACCTGATATTATTGAGACAGTCTAGGAGAATAGAACTATTATGCTTTAAAGGGAAGTAGACTTGACAGTCATCAGCAAATTAATGAGATGGTACACAAATAAAATACGGTTCTCAAAATCCAATGCTAAAGTTAGTGAGATTCACCCATAAAATTAAAAGTGTGGATGAAGACAATCTAAACTTTTCCTTGGGGTAAAGCTTTTTTTTATTTACCTTGTCCAAATATTGATAATGATGTTATCAATGTTTGCACAATTTATAAAACAATGGCATCTTGCATACTAAAAACAAAACCTTATTTTCATATAATGTACAGCATATAAGAGTATAAACATGGTGCAAGAAAAATATGGGTAGATTTTTAAGGTAGTCAAACATTGCTATCAGGATTGATTGCTAATTTCTTTGAAATGCGTTGGTGTTGGTTCTATCTAGAGTTGAGAAGTAGCGGTGTTTGGCCACAACTGGTCCTTTAATGCAAACAATGTATTTACATTTTCATGATAAGCATTGAGAATATAAACAAAAGGGAATAGAAATCTGCATTTTTATGAACTAAACAAAATTTTTGATTACTTCTCTCCAAGACTAACTGTGGAATAAACAGAGGTGATATTTGGAAGCGAACACCATTTCAATAAGTATGTCTTCCAAAAAGACTTCCTTCTAAAAACAACTTAACTGCCTTTATTTTCATGGTATTTCCTTTAAATCTGGACTGAAAATAATTTTCTTTTCTGCAGTTTTTGATAGAATAATCTGACTAATGAGCTGTTTGCTTGTTTGAAGCATTAGATAAGATTTGGATGGGACACAAATTTTTAATGATAGAACATTCCAACGTGAGAGTTAAATTAGCCTTTAACAAATGTATATCCATAATTGATTTATGTATGCCTTTAGTATCTGTATCTCCTTTGGTTTCTTATGTACAATGGTTTATGTTAGTGTTTTCTGCTTATGTTTCCCCTGTTGTCCTGTATGGTATTTTTTTGATTTCCTTGTGTATGAACAGTGTTATATTAATAAACTTGTCTTTCTTTGTTAATTGACTTCAGGTAATGAGTAATGATAATGTTAGTCAGGGCAGGTTCATTTTTATCACACCATTCATGCACACAATCATTCAAAGTTCTTACAAGCACAAAGTTTAAAAAAATTATAATAAAAACAAATTAATTCATAAATTTTAAAAAATAATGGAAAACCAAGTATCACAAACGAGAGAGTACAATACAAATTTAAAACAAAGAAACATTAGAAAAATTAAATCAATGTATAGAACAGACTGTGAATTAGAAAACTTATTAAATGTTTAATAAGATGTAAATGTTAAAAATATAACACAAAAAAGACCAAAAAGAGCAAAAACATTATTATTTGATTATGTATTGCATTGAGTAATATTGTTTTGGTAAATAAAACAACAAACCTCAACTTTTCCCATATAAAGTAAAGCTGTGCTGTCATTTTTCAGTTTTGGAGCAGACTCAAACTTCCTTTTTTATTATATGTGTTTTGCAAGAACTGTATGGTGCTGTAATAATTTATAAGCAATAAATTACACTCTATATACCTCAATATAAGCCAGCTTTGCAACACAAACTAGAAATAAATATTACAAAACCTTATCAACAAAGCTGATTTCCTACTCTTATGTGCACTTAAGTTTATTTTGCTTTTAGTTTTTGTTCAAATGCTGCTCTTTTCTCTCCCAAGGGAACAACAACTTAGATTTTTTTTCTTCCTGAAACTATATTAAAAATGTTTTTGTTTGTTTCTAATCAATACAGCTACCTCTTTCAGACTCCAACAACCAAAACCACCTACATATTCCCACCATTTCAATATCGTGCAGTTAAATCACAATGTCTTTTGTAATCTTTTTTTCAACAGGCGTACTCAACTTCATCTGATCCATCTGTTTTCTGACCTTTGTATTTCTTTTCCTCCTTTACAGATCTACAAGCAGCTCATGGCTACAGAGATGGACTAACAAAGAAAAAAAACTTTGCAACAGAGAGAACAAGACTCCGTCTCTCTCCTTTGTTCTTTCTCTCAGTCATGTTTTCCTGTAACACAACAGAATGCTTTTCTCCCTCTGCGTTTCTCTCATTTTTGTGAGTCCCACAACCTTTCTTATGGCTTCTCAGTATCCTCACAGTATCTATCCCTCAGGGCCAATCGATAGACCGCAAAAGCCTTTCAATGAAATCTCCTCCATGCTACTAGAGAAAAGAAACGTCGTTCAGTCTAACTGATAACTCTCTCGTTGTGTTCTTTTTGATTGCTCTCTCTCGTTCTATAAATACAATCTGCCTTCCTCTCTGTTTGGCGCTTGGTGCGAGTTGGATGATAGGGAGGCGGCATAGGCAGCAGTCAGAGTTCACGGCTGGAGGCTTGTTTGATGATCAGTGGGGAGGGATACGAGGAGCCATCACGCCACAGGCATTGTAAATTACCTCTGAGTGATGCAAAGAAGATAAAGCAGACAGCACAGGGAGAATACGGGTGGAGAACAGGTAGGCACATTCAGTCTCATGGTCAGAGAGAAGTAAAAACATTCCAGAAAGAAGTAACAGCTGTCAAATAAAAAAGTAAGCCTACATAGCTCAACTGCAGCCTGAAACTTCGAGTGTGTCTATAAATGATGTATAATCTAAGCACTCCATTGAAGCTTTAGATATATATTCCAAGTATTTTTCCTAATGGAAGGTAGACCTTCACCCATGTCTCAAGTGTTATCTAGAGTTTAAACATTCATCCATCCATCCATTTTCTAACACCCTTGTCCCTAGTGGGATTGGGAGGGGTGCTGGTGCCTATCTCCAGCTAACATTCTGGGCGAGAGGCGGGATACACCCTGGACAGGTCGACAGTCTGTCGCAGGGCAACACAGAGACAGACAGGGCAAACAACACACTCACACATAGGGAGAATTTAGAGAGACCTAACAGTCATGTTTTTGGACATGTTTTTGGACTCACGTGTGCACGGACAGGTTAGGGAGCACCTCCTCACATCTGTACCCATAAATATAACCGACATCTGCAAGCAAAGCAGCATCATGCTAAAGTTTAACAATATCATACAAAGATAAATTATTATGATGGGTCTGCTTGGTAGATTTGTTTGCAGTGTTTTGTTAAAAATTAAAAGTTTGATTAATGTGTTATACAAAAGTAAGTGTCTGCTTTTGAAAGCTTCAAGTCAGGTAGATCTCAGCGCTCTGCCGGGAGTGGACCTGTAAACAATGACGGGGCCAGCTGGCTGACAACAAAGAGCAGCGATCAGAAAAACTTGTCCCATAAAGCCTGGCCTACGAAAACTAATAGCCTCTGTGGCGCATTAAAAACTCTACAGTCACATAACGGAAAAGTGCATAGCACTCTTGTCCCTACTAGTGCCACATAAATTAAATCTCCCCGTTTGTCTCCTACATCCAGCAGAGAGATGCGCAGTGCAGTGGCTCTAGTTTTTCAAACCTTTCTTGCTACTTTAAAAAAAAAAAAGCAAAAGGACTAGTGATAAATCTAGTTTCTTTGTCTTTTTCAGGAGTCTTTTATGGCGGCATGTTAGGTAGCTCTGCAACTGTGTGCCCCTCCCACCTCCTAAGCACTGCAGTCAGTCTTATATAGATGTCCGTCTGCAGCATACAGAGAGCCACCAGAGCAGAGAAGACTGATTCCACTCTGGGTCCACATTGCAAATAAATCACACACATGCAAAGCCTAGAGGGTGACTGTGGCTCAGTGGGTAGAGAAGTTGTTTTGTAATCGGAAAGTTGTAGGTTGGATTCCAGCTTCCTCCTATCACATGCCCATGTTTGCCCCTGGGCAAAGCACTTAACCCCAATATAGCTATATGCATAGCACTTTGGAAAAGCACTGTATGTATATATTCAGTCCATTTACCATCAATCAATGCTCACAATGCTGCCCAGACTCGCTGACTCACCACTAGGGGCATGTGTTTGAGAGATGCTTTTAAACCTCAATGGTGTACCGTTGCAAGCAATAGGAGAATTCAACAAAGGAGGCCAGCATTGAGATGGTTTTCAGAAAAATATTGTATTATGTTATTCTGCAATAATGTCCATTTACACAGAAACATAAAGATAGAACTCTAAACAATCGTTTTAACTGGTTTATCACCAAAAGAAAAGTTGATTTGGGTTAGTTACACTTGAAGCTGATACAGAAGCTTCCATTCTCTTTCCCCGGTTAGCAGAGACCTCATGAAGCATTACTATTGCAGTATGTTTTTGTAGCACTAAAAGTGTTTTCTCCCTTTTGAAAGGCTAAAAATCTTTGAGCTTGCTAAATAGAGATATGGTATGAAATGGGTAAGCACGACTAAGACTTCAGTAACCAAATAACATAGTGTGTTTGCTTCTTGCAGCTTGCCAGTGGCAAAGAATGGGTGAAAAAACCATAAGGTTTGAAATCATTCAAAGCTTGACAGAAACCCTGATGAACATCTGGGACAATGTGTTGCTGTACTAAAAGAAGGAGCTGTCGTTGAGCTGCTAGGAGCCCTAAATTTTAAGGATTACTGCTTTGGATTAATAAAGTATGTTATTATAAGCAGTTATGAGTCTACTTGATATCCAGTTTTGAAGTGTTGTATCCGCTGCATTAGCAGATTGCTTAAGTGTAAAAATTTAATTAGAGTATTAAAAAAAGTCACAAATATGATTTAACAGCACTTTCGTGTTAACATCATTCATTAACTGCAACTCGGAAAAAAAGTATATGCCTCTGCGTCTGGAATATGCAAAAGACAAATTTGTCAGTTAGTTTATAGTGAATATTATTTGTTTTGCTCATTCTGTGCTTGCGTAAGTGCTTAATATAAAGTACTTATGATTTTAGGTTTTAAGAGGCACATTTTGTGTTGTCTTCCAGGTGGCTTTTCTATTACATTTGCACCCAAAGATCAGAATGAGCTTACAAGACAGTTGTTGAGTGGGCACATAATATAGCTATTTGCAATTGCAATATTTTGCTTAGATATGCTGATTCCCCTTGATGCTTTAATAAAATATACTTCTCATTTGTTATTCTTGGTTTTGGACTGCAAGTTTAACAAGTAAGAAGAAGTTTGCACGTTTATTTATTTTTAATTTATCCTCACAGTTTGTCAGTGATTCACCCCAGTAAAGAGATAAAAATAATAACACATTGAGTTAACGTCAGAAGTTTATAGCCTAAAACTAACTTTCTGGAAAGGCCCTGAGCTTGTCAACTTTTTATTGAAGAGTTATGGACTATATGCTTAAATGCCAGAATCATACAAGAAGCTTGTTAATGGCTGCAAAATGTGTGTGGTTTCTCTGCGACCTGCTGTGAGACATTTAAACAAATTTAAATGGGGGTGTATTTAAACATTTCAGTCTTTATAATTTGATCCTGCACGGATCATAACAAATCCTTCATTAAAGCTACCGTATGTAACTTTTAGAGAAAAATATATAACATTGTGACAGTCTTAACAAATATGTACAAAACCTTTTTTTTTTATAAGGTTAGGACACAATCTGCAGCTTTTAGTTAAAAAAACAGTGTTTCAGTTTTTTTGTTCATAAATACTGATCTGGACAAAAAACTGTTTAAATATATGAGCAACAGATTCATTTATATGGCATTAATGCTGATGATGACTGTATGTAAAGTTCTGAGCAGTACTTTATAAATCTTCACTTTTTCTATTCTGCCATTGCAATTTTTTGCCATTGCCATTGGCAGATGGCAAGAAATACCATCTGCCAATAAAGTATTTGCTAGTACTTTATTGGCAAATAAAGTATTCAAGTTTCTGCTCCATTCACCTCTAATGTATTTTTTAAATGTATGTGTGTCAAGAATTTTAACATCTCTTTGTCCAAGACAGTGGTGTCTAAATTCCTGCACCAGAGGCCAAAGCTGGCAAGTTGAAAATATTCAAGAGTCATAGTTTTTTCCCCCTCCATCTAAAAAGCAGAATAGTTTTATTGGCGTCTTTCTTTTCACTTGCTCACCTCAAAAGTGGACATGCAATACTTTAATGAAACAAAATAGAAAAGTCTGAAAAGGGTCTCTGTTTTCTTAATAAAAGGAATGTGTAGTTTACAAACGTTTTGAGTCAATGTTTGGTTTTCTTGGTTAGAAAATTATTTCAGTCAACAAGTAAGCTCAGACAATTAGAATATTGCAAAATGATCCAGTAGTTTTAATAATTTATTTCTGAAAGTTTAACTTGCACAAAATCAACACCCACAGAGTAAAATATTAAAAGTCTTTATTTATTCTAATTGAATGATTATAGCTTACAGACAATAAAAATCCAAAATTCTGTGTTTCTGAAAATTCTAATGTAAAATAAAACAATAAAAAGGATATTTTGACCAAAAATTTCAGACTTCTGAAAAGTAAGTGTATTTAACACTTGATTGGGCCTCCTTTTGCATTAATTACTGCATCAATGCTACATGGAGTGGAGGTTATCAGACAATCAGAGGCAATATAAAATAACTTTATTATAAACCTTACAGTGCTTAATATTTCCATTTAAGAAGTTAGAATTTTTAAAATACTTTTCAGAGTATCATGTTGCCCTAAGAAAACCTTGTCCACCTCCATCTGCTCCATTTTCTGGATACACCTGGTTTAAGAGAACTTAACCTGAATGATTTGCACTTTGAGACAAATAAGATGGCATTATATCAAACTTAAGTTATGATCAGTCAGAAGAACTGCTCAGTCCTGTTATGCACAGAATTAAATTGTGTTGGGAAATGTTTTGGAAAGTAATATGTAGTCTTTTAGTGTTTTCTTGTGTTTTGTACTTCATTTTTACTTTAAGTCTATTGTATGAATGATTCTGATCTCACATTTTTGTACAACCAACCTACACAGATTTTTATACATGGCCATAATCATACTAGGCACCGGCGCAACTACTGGATGTGAAACGATTCGTTTTGTGCTGTGGAGTCCGGACATATAAAAAAAAAAAAAAGAAAAATCTGAAAGTGTCAAGAGCCTTTGGCGGCCTTAAGGGCTCTCATAATGCATGAGGACGACTCGGTGCCGGATCAGAGGGATGATGACACTGACGCTCAAGCTTGCCATTCCTGATATCTGGCTCCTCCTGCATTATTACATGTTAAGATACCATCTTTAATTCTACTTCCTTTAAACAAGGTTGGTGTGATGGTCATTAAACTTCCATTGAGGGTGTTAATTACCTGATAAGGTTTGCAAAGGTAAAATGGATATAGAAGATTTAAGAAGAGGAAAGGATGAACAAGCTAAATGACTTCTTTTTTCAATAGAGATCTTCTATATTGTTTACGTGATGAACTGTCATTCTATAGTTGAAGGACAATTTACGCCAGAGTGACGGCTTTTCTGAAAAATGGGAAGTGATTGGATGTCTAGATTACATTCAGTACTCTGTCAAAATTTAGTGAGTACTTGTTACCCATTAAGCTATGATTAGAAATATAGATCTACATTTCTATGATTTATTATACACTGCTCAAAAAAATAAAGGGAACACTCAAATAACACATCCTAGATCTGAATGAAAGAAATATTCTCATTGAATACTTTGTTCTGTACAAAGTTCCATTTGCACAACAGCAGGTGAAATTGATTGTCAATCAGTGTTGCTTCCTAAGTGGACAGTTTGATTTCACAGAAGTTTGATTTACTTGGAGTTATATTGTGTTGTTTAAGTGTTCCCTTTATTTTTTTGAGCAGTATATTTGGAAAAAAATTAAATGTAGCTTATAGCAAAACTTCTATCTATATTCAGCAGAGATTCACCAAATTTGGGTTTTCCCTTTTTGCCTTGATCTCCCAATTACATTTCGCCATTGCATTTCAATATCATGCTTCATTTGGGAAACAGTGGTCATTATTTGGCATTTCATCTGTAGCTATGCCAGGCTCCCTTTTCTTATATAAAAAATATTTTGTGACAACTCTGAGATACTGCTTATATTGTACTGCATGTGTTTAAAACGGCAATGGAATTGACATAAGCAGCACAGATTTACAACATCTATTCTTATTATTGCTAACAACAATCATAATCAGTTTGATTGTAACCTAAGAAAAGTTTTCCTTTTATAAGTTTGACAAAGTTTTCAAATATTCATTTGATTATTCTATCATTTACTCTTTACTGTCGTCCCCATAAAAAACCTGCTAGCTTTCATAGCAATGATCAGTAATGAAACACACCGCTAATCCACCTTAAACTCAATCAACCTTTTTTCCCCCCATTGCCTGTAACAGTGCAGCACACTGCCTGCATTAGGCAGGCTCCCTTGCACGTCAGTAGTCAACCATCTGCTCTGGCTCCTGTAACATAGAAGAACCCAGCAGAGAATTTTACCCAAAGGAGGCCTTATATGGATGAATGAAGTACAGACAAGATGGTTCACAGCTCAGTATTGGCCAAATAAACTTTGTGCTCAGTCACCTCTGAGACAGTTCCTCTTCTTTATATATAAGGGATGATGTATTGCTGTCTTTTCAGCTCTGGCCTAAGTGTAACCTGGAGTTGACCTGATTATGGTTCAGCTCCCTAGAGCGCGCAGGATCATAAGCAATCTGCAGTGAATGTAATATGCTGCAGACATCTTTGGAGCAAATCTACAGCCAAAACAATTAGGGAATTTGTTGTGTTCTGTTTATGGTAATTTTCTGAAAGAATCAGAAACAACTCAATCACATACACACACCAAAATTTCCACCTACACTGGCAGTGAATCACACTCACTCTTCTGCTTTATCTCCATGATTTGAACACACCCACATCAATTCACCCACGCAAAGGCGCAGCTGAGAAAACATAAACTCGAAGCTTGACTGAGTGTGAAGTTGGAGTTAAAAGAAACATTACAGGTTAAAAATGGAGACACGGAGCAGCAATCAGTAAAGATACAGCGGAGAATTTAATTACTCACTGCAAAGGAAATGCCATATGCACAATCTGTCTCATTTCAGAATGCATTATGCTATCACTTCCCATGCAAAGATTCAAAGAAACAGCCATAAAAAATGCTCCAATTGACATGAAGTGAATTGAATATCAATGGTTTTTCTCTCTCTTAATTATTTAAGCAGTTAGTCTAAGTGTTCTGCTCAATCATTAAGAACTTAATACTAAAACAAAAACACTGTCCGATTTTAAAACAAATTCATAAACTGCAGATGCTTTTTCCTCATGAAGAATTAATTATTGCAGTTTTCATCTTAAAACTACCAACAAAATGCTCTTTAACTTCATCTGTCTGGGCAGCCGAATGCTTGTGCCTTCACTGACACCATAAGCTTTGCTATTCCTACAGAAGATGTCTGTATCTGACGATGCTGTGTCAAGTGAAAAAAGATATGAGAATAAAAAAAAAAATTCAAACAAAATGAAGAGTCCCCAAGGAGCATCAGTCAGAAGACTGCAGCTCTAAGGAACTAAAATAGAGCCGGGCAGAAAGCATAATTAAGCATTTTAAAGTGCTTTACATAATACAGTCCGTCATAATGAAGGCCCTGTGGGAGCCAGAGACTGGGTGGCTATTGTCACTCGGCCACAATTGCCCCATGTATAAGGAGGGCAAATGAATAAAGAGTTCAAAGGAGAGGTGGAAAATAATAATGCAAAACAAACTGAGGGAAAACATAAAAATATCCTGATGAAAGTGAGTCCAGAAATGTATAAGTGTTTACAACACAGACAAGAAATAAGCCTAAATCAATTATTAGCATTTTTCAAGCAACGGATCCGAAGGTTTATGAAACAGTTGTCAAAAAGGAACGAAGAAAATATGGCTGTAGCATGCAAAACAAAGCCATAAACTGTGTCACGTCACCTCTCTGTCTTTCTTGGATGAGAGAACCTCTTGATGTTGACAATGATTTGATGCAAGCCGTTAATGAGTTGTGCTTTATGAATAGTGACATAATCAGATTACCTGCAGAAACGCAGGCTTTATCTGCCTCTGATTTTAAATGTCTTCCCCAAAGGCACATTTAACACATGAAAGAAAGAAATGTATTTGTTTTGTTTTTTAAACATAAGCCAAGCTTTTCAGAGCATTCATTCCCTTTGAGCAAGAGGCCTGGTTTCAACAAGGAGGCTCCATGTAGGCAGAGACAAATCAATGACATAAATATCACATCTACATTTGGACCAATCAAACTTGCTTAATTTTAATAGCGTTCTAGCTTCTATTATATATTGAGATTTTAGGTTGAGGGTCAGAGCAAAAACTAACATCACATTTGGTCCTAAAATTGTTTTATAGAGCAAACTGTGTCTCTCAAGGCTGATTCAGTTTGGCCATATTTAAATATGGCAACATCCATGCAATTAACCACCCTTATATATTTTGAGTTTATTTATTTATTTAAGTAAAATATTTTATTTTAATTAGTTATTGTAAGATGAAAACATAGAGCAGAAACCTTAAAACACAAACAATTTCCAAAAAATCCAGTTTTTATTAGCCCAACACATACTTTAAGACTTCTTACTGGAGAAATTTTACTTAGGTGAGCACTGCACAATGCCGTTAATGTTCTCACCAAGAGCAAAATGTCACAAAAACAACCTAATTGATCCAGTTTTTACAAGAAATACTCACTTTTCTCCATATTGATCCATCAGGTGTGACACAAGTGTTCTGACCATGCACCGTCTTTCACGAATGGATATATGCTGATTTCCATCAAGACTGATAACCACAGGTCTACCTTCAGGGGAGGCACTGAGGATCTCACGGATGTTCTACAGATAAATAGTGAAAAATAAAATAGCTGTTATTTAGCTGCAGTTTAATATTCTTAGAAATTTAAGAAAAGATGAGATGTGTCATTTTTAATTTTAATTAGTAAGAATGGATGTCAATATGTTATGTAGGAAAGGTTGATTGTGCAGCTTAACTTACAAATGCTGCTCTTCCAACAGAAGAAACTCCACTCTCTAATTCAGCATGTGGTGTAGGATCAGCATCTTCAGTTGTTTTAGGGCTAGATGTCCAGTGTGCTCAAAGTGAGCACACTGGAGCACACTATCTTGAAGTTGAATATGTGTTATGAATTACTCTTAGGTGAGAAAAAAAATTCCTTATGTTATGTCCTAAAGACATCCCACATTTAAAACACACATATCCCATTTTGTCTTGTCCTATGACTCAAAGCATACCTCAAGAAATTTTGCAAAATGACGTTGAAATTTCAGACGAGGACCAAGGTGAGGAATCAGGGATGTCAGGCAGTTAGCATCCAAAAGAAAGAAGCTTTCTTCATCAATGTTTTCAGCTGAAATATATTAGAAATTACATATTAATATTTTCAATCCAAAGAATTCCTGCCAATGCATGCTTTTAAGTACACACACACACACACATGTATATACTTAACCTACCTTCAAAAGCAGGGATTAGGTCAGAAAGTTTCCATTCAGTCAGCTTCTGTTTTACAAACTCATCCATCTTTCAGATCTTTCAGGGAAAAAAGTGATACAATTTGAGTCATTTTTTTCCTATGTGGAAAATAACCTGTACAATGTGTGCAAAAATATTTTATTTAGGACAATCACCAAATATTTTACAGCAAATAAGAAAAAATAATAGGACATTGACTATATGTTTAGCAGCTAATAACCCTGAACAAATGTAAAACATCACTTTTTGGGACACCAGGAGAGATCACACTGTTCAGTCTTGTTTTCACCAGCACAACCTGATACCTGACAACATGAAGCAGATCTGTGTAAACCCAAAAGTTAATCCAGCTGTTTTCACTAATAACTGTATGTTTTTAATTCCACCTTGGTGGCTAATAATGGCCAGAATAACATACGTGCGCATTATCTAATTTCTGCGTCATGATGATGTTGCTGCTTACATAAAATCATATGGTAATGACAGATACAGTATAGCCGTCAGTTTGTGTTAAGCATATGCCATCGCAGTGTGTGCTGATCTGACAGAACACCGGTGGGGACGACTCCAAACATGTCAGAGCACTTTTAAATTAAGAGATATTTCAATAAATCGAGCAGATATTTTATTGTTACATAGTTAAATCTTCACTAGAAATCTGTAAAAGTTACTTTTATTTGACAGAAAGCATATTATCCAACTTTAGCTTCCCCTCCTCTGCCATTGCTGGTGCATACTTTTTTTTTCTTCTCCACTGCCTCAATCGGTTTCACCCAGGTTAGCCGTATAATAGCATAGCATAGTGTGTTCAGTAAGAAATAAAAGGCTTAATGAAAATGGCATTTAACAGTTATATTACTGATATATTACTATGAATACCTGTATAGCCTGTATCGCTTCGGACACCGCTACTGCAAAGCCTCCAGTCCCTACTTGTCGCTATAGATCCGTTATTAGCATTCTGGCTAAGCTACCACCCTTTGCGCGCGCTAGTGAACGAGGCCCGCGAAAACCAGGGAGCAAAGCGCCATCTCTCCCTCCCACACCCTCACCTTTTTTTTTTAAACCAAATTGGATAAATTATCTTTGAATTAAATGAATTATTTCAAAAACATTACCCTATCAACGAAGATGATAGGTTAAATCAAATAATTAACTAGAATGGCTAGAGTTAGTCCACTTTGACGTATACCTATATCGGCTTCGATAGTCCAACTGGCCTGAAGGATTTTATCTAGCAGGTGCTTTTGTTCAGTAAATAGGGCCATTACCTTATCAGTACCCTGGTAATGGCCTCAACGCATCTCACAGTTGCACAATAGACTTAGACTTCGACTTCGACTTAGACTGACTTTGTTGTCATTTTCAATGCACAGGGTGTATAAAGAACGAAATTTCGTTGCATACGGCTCAGGATAATGTTTGAAGTTCCAATGTTGTGAGTAAAATAAAAGTCTGATGGCAAGTAGGAAAAAGCTGTTTCGGAACCAGGTGGGCCTGCACCGGATGCTGCAGAACCTCTTTCCAGAGGGCAGCAGGGAGAACAGTCCATGGTGGGGGTGTGAGGGGTCACTGATGATGTTTCGGCCTCAGGACACGCATCCTGCATCGATGGTTGACCTGACACTTCGCCCTTTTGCCTGAGCTGGGTGTGGAAGGTTGTTGCCGAAGCAGTTTCTCCTTGTGTGCCTTCTTCTCACTCACATGAGAGTTACCGAACTCTTTTGCAAGCTCAACCAGGAAGTCCACCCGTCTCTCCTGCACCCCAATGCATGCCTGATAAAGCACATGTGCATTCAGTGCTGCCATGTCAATCATGTTTGCCAGGTTTGCTGACCAGCTGTCACATAGTGATGGAACCTTGGTCACCCCCCGCAAGATTATGACTGAAATAAATGCCATTAGTTCTTGTGAACTAAATAGGTGAAGCAGTCACCTATTTATCCTCCACAGCACAAAAGGCTGCATGCAAATTTGCATGTGCAAAGTCTCCCAGATTTCTTTTGCTTACACTTTTTGCATGATTTTTTTGAGGTGGATCAACACAATTAATTTGGTTAGTTTATTTCTAAACTGTCATGTTATACCCTCTTAGCTTTATTTCAAAGAGAAACATTACTAATTTCTTTTAGAAAAACCTTTGCATATTTTTTGAAACAGATTCTATGTTTTGCAAACTCTATGTACATTTGGCAAAATGACCTGGATAATGCAGCACAACATCATGGATCAGCTGCAAAAGGTCACACCTCTCCAAAAACACTTCATGTATGCTTCAAAACTAAACTGAAGAGCACTACCTACAGGAGACCTGATCTCCTGCAGGTATCATAGATACCCACCCCCAACATGGACTATTCACATTCCTACCTTCTGGCCTGACGGTCAACGACCACATTTACAATTGAAGAAGGGATGCTAATTTGAGCCATCAGAGTCGTCAGGGTGGACTCCGGCCTATTGGCCCTGCTGAGCCGATATGGGAAGGACTCGAAAACTGTATCATCCTAGTGTTAAATTAAAGTTACATAAATTTAATTTAAAAAATCTGTAGTATATGAAGAATACAATAACCCTATAAACTTTAAAAATATTATGCCATGATATTGTAACTTACCATGTTTTATTTGAATTGAGAAATCCAGTGTTGTCTGATCAGGTCACAGTCCAGTTGAAAATGGAGGTTTGTGAAGAGGGCAATGGATTTTTACCCAATTGGTTGGGTCAAACTGTATTTGACCCAACCAATTGGGTAAAGTGTTGAGTCAACTGAACCTGAAACCTAACAGAATCAGTTAAGTGGAGTTCATTAAAACAAAAAAAAAAAGTCAACCCAACCGCTGGGTCACTACTTTTGATCCAATATTGGGTCAAAGTAACCCAACATATGACCCAGCATCTCTTACCCAGAAGTTGGGTTATGAAAATAACCCAGCATTTTTTACTGTGTATATTTGAGTCAGAGAAACCTACATGTGAAATAAATGATTCACATGTAGGTTATGACAGAAGTTATGCAGGACATAACAGGGAGAGTAAGAGAGTGAGATCAGAGACAGCCCCATGAGTGGGGCTGGTGAGGAATCAGACATTTTGTTTGGTGAAATAATCTGATTGTAATCATAGACAGGTTCCTTCATTATTCAGATGTCAATATGACTGATTACAATTTAATTAAGAAAATAGAATTTGGAAGCTGATACAATTGTAACTTCAATGCTTTTTATCTCTGAATGAATAAAACAAAGAAATTCACTGTTCCAACAATGTTTCGCAATCTAGAATATCACATTGATTTAGAAAATGCCATTCTGATGTGATTCCTCCGGTTAGATTGTCCTCTAAAGTTTTTGAAGAATGCCTCATAAGATATGAACAAGACTTCACAACAACAACAACACAGTTTTCTCTCATATTTTTTGGTGACTTCATGGCACCTGCCACCTGCGCTGTTTGTGGTTGGAGCAGAAATTGGCATAGACTGCTCCATTCTGCTGAAGCTGAAGAGCATGTTTGCTTTGGCAGGAAGCTGGTGGTACCTGCTTTGTGATTTTCATGCAGAAAAAAGATAATTGTGTATGCAACATATCTGTGAAAAAAATGAATGGGTTGCACTGCTTTGTTTAGCCCCCCTTTGTGGTGAAACGGTTTGCTGTAAGATCTATCAGCTTGTGCCGCTATTTAACCAACCAGCATAAAAACAATCAATCATACTAACACTGGTTATATTTTTGATTATAGCCAAAACAATTGCTATTTAACCTCTTCATCTCCATCTGGCAAGAGAGTATTCTATTTATTTAAAATAAAAATAAAAAACATAACACGTGATTACAAGAAAAGTGGTAGCTGGATTTCTTTACAAAATTCAAAAAATATAATGCTTACCAAGTTATTTTGTCTAACAGTTTTCAGCCACTGGGGAGGGCAAAAAGAAACTGTACATCAGATTTAAAGTTTTTTTAAGTGTGATGTATGGAGCCACTTTGATTGAGGTGTCAGGATTTATGGCCAGACCTGCTGACATCAATTACTCTCTAAACACTAATGCAGCTGAAAACTCCCCTTTGATAGATCTGGTTATTAATGCAAGTACACAGGTATGCAGACACTCAGGGCTCCCTGGAAAGGTTAGATTTATCATGGTGACATTTTCTTGGTATTATGCACCCACATTCTCTTACTGTTGCCAAGGGACAGGCCATGGAAGTACAAAGTATTCCCTAAAATGGTATGTCAACCTCCAAAACATTAGAGAGCACCCACATATGTTACATTTCTCAGTTCAGTCTACGGATTTGACAAGCTTATATCCATTATCCGTTTTCTCTTTATTTAAAAAAATTTCAGGATAGAAATGTGTGATAGTGTTACTGTCACATTTTCTAGAAAATCACACACAAACGAATAATAGACATGGGCTGAAAATGTGACATTCCCCATATCCTGAATGTGACATTCAGGATATGGGGAATGTCACATTCCCCATATTGCTCATTGGGGAATGTTACATTCCCCAATGAGCAATGCTCATTCTGGATCATGAGGCATTGCTCATGATCCAGAATGCTGTTTTCAGATGAAAGTATGTTAGAAATCCCACGGTATGGATGAAGACTCTTGAGGACCAGAATTCATGTTGAATTGTGGGAAGTTTCCACAGTCAGTGATGGTTTGGGGATAGTGCAGTCATGTACTCCCTCATAGCATTATTTTTTTAAACAGCATGTTTGTGCTTTAATATCTGCTTCTGTGTACCTGCCTGTTTGGTGTCTTGTCATTTCCACAAGATAGAAGCATTTATTTATCTATTTATGTTCACATAGCAGGGCAAGAAAACACTGACATTAACTTTTAAAAATCTACATAAAATGTAAAAAATAAAATAAAATAAAAACAAAATCTTCTGCCTCAGATTACACGTTAGTGGCAAAAAAAGAAAAGTACCTTTAAAATTCCATTTGTATTTAGAAACAGTTTCCACGGAAACCAGGTGCAAAGGTGTTGTGACACCTCTCTTTCAAGCAACCTTAATGGATCCACGTTGGAGCACATGTGGTGAGCTGTGGAAGCAGAAGGAAGAACATTTTGAGTTTTCTCTGTTTCCTGCTGCCTCTGGCACCTTGGGGTCGATGTTTTAATGGAGTGTGGGAGGTGCAGGTTCCTCAGCGATTCTGCATGATAATCTGGACTCTAAGGGGCTTCCTGCGTGTTGACTGCTAATGCAAGCTGTGAGAAAGCAACTGAATTCCAAACTCTACCTGGCATTTACTTGTAGAAATGACATGTTAAAAGACTTGCGAGAAGTGCACGCCACTATCAAAACTGCTTCTGGACCAGCTTTACTTTTTATTTTGTTTTGCTGTCTCTAAAACGAGATGCAAGCTTAAATTTGCTCCTAAAATTGCTCAAACAAGAAATATTTAGCTTGCTAATTGTATATTTAGTTTGAAACGGCAACATTTATAAATGAATCAATAACATGGTGAACATAAGAAAAAAAATAACCCCCTATTTTTTTAAATCTCTGACAGGCTAAATAAATAATCAAAATTATTGTTGTTAATATTTGACTGTGTAACTTTACAAAACTGTACCCTGCAGTAATTTGCCTCAGGTGTGTTGAAGCAAAAACACTTAAACATTGCAGAGGACCGGCCCTTAAGGTTTGAAGACCCCTGGTATAGAATTTGTGAAATAATCTTATAACCTGGTACATTTTAAACTTTAATCTTCAAATAAATTAATTAAAGAAATGCCTCATTTCACAGACATTTGCCGTCTGTAGCAGCACTCATATCTCTTTTCTGACATCATTCCTCAAGACAGTTTTATCATTTCACTTATCCGACAGGTAATAGGTCCATGAGGGAAATCTACACAGACCTCTCCTCAACATCACTTTCTAGCTCACTCTTTGGAGACCCTATAGTATTCTCAGAGCAGAAGAGAAATGTAGGCCTCCTCCCAGTGGGACATGCCCGGAAGGAAGTGATTCTCATTTTGGATGCTTCGCATTCGTCTGCAAACAGCTCCACCTCATACTAAAGGTCGTGGCTTGCAATGTGGACTGAGGGACTCATGCCAGCTCTCAATGCACACTGTAAAAGTTTTGTCTCCAAAGTCACAAATAAGCCAGAGAAACCAGAGTAGACCAAAGTAGATAGATTTGTTGCTAGTTGCTTTTTTGAACATAAGTTGATAAAGGAGTCTGAAAAGTTGCCAAATATAGCTAAGATGTCGCTAAATTGGAAACAGTTGGATACTTCAAGCCTGGGCCCGATTTCCGATCATGTCTTGATTGAATCAAGACGTCCCTAAAAAACACTCAGTCCAGGTGTCAGATGTTGTCCCTAAAGTCTTTAGGAGTTCTTACTCAGATCTGTGGATTGGGTTTTTGGTTATAAATAACTTTATATATTAAAGTATTTTCTATAAAACCTTCAATTTGTGTTTGTGGTTTACAAGAGCATCTCTACAACTTTACACAAATTCCTCTCATCTACTCAAATTGATGTCCATCTTTTCATCAACATTCAGTACAATCTGCTTCAGCAGAAATAAGGATACAGATAGAAGAGATTTCAGTGCTTTTGAGTTCCAGGCACTGTTTTCTATAGTGTCATAGAATGTCTTTAATGTTTTATATGATATCCTGATACACTAGTAGAGCTTGCAATTATACAGTACATCAAACAAATGATAAACACAAGTAAAATGATTGCAGCTGTGTCATAGCATGGAGAAAAGGAAAAAAAAGGGAAAGCAGCAGCATATGTCCTATTGCACCAAGCATTTATGCAGCTTGGGAAGAGAAGAGGAAGAGTGAAATGATCATAGAGGCAGAGGTGAAGGCGGTGGTGATGGTGGGGGAGTTGCTGCAGGGGCAAATCAAAGCCTATAATAAAGATTAGGGAGGCAAGATGAATTATAAGGTACCAATGGTAGAAACGAGCAGTAACTGACAGATCTACTGTTTCCCTGGCTTGGCCTCTCCACTGCAGAAAGAGCTGCATTCAATTCTCAGGGACAAAGGAGTTTTTTTTTTCCACCCCTCACCACCCAGCTCCTCAGTATACTGGAACACCATATTGACTGTTTGACAGGAAACAGGTTGAGCTCAGAAGGCGCTTGACCCTGAGAGCGCATTTTCATTATTTAGAGGTGTTTGTGCAGCAATGTCAACTTTTCAGAGGAAAGAATAGGGGAGAGAGAGGGGGTGAGCTGTGTTATAGTCAGATATTTTTTTCTTTGAGCTTTTATAAGTATCAAATGCAGAGACATATGTTTTCTACAGGCCTGTGTTGCATTTAGTACAAGTTCCTCGAGTGTCATACCTGTCCACTAATGTAACAATTTGACAAACTGCCTCCTATTACTGTTTATTCAGTTGAAATTCATTACGCAAGTTTTCACTTTCCTGAAAACATTACCATATAGTCACTTTCAATAAATTAGAATATGGATTCTGATTAGGTTTGTTTGTCAATTAATAGCACTTTCTGAAAATAACCTTTAGGCAGGCATTACACATGCTTTTCATTACATCCATGTTTCTGTATTAAGAATGTTTTCTACATAATTGTCTAAAATCATATGTATTTTCAATACCTATCAGTGGAATATCATCACAAAAGTAAAGGCTTGATGTAAATTGAGTTGCGGAAATAAAAGCAGTGTTAATATTATTTATAAGTATTGGAGATCATTATATCATAATGTAATCAACAATCAAGCAAATACAGTTTGCATGACTGTTTTTAAAGTTCTTTATTTCACTACTCCAATGTCCTTTTTGGTAATTTTACAGTCCATTCTGAAGTAATCTCTCTAGTTATGCAGGTTTGCAGTATGTAACAGAAAGGCATTTGCAACCAAGGTCCAAACTGCCACCTTCCCAAAACAATCACAGAGCCTCCTATTATGAAAATGCTTGATTTTATGTAGGATTATGTTCATACCAGTTGAACTTTGTAGTTTTTTATTTTATTTTTTTAAACATTTGTCAAATTACAAGCATAAGCTCTGATATATATGCATTAGTAAGAAGTAAGGGAAAGAAATATATTGCTATCTATATTTATATATATATAAAAGTCATTGTGTATGTGTATTCACCCCACTTTGATAGCCTTGAACAAAATCCAAGGCGACCAACTGTGTTCTGAACTCTCCTCATTAGTAAATATAATTCACTTGTGTGTAATTTTATCTCAGTCTAAGCACAGCCTTTGGGGCTGTTGGCAAAGTGATAGACCTACTAGTCCTAGATGCAGCCATCTGCCTGTCCGTGTACCGGAAGGTTCTAATATGATGTGTCTATTGATGTATGAATGTGCGTGCTGTTATGAGTGTGGCTCTAGCGTAAAGTGCTTTGAGTGGTTAAAAGGACCAAACTGCACTACATAAATTCAGTCCATATACCATTTGACTCCTGATATCTCTAGATCTTTGTTGCATGGCTTCACTCCTTCCCTTCCCCCCTCGTTTCAGTATAAAACCACTGTGATTAAAGGCAGCAAGTACCAAAAAATATTTGAACAAGTACAGTCATTTTGTGACAGTATGAGAAGAGAGGGGCAAGATGATGTACTGATCAAGTTACAACAAAACTGAACTTTTTGGCTAACCTTCACACACTGCACATCACATCACATCAGCACATATAGCATTATTCATGTAGAGAAACTTGGTGGTGGCAGAATCATGCTGTAGGTATACTGTTCATGTGGTGACAGGAGAAATGGGCAGAAAAGATGGAAAGATAGGTGAAGCTAAATTCAAGGCAATACTGAAAGAAAATCTGAGAGAAGCTGCCAGACAGATAATTGGGTGGAGGTTTACCGTCCTGTAAGGCGACAACCTAAAGAAGCAAAGCAAAGGTTCAGATTGAAGTGTGTTCATGTGCTTAAACATGCAATTACAAATCTGTGGAAAGAGTTAAAGCTGATGTTCACAGATGTGATCCATCCATTCTTACTGAGCTTGATTGATTTAGCAAGCATAAAAGGCAAAGAAAATATTTAACTACATGTGCAATGCTGGTAGATTCATACTTTGACTTGCAGCTGCAGAGAACTGTGGACTGTCAAAAATTCCTTGAATCTATTTTCACCATGAAGGAAGCGCTAAGAGATGCATCATAAGCAAAATCCTCAAATTTTCTTCTGATATTTTTGGTGAATATTTTTTGGGATTGAAGCAGAATGAAATTAATCTGGAAGCTTTTCTTTTATTTGCTCAAACGGTCACTTGGCTATTTGTCTCTTTCAGAAACACAAATAACTGACCAGCACAAAACAGAAACAATTGACACCATGATAATAAAGATATACATCTTATCACATAAAATACAGACTTAAGTCTGTGGGTCTTACTTTAAACAATGAATGATTAATTATTTTTAATCCACTTATAATCAGTCTGCATCTGACAGTGATTTATGTTTCAGTCTTAATATCTAAGCAGAATTTCATGCAAAGTGCAACAAACATGTTTTTTAATTAAAGATTGTGTTCTGTGTGCTAAAGTTTTAGTTAAAAATAAATATATTCATTATTGCACTTAATTTCTGTTTTTATTTGCATTACTTAAATACACAACTAACCTGGAGTGTTTCTTTTGTTGTTTATTTGCTGACGTTTAAATTAATTCTCATGAAATTCTTCTTCCTCAACCCGTCTTCACATTTAGCTAATCACTGGCAAATGGTTATTGTTTAATTTTTAGTTAGAAATACAAGAAAAAGTCTCAACTTTTCTGACTGAACTGTGAAGGTAAGTTTATGTCTTTGCCCATTATAAAAGTGAAATGTCACTCAGGTCGAGGTCTTTAAGTATCAAAACTGATGTTCTAATTTACATGAAGGTTCCTTGGAATGTTTGTTCCCCATTAAACTTCTCGTTTTGCATATGGTCTGTTGCCATTTCTTACGCACATTGCAAACTGGCGTAACGTATTCCAGAAAGTGCTTCGTCATTCAGTTTGTAGCATTGTCTTGCTTGGTAAGCATAATTTATTTTAATGAGAGGGCTACACAGCCACTCAGCAGAGTCAATGGGTGTTGATTTGTGATAAAGTATTTAGAAAATTTTAAAATTGCATCACATATTTTGCAAACTTTTGCCTAAAAATCTAATTAAGGGTGCGTTGTCAAAAAGTTGCTTAAGAGCTCATATTTTAAACAGTGCTACTTTCCTTCTTAGCTCTAACAGTATACCAAGGACACATCAATCTTTTTCATATTTAAAATACAAACTACATAAATTATATTTCTTTTTTCAGAACACTATTATAAAAATATAACCCATTTGATATTACAGATCAAACTGCAAATGGAGGGAAGCATGCAGCACCTGTTATATGTCTTCGAGCACCTGGTCCTGCAATGTCTGTCCACCGACCTCCATCATGAGTTCCCATGGTAACTATCAGCTGTGGTGGCCTAAAATTTGGGCAGGAAAGATGTTTGTCAACTTCATTCCGCGGCTTTCCCAAGGGAAAAAAGAAACACAAAGCCATAGAAGTGTTTTACTTGTTTGTAGACATTGACTTCAGCTAACAACACTACACTGTGCTTCATTTAACCAGTTAAAACACTACAGAGGTCTGTGTCTCTGCAGAAAAAGCAAGGAACACCAGATGCTGTCTTCGCTTCTTAGTCCATTCTTGTACAAAGAAAATGTTGTAGAAAAGAATATTTTAGTATAGTTCTTCAAATCCAGCCCTGAGGGCCAGTGTCCTGTAACTTTAGATGTGTTCCTGTTCCAACACACCTGAATCAAACGGCTGAATCATCTCCTCAGAATGGAGTGAAGATCTCCAGAGTCCTGCTGATGACCTGATTACTTGCTCTGGGTGTGATGAAGCAAAAACACATCTAAAAGTTGCAGGACATCTGCCCTCGAGTCCTGGATTTGAAGACTCCCGTTAGTTTAGCTTAGAGTATAGCTTTGAGCATAAAATCTAAATGAAAATCATTTAATGCAACAGTTTGCCTGCTCCTCTTAATTATTGAATTGGTAGCTTAGCATTTTACATCTGTCAATAGAAAACACATCCATGCACACTTTCTATATAGATAGATTTAAACACACTAAGGAAAAACTCCAAAAACCTTGTCAGTGTAAGATACTCACATCAAGTCCAGATTGTAGTAGTTACAGTTGATTGTTTACCAAAAAATAAAATTAGACTACAATGTGATTCTACATATATACATGGTTGTTGTGCAGCCCAGTCTAATTCTACATGTCTGAGTTGCTGCCTCCCCAGCAGTTGACCACACAGCTTCCCCATAAAAAGCTCAACTGTATATTCTTCCATAGATCATAAAAGATTATAGGCACCTCTTGTGAACACTGAAAGGAACAAGGCTGTATAGTATCTGATGGACCCACACATAAATGCTCCATTCCTAGAGAAGGCGACTTGTGATCTGAGTTTTGACAATTTTGGATTTATTTACCATTTTTACTAGATTTTGCATTTACCTATAGATATTGGGTGATTTGCTTATTCACTATTTTCATATTTAACTTTTCTAGTGTTTACATAATGTCATTAATAATCATTCTTGGGTTCATCTGTTGCCTCAATTCTTTCCAAGTGGAACTGCTTTCTGCTTGTGGTTTCCTTTCAGTGATATAACACCAGTGTTTTTATTTATTTATTTAATTTTTAAGCTGACATCAATATATTTCCTGCCTTCTGTCCACATTTGGGCCCCCCTCACTCCCAGTATCAGCCTTTAAACCACTATTCTTGAAGCAAACATTAAAGCTTATTAAAACTGCCATCGTAAACCACACCACCATCATTATCTACGCTTATCCACCCTCACTAAAGTCATCTTTTCTGTTATTTGAAGTACGAAAAATTACACAGTGTCACAGCTTGGACAGGAAATGAGCCAATTTGCAAAACTTTGAAAGACTTTGTGTCCAAAATTGATTTAATGAGGACAGGTCAACAAAATCTAAAAGCAAAAGGCTCTGTGTGGTAACAAATTGTAGGAAATTTTTCAAAGACTCTTTCAAAGTAAACTGGATGGAATTAGCTCATATGCTTTCATTGCCCAAACACTACAGTTTAACACTGGTTTTAAAATATTTTTTAAAAAGGGAGTGAGAAAAAATAATTCCTCTGTAACAAAGTGGAGATGGAGGTATATGTACCTTTATCCATCACTACATTTATTAGCCATTATATTTTATCCTTTGAGTGCTTTTCCCTCAGCTCACAAAAGCATATTTTCTACTTTGTTTGTGCATCTATAATTATTTGATTGTGCAGAGGTGCAGCAGTGATGAACAATAAGTCAACAATAAAAAAAAATCAGAGGTTTATGAAATAATATACCATGAACTCATTGAGTCATGTGACTTTCTGGAATCTATCAGGCAATCAAAAATAATTGTTTTACGAATCTAAATTATATGCAAGACGAAATATCAACATATGTACATTTACATACTGTAAATGTACTGGCTAAGCCAGTGAGTTTACATTATGTTTTCTTTGTTGATCTGTTCTGGTTCTTTGTGGTGCTTAAAATACATTAATTGTTTCACTTGAAATCAAAGGGCTGTTCATCTTGAAAGCATGAAGCATAAATAAATCTCAATAAGTATTTATTTTCAAAACACTAAATCCATCCATTGTTTCAACCCTCATGTCACTAAGGTGCTCTGGGGTACCTGTTGTAATTGAAAAAATATTTGTGAGATTATAAAAAACATAAATTATAATAGTTGCTTCAAATAGTTTCACTGGATTGCTGCACTAATAATAAGGCAAAGGGTTATAATTAAGGTTGAGAAAAGAATGTTTCAACTAGATAGTTTAAAATACAGAATCGTGTATGTTTTTAATCGATTGTAATCGATTGTATCTGAGTCTCATTATGCAACAAAAATACAGAAGCTACTTATATCCAGATAAAAAACTGGTTAGAAATATTTCTTTGTTTATGTACAGTTAGGGCCAGAAATATTTGGACAGTGACACAAGTTTTGTTATTCTAGCTGTTTACAAAAACATGTTCAGAAATACAATTATATATATAATATGGGCTGAAAGTGCACACTCCCAGCTGCAATATGAGAGTTTCCACATCCAAATCGGAGAAAGGGTTTAGGAATCATAGCTCTGTAATGCATAGCCTCCTCTTTTTCAAGGGACCAAAAGTAATTGGACAATGGACTCTAAGGGCTGCAATTAACTCAGAAGGCGTCTCCCTCGTTAACCTGTAATCAATTAAGCAGTTAAAAGGTCTGGGGTTGATTCCAGGTGTGTGGTTTTGCATTTGGAAGCTGTTGCTGTGACCAGACAACATGCGGTCAAAGGAACTCTCAATTGAGGTGAAGCAGAACATCCTGAGGCTGAAAAAAAAGAAAAAATCCATCAGAGAGATAGCAGACATGCTTGGCAAAATCAACAGTCTGGTACATTCTGAGAAAAAAGGAATTCACTGGTGAGCTTGGGAACTCAAAAAGGCCTGGGCGTCCACGGAAGACAACGGTGGTGGATGATTGCCGCATACATTCTTTGGTGAAGAAGAACCCGTTCACAACATCAACTGAAGTCCAGAACACTCTCAGGGAAGTAGGTGTATCTGTCTCTAAGTCAACAGTAAAGAGAAGACTCCATGAAAGTAAATACAAAGGGTTCACATCTAGATGCAAACCATTCATCAATTCCAAAAATAGACAGGCCAGAGTTAAATTTGCCGAAAAACACCTCAAGAAGCCAGCCCAGTTCTGGAAAAGTATTCTATGGACAGATGAGACAAAGATCAACCTGTACCAGAATGATGGGAAGAAAAAAGTTTGGAGAAGAAAGGGAACAGCACATGATCCAAAGCACACCACATCCTCTGTAAAACATGGTGGAGGCAACGTGATGGCATGGGCATGCATGGCTTTCAATGGCACTGGGTCACTTGTGTTTATTGATGACATAACAGCAGACAAGAGTAGCCGGATGAATTCTGAAGTGTACCGGGATATACTTTCAGCCCAGATTCAGCCAAATGCTGCAAAGTTGATCGGACGGTGCTTCACAGTACAGATGGACAATGACCCCAAGCATACAGCCAAAGCTACCCAGGAGTTCATGAGTGCAAAAAAGTGGAACATTCTGCAATGGCCAAGTCAATCACCAGATCTTAACCCAATTGAGCATGCATTTCACTTGCTCAAATCCAGACTTCGGACGGAAAGACCCACAAACAAGCAAGACCTGAAGGCTGCGGCTGTAAAGGCCTGGCAAAGTATTAAGAAGGAGGAAACCCAGCGTTTGGTGATGTCCATGGGTTCCAGACTTAAGGCAGTGATTGCCTCCAAAGGATTCGCAACAAAAATGGAAAAAAAACTATTTTGTTTGGGTTATGTTTATTTGTCCAATTACTTTTGAGCTCCTAAAATGTGGAGTGTTTGTAAAGAAATGTGTACAATTCCTACATTTTCTATCAGATATTTTTGTTCAACCCTTTAAATTAAACGTTACAATCTGCACTTGAATTCTGTTGTAGAGGTTTCATTTCAAATTCAATGCGGTGGCATGCAGAGCCCAACTCGCGAAAATTGTGTTACTGTCCAAATATTTCTGGCCCTAACTGTATAATGTGTAACTTATGATAAAATTACCCATGAAAAGATCATGAAAGGTTTTTTTTTTGTCTGTAACCCACATTGAAAGAAGCAAAATCTTTGGTATCCTCAACAATAAAGCTTTAATATCTTTTTACTAACTATTATTTTTTTTAGATTAGGACTCAAAGTGTCCACATTGGACATCTTTGTGCAGTTTATTTGACTTACATGCCCTAAAACGAATCAGGCTACAGATAAATTAAGTTATTGGAATTAACTGGTTTTATGATTTGCCTCCTGTAAATTATCATTTTTCTTGTGGTTTCCATTTTATCATCACTTTGTACGAACAAAATGATGAACAGCATTACAAAGGAACTACTTCGGTTTCCCTTGAATGGAGAATTTGGCCATTTTTAGAGTTGCAGTTTTCTGCTATTCTTTCAAGTGGTGTTTTTATGTTCACATACCACATGACTTCTCTTGATAAGAAGGTTGAGTTTCTAAAAAAAATATTGGGATTCTATGTGTGACATCTGGACATATAAATAAATATGAGTTTTTGTAAATTTTTTATTTGATTTATTCAGGTTATTATATGTCCTGTAATAAAACCTACCTGGACATTTTTACATAATGAACACTGGTTCCCTCTAATTTCCATTTTAATCACTCGGTGCAAAAGCAAACAAACACCTCTCTTATTTCCACCTCGTTTAACAAACAATGCAAGAATGTTTATGTAGCTCATAATTAAGAACCTATCGGAAAAATAAATTGTTTTATCCCCAAACCAACATAACTTAAGTGAGCTGAACTCACAGAATTCCCTTGCACATGCCCCGATATTAAAGATTTAAAGTTTTGTGAATTAATCTTTAATCCTGGAAGTGTTAGGCAATGAGAGCAATATGTCACTTGTCCCCTTACCTCCAGGGTAGTTGGCAACCATGAGAGCTCAGTGTAGTTTGAGTTGTGGCCTATTTACCTAAGAGTCACTGATTTGAAAAGAAATTACTGCAACAAAGTTAAATCTCCTTTACAAATATGAGTAATATACAGTATATACAGTATACTATAATGCAAAAGGAGTAAATTAGAATGTGGGAAAACAGTTTTCAAATATATAAGGAAAACCTTCAGGTTCATGTTGTTTAAAAAAAGTGTGATTTTGCAAAGAAACATTCATTCTAAATTGCACTTTGAGATGTTAGAGAAATTTTAGATCGTTAACCCTAGAGGACTGGAGCTGGTTCTGAGTATTGAGTACTAGGGCATTTCTTTCCCCCCCAAGGTCAGCATTTTATGCTTGACTGTACTCTTTGAGGCTGATTAAATCTGATTTGCACAGACAAAAATCACAGAGGTATTTTCATACCTCAAAGTTCTAGATGCAATGATGGATTCAAAAGTTTTTCTCTGACATAAAATGATTGAGAAACAGAACAATGAAGTAGGAACAGGAAATTTAAAATGAACAGGATCATCATGTTTGGAGGCCCGAAAAAGCTGCTTAATGTGGATGGGAGGCCCACACACGTCTAATTTCTGTTAAACATTTATTGTCATAGGTGGTCACTTTAAAAACCTTTTGCAGATTAAAAAAAACAATAACATTTGGTCTCATTTAACCAGAGCACTTTCACCAATGTGCTCAGTTATGTGCTCTGCTTGAGTTATTACAAACTTATGACTTTTTTTGTAACCCTAGATTTGTAAAGTACAAGACTAATATCTTTCCTATTGACCGATTCTCCCAGCTGAGTTGTGGATTTGCACTCCTTGCCTGGTCTGTCAGTTTGTTTGGATGGTTTTGTCCAGGTAGGTTTAGAGATGTGCGACAGATTTTCTATGTAGAGATGATGGATTA
Source organism: Xiphophorus maculatus (assembly GCF_002775205.1). Lineage (NCBI taxonomy): Eukaryota > Metazoa > Chordata > Actinopteri > Cyprinodontiformes > Poeciliidae > Xiphophorus > Xiphophorus maculatus. Next base: position 21,842,030 of record NC_036443.1, read on the forward strand.
AATCTAAGATGTCCATTGCTTGGGATGATGTTTTTTTTTTTTTCTTTAATTCATTTAATTTATCATGGAATACAAACTCTACATTTCACAACAGTTACAACTTCTGAAAATAGTTAAGCTCAATTAAAACTTTTCTTAACACTTTATAACCCTAAAATAAAAAGGATTTAAAAAAAAAGTAGACAATGTTCTTAGATCTTTGGTCATATAATTCAGAAATTTAGATAACTTAATCATAATAAACCACAAAGTAAAACCTAATATACAGTAAATTTGCACCAATTACATATTTTTCTGTTTTCATCTATGACTGGGATGGTATGTTTGTTTGCCAGTGGTCATGTTTAGCCATCCAGAATAGAAGAGCTTTCAGTAACACTAACAATTTGAGAGTGTACAGTGTAAATGATTAAAACTAAAATTAATATAAATATATTTAAACAAAATCATTTAAAAATATTGCCCTTATGATTTAATTATTTGCACTTAAAAAAATCTACATTGATTTTAAATTTGCTGTGACAGGTGACAGGAATATGTTACAAATAAATCCTACTGGGGCATTTGTTACCATATTGTAGTTGGTCAATGGTGTACATAAGATATGAAATAATTGTCTCAAAGTAAAGATTCAGAAGAGTTAGTCTCTTTGTTTGACAACTTTAAAAGTATTTTATTGAGCAGATAGAATAATTTGAGAAGTGTGTTTCTCAAAATATTTAACAATTTAAAAAGTCATTAAAGATTAATATAATGTGCAAACATATCTAGGACACACCTGAAAACCAGTACAGATTCACAGGGCTCTTTGGGGGCCCTCAAATCATACAGACTTGAGTTTATAGATGAAATAGCCACATTTCAGTGAAATATAAGTGGAAACTGTTATGGAAGTCACCAGAAATGTTACACGAAAACATCTAAATGGAATTACCTTCGACGGGCTAAAGCTTGACTGTAGAAAGAGGAATGAGGTGAAGTGGAAAACTGTCCTGTGGCTTAATAAATCAAAATTTAAATTCTACATCCTTTGGGCTAAAGAGGAACCATCTGGCTGGGTATCAGCACATAGTTCAAAACCCACCATCTGTGATAGTTTGGGGGTGCATCAGTAAACATGAATTCACCAAGTTGCACATTTTGCAAGACACAATACATGTGAATACAAGTTTATTTCTAAATATTTGGAGCAACTTATCAGGCATTTTCTCTTTTTTGTTTACGAACATTACCAAAATCACAATTCACATGGATGTTTTCAGGATGGGTTTTTGCTATTTAGGTAAACTGCTGATGATGTGAATAAGTCAGCAGGGCCTGAGCATATAAGTAATATGAAGACACAGAAAATCTCAACAACATTAAACTACTGTTCAAAAAGGTGACAGAGGGCAGAAATATTCTTATTGCAATAAGGACAAAGCATCCTAAAACACTCAGTTCTGCAAAGCAATTTAAGGAACCAGCTGCCACTGTCAGGACTCTATGCGAAGACAGCTACTGCTGTCCACTACAGCTTCTAGTTTGTCCAGTGTGACCCTCTCCACCACATATTTAAACATGTCCAACCTTCTGCCAAAGGCCAGACTGGCTTTTTTCACAAAGTATTGAGGCAGCTTGGTGCTGTCCATAGGAGAGACAATGAATTCCCTTCTTGCTCCTGTCCATTCTTAACACAATATATATATATCATCTGAGTTCTTTTAAATGTAGCAGGATCTTGATTTGTATTTAGAATCAGACTGTGCACAGTCCAACCAGGAATAGAGCTAAAACAGTCCCTTAAAGGATGACATAGCTGTACCTTACTTTCCAAAAATTATAGTTCCCTGGTCTTATAAACTTGGGTTGTTTTGACAGGAAGTCTGTTAATCTGGAAGTGTGGATTATGAACTGCATTCCCTGCAACCTGCCTTTCAAGGGAATGAATGGTGGTAAAACCACTTTAAAAGTCAAAAGAGAAGATTTGCATAGATTTGCAACATCCAGGTTTCTGAGGTTATATATAAGTCCTGGAAAGATTATTTTCTAATGTCCACCTATAAGCCTATTGGAACCATTAATGCCCATTGGTCTCACAAGGAAAATGACAGACTGCTCCAGAACTTTGTTCTAAAACATCAAAAAAAGATTACAGTGACTGTTGGGATTTGATTACAGTACCAAAAGAAGGAAATATGAATTGGTTTCCACTCGTCTTGCTTGTTTTTTAAGATGAAAGATCGAAAATATGGGCACTCTAACCACTTCACAGACAGAAGAATCTATGAACTCCCATGTTTCCATTTGAGTACACGTTGATTCATGTTTGGCTCATATTTGCAATATGCAAGTCCCTGCTTTGAAATGTTTATACTGAAGCAACCTCTCATATACCAGCATTTTATTTGAGTCAATATAAGACCCTTCTGTTGCACCTCATCTAGAAAGGTGAGCACACACTTTATTTTACTCTTCTGTAAACCATGAGAGTCTTTTTATTTAAAAAAAAACAAACAAACAAAACAACAACTCATGTACATCTGTGGAATGAGACTCACTTCCATGATTCCTTTGTTTGCTGCTCTTTTTCTTCTGAATGTCATTGTTTGTCTGCAGTCATTTTTTTTGTACTCCTAACAAAACAAGAACAACAAAGAAAGTGACATGATTGGTCTTCACTGAAATGCAATCAAGCTTTTGATGAGCTCTTGTTCTCTGTTCTATTTCCATTTCCTTCTCATTTGCTACTATCTGCTGTTACAGATTGCAGGTTCGGAAATAAATTAAAACAATGAGACATTCTTAAGCTACAGATCTGTTTGACCCAAGACAGCCTTTTAGAACACACAATGCCTGATTTTTACTGATAGCCTGAGATTTACAATTACTCTGTCCAGATCGGCACTTCAAGGAGTGATATTGATCGCCTTAAGAGGATTATTTGTATGATCCCCTTTTCCATCCCATTTTCCTTCTGGATGTTAAGCCACTTAAAATTAGGGCTACCCTTTTAAAAATGATGCTTATGGTAATTCCCATTAGCTTCATCATCTGATTAAATTAAGGATAAAATAAGCAAGAAAATAGCAATGTCTCCTCCTTGAAGTGTGAAGAATTACTGTGGAGATGTGATTTGCAGACATGGTTGTCAGTTTTCTGGCTCGAGCTTTGGAAGAGAAGCCATTTCCTCCGTTTTCCTAAGAGGTTTATTGCATTCCAGCACAGTGGGACTGTAGCGCTTTGTCGTGGAAAAGGCCTAGATGCTTAGGATAAAGGGCTATTTCCCTTTCTGCTCAAAGGAAAGGAAGAGACACATCTGTCTACGTTCTGTTTTATCTTTCCCATTCTTTCACTTGTTTTATCTTCCCTCCTAATCTGCTCATCCCAACTCACTTAATCTAGGGAGCCTACGTGACCAAAGACTGTGATGACTCCTCGCGAACCACTCACTGTTTCTGTTAGATTGTTCTCTCAAGTTGGCCATGAGAGTTTTCAGCAGGTCAAAGTTGTGTGATTTAATCAGTATACTGGCTCTTGCTTTTGGTTTGGATTTCACCCAAACTTGTGTTTTATGTTAAAGACGAGATACCACTGAGTGCACAAACTTCTGCATTCATATTCATACATTCATAGAAAAAAGATGTAATAAAAACAACCAACTCCACCTTTTGGGAGTTAGGAGGTCAAGGTTTAAGGCTTTAGTTTATATGGACGAGTAATTTATATGCACCTGAGCAGCAGCAGCACCCATGTGAGCTTGATAGCTAACACAGTCAAAACAAAATGCGGTGTGCATACATGCGTAACAGTGTCAGATTTATTATCCATGGCAGCGCTAAGCTTGTCAGCCTTGACCAAAGGTACCTTACCTGTAGTGGAAAAAATGGTGATTTGAAGCTGAAAAACAAGCTACTATTTACGCAAGTATGAACTTAGGCAGCAGCAGTCTTTCACAGTCATTTCCCAGCTAAAAAAGCAAAAGGAAACTCCTGCTTGAAATAATAATAATAATAGTTCTAAAGAATTCTTATAGGAATAATAGAAAGTATAAATGATCAAATACATTTTTCTAAAATGTAAAATACAGCTATAAAACTGTATGCTAGCCTCATGTGAACAACAAGTAAAGATTGATTTTTTCATAGTGTTTTTCCTAGTTATTTTAAACATGCCCATGGCATCTAGCTTGGGCTGGTACTATGTGTGTTGTTTTTAATGCATATGTAAATGTTTTTGTTGGTAAACAAAGTTAATTTCTGACACCAAATTACACTCACCAACAGCTTTATTATGAGCATTTTGTTAGGTTGGACCCCCCCCCATGCCTTCAGAACTGACTTACTTGTGCCGCAGATTCAACAGGGTGTTGGAAACATCTCTCCGAGATTTTGGTCTTGATAGCATCATGCAGCTGCTACAGATTTATCAGCTTAACTTCCATATAATATCCCATTGCACCACATCTCAAAGGTGTCCTGTCAGATGAACATCTGGGGTCTGTGGAGGCCATTAGAATAGAGTGAAGTTAATGACATGTACAAAAAAACAGCTTAACCGTATCAACCAGCCATTTCTACCCATATTCATTGAGTATTTTAGTGTCTGTGCATTATCTGTAAACCAATAAGTAGTAAATTAATGCAGATGTCTCAAGAAAAATAAATGAACAAAGAAAATTAGTAAAATAAAACAAAAAAAGTGCAGTTTATGTCTGAATAAGACTGAGAATGTTGACATTACTGTGAAGGGTTAAAGGAGTCGTTCTACCTCTCTTTTGTTACAGAAAGACTGGGGTGAAAGAACTGCTTTGTCCAATTAAATGAAATATCACCTACAACAGAAGGAGCTGTTTTGTCTGTGACAAAACAGACAAGACAAGATGGGAGTTATTGTTAACAATGTGGAGGACATGACTACAATAGAGTGGGAACAGAAAAGAGATCCACCGCATTTCAAATTAATTTGTCTGCAAACAACGTAAAACAACATTTGCCTTTTGGAATTTTTTCATTAAGACTCTTGGCTTTTTGTGTATTATTGAACACGTCTTACATAAAAAGCCGACTGTCTTTCAGATGTCTGCAGTGTCAGATCTGACTAATCCCAAAGTGTCCCTACCTGCTAACCCTTTGTCTTACCCCTACAGCTTACACAATCATGCTGAGATGCTACTTTGTTTTGTGAAATAAGAGTAAATGTACTTGCAAAAAACACACATTTGTCCTTCTTCTTTAAAATATATTTAAAAATCTGTTTTGATTGTTTTGAGTTTTGTATGTGGATATATGGTAGCTTTTTCTTATAACCCTCTCATAGCATTGCATATCTGTTTCAGTTGCATAGAAAGATAATATGACCTCTGATTCAATCTGGATCCGAGCTACATCAGGAAGCCACAAATTGTTAGGGAGACACCAAACAGCAACAAAGCAGAAGACAGCATTATACCACATATATACATCATTGGTACAGAATCAGCACAAGACCTACAACAATGATACCCCAATGACTAAAAACTTCACTAGATCTCATATTATACTACACAGATGTTCTATCGGCACTAATGAAGACTCTTTTACCTTTGTGAGACACAATTTGATCTACTTTCTGATTACTCATGCTAATATTGAATTGATCATTTGTTAGTGCCCATAGATCTTGCAGAACGCATTGAATGTTCATTTTCACATCATCAAATTGACACCATCCATACTTCAGACATGACAGGACTTAATATTTCACCAAAGGGACTCCATTGCTGTATGCAGACCCAAAGCATGTTTTAAAAATCCCAACATACAAGACAAGAGAAGAAATTATGTAGAGGTTTTCACAAATATGAAAAATGCAGCCATGTATGACTGTTTGTTTATGACACTTTTGTATCCATGCATGTATTAAAATTATGAATTTGATTGTGTATCAACTTCTTAAATACAAAATACTGCTAAAATACATTAGCAGTATTTTGATCTTAATGAAGCAACTTCTTTAATTCTTGAAAAAGAGGTATGAATATGACCAGAAAATAGGTTTTTAATTGGATTTTGAATTCTTTTACCACGCAGTTATCAGTAATGGTTATCTCAAGATCTTGACAAGTGTAAATCCAGCGGTAATTAGAGCTCAGCAATAAAGGATGCAGCCCCAGACGGCCTGCAGTGTCCTGACTGTGCAGCCAGACTTTTCCAGCTGGAACACCTCTACTCACCAGCTGTAAGATTTCAGCTACAAACCCGGGGGGCCTGGCAACATAACAAACTGCCCAATAACTGCGGACCATTGGAGGAGAAAAACCATCATCACTATGTTCTTGTTGTAGTTGTTAGATGGGCACAACTGTTTTTGTGTTTTAATAATTTCTTTGTTCAGTTTCTTTTTTTTTTTTTTGACAAGTTGTTTGGATAGGAAATTTGTTGAACCCTACTCATAATCCAATGACAGCAGTTTGTCAATGTTGAGGAATAGAAGAATCCAAATAAAAGCTGCAGATATCCTGTTGAGATCAATGAAATCAACAAACGAGGGAGATGTGGAACCTACCGTTTATCACCAACATCCACTCTTATTTGAAAAGATGGCACTGAAATTAATGGAGTGTTTTATTATTTTCCAAGTTCCACTAGGCTATCTTCAGGGTTAATAAATCTGTCAGTAGTAAAATTTCCCCTCACAGATGAGAAAATATATTTCTCTGTTCAGCACCTACATATTCTCCATAAACTATGCCAGTGGGTTTTTTTAAAAAATATTTATATTTTTACAACTGAGTGAGAATGTAGAAAACAAACAGAAATGTCTATGAAGCAATGACTGTGTCAATGTTATAATGGTGAATTTGAGTTATGTGTCTGGAGAACACAGGATGGTAGCCTCCCCATTACTAACCCTCCCCACCATCTGTGCCACATCTCACTCGGGGCTATTCTACAACATCTTTCTGTATCATTTGTTGTCTCCCAGCTTGTTTCCTGTCGTCTGCTTCTTTTCTATATCAGTGCTCACAGTAGTGTTGATACTGTAGATCATAGACCTTAAACAGTATTTAAACTGGTTGTTACAGACCACAATAAACTGCCCTGTAAAACTGATCTTGTCTTATATATTTGGTCATCAAAATGTGCATCTCAATACAATGCCAATACAGTGATGGGAAAATAATTCACTCCTATCACAAAGCAGTTTGACTTACTCATTTGTGAATAAAGTGTCATTCGATACTATTAAGTCTAACAAAGCCAGAAATTCATCTATTAGGCTGAATATCTAATTAATTGCCGTAACAAAACAATAAAATCTCACAAACTGTTACATTTTTGTGTGGTTTCATAAAAGCTGTCTCAAAGAAGCTTTCATCTTTCAACAAAAACGTGTAAACTCTGGTGATACCATTGTAAACTGTGACGGGAAAATACTATTTTTCTAAATATTTTAGAAAGCCTTCCAATGCTGGGGGATTTTGACTTCCATCACAGAGTAAGAAAGGATATTTTAGCAGCTAATTTAATTGCCACACATGTCACTGTATGTTTTGAGAGCGTTCTGTTCCAAGTCCCAGAAAAGGACTGACTCTGTGTTTATGTCTCAGCCTGAATCCCGTTGGCAAGAAAATCTGCAATTTGCCTTTTCCAACAACAGATGCTGTGTATAAATTATGCACTGAAGTCATTAGAAAATAATTTCCTGAATGGCAAAATGCAGGGGGGGAAAAAAGCATTTGTGTGATTTAGTGCCTCGAAAGTGAGCTCGGGTTGAATTTTCTTATACTTGTGAGTGTGTTGTTGTCAGAGCAAACACCTGACAAGTTCAGGAAATATATTTTTTATTAACTTTTTTTATGCATTTCATGCTCCTCAGGACATGCCCCTGTGAGAACCATTTGGTGTTTGTTGATTCTAACACTGCATTCCTGATTATCTTTCAAAGGTGGTGATTGAAGTGATGATTCTCATCTTGACTGTTGCTGTATAATTGGGCAAGGTATCTGTTGTTGGTCTCTGATGAAAGCGCTCCTCTTATCCACAGCTGGTCTGCTACCTTTGATGGCACTTTTTTTTTTTTTTATCTTTGTGGTGCAAACGCAAAGATAATTTTAAACTAATTTACTTATGAGGCATCACAAGTTGTTAAAGATAATAAGATGCCTACACACAATTATAGCAGTCTTGGCCAAACTTCTTAATAAAGTACAAGAAGGACGGAAAAAAATGGTGATTTGTGTGGGCAGGTGGCTCAGGGGAGGTCAGACGAACCTAATGTCTTCTGACAGCTGAACGTGCAGTTTCCTCACTAAGACAGCAGGCATCAGCATAATTCCAACTATATGATGGGGACAAATAATTAAACTAAAACCACCTAAAAGAATTAGGTGGATAGAAGGGTTACTTCCTATCATGACCCTTTCTTCAGTGAGCAGGATGCAAAGTTTAATCAGGAGGGTAAAAACTTTATCCTTAATTTAAAAAAAGGAAAGCTGTCCATCACTACTGTTCATCTTCATGAAATTACAGATTCTCTTAATGTATTTCAAGAAAAGTTTTTCAGCCATTCAATTTTTTTTTTACTTAATTAAGACACTTGCAGATTGGTTTTACCTATCTTTCCGTCTTTCATATTTTAAGGTGAAAACCAAAATTACTTTTCCGCAGTTCTCATTAATTATCTTTGTGCGAGTTTTTGATGGTAAAATTTTTCTTAAATAGAAGTGAAAAATAAAACTGAAGAAAATAGTTCAACAACACACTCTTCAAATTAAACAAAGGGAGTGGCGGCTCATATTATTCCCACTACCAAACCTTGCTTCGCACCAGTTTTTATTAATTCAAGCACTGAAAAAAAGTAAAAATAACTCATAACGTGGCAGCAAGAAAGAATCACTTTCATCAACACCTGAGGTGAGGATTTGACAAATATTTGACAATCATTGAGGAGAAATGTTTGAAATTTCCAAGCTAGTTTCAGTCAAAAACAATAATACAAAAGAATAGCTCAGAAACAGTTATATTGATACAACATATAGTAGTAGTAGTAGTGTCCGCATAGACCTGGTTGCAAAGTGCTATTTTTCAGAGCCCATCTATCTTGGCATTAAATAAATGCTTTGTAGACTTTTGTAGTTGGCATTGAAGGCCAACTCCTGCTTACAATGCTGCCAATACTGATTAGATCAGAGATCAGTTGGTTGGGATTGAGACAAATCCATAAAGGTTCATTTATCATTCAAGAAGAGGTATAAGCCAATAAGTAGTCCAACTCAAACACTTACTAAAATTGCTCCAATATTTATACCTAAAGAAAACAACTGCATCTTTACAGATCAGCATCCATGCATGTCTTGAGTCTAAAACAACATATTAGCCCTTCATCGTCACGGGCCAGGAAATATTGGTGATCTGTAAAAACCAGCTCCTTCCTGGTTTGCTATGTCTTCTAGCTGTACCAATGCATTAATTTCACAGACACACGACTGTCACCACGATATTTAGATGTTTACAGCAATCAGTCTGATTGCCTCACACCTTGTCACATTTTATGCGTTAATCTGTGGCACATCACCCTGATGATCATTCGGGAAGAGAAATGTGATGATGAGAAAACGTTGATGAAATGTCATGCGAACTTTGATTTAAGATTTTACTTATTGGTGTTTTTTTTTATTTGAAAGATCCTTATGTGTATGGCTCACCAGCAAAAATTTGTTTTGAATGCTTAAAATAAAGTTGCTCTATGATTAAAATTTGATAGGGAGTGAGAGGAATTATGCTGCAGTGTGGCTTCAATTCCCCACCTCGCCATCTGTGTCACCAGGTTATGTCTCCAAACCAAGTGCATGTATTGGTTTATTTTTTCCACACAACCTTTAAAAAATGACATACATCAGTTTCAGGCCATGTTTTGTGCATATGCCATGTTTATAAATTAAAACTTGTGGTCTTTGTGAATGCTGGCTTAATCCTAAACTAATGCAACTAATTTAAATGTGGGCAGCACAGAGAGATGCAGTTTAATCTATGGAGCTATTTTTAGGAGCAGATTTGCCTTTTTGTTTAGTTTCAGAATTAGAAAAATATGCTAACTCGATTGCCGACATTTTTGCTATTCAGTGTTGTTCCAGTTGACCTTGTGTGGACAAACAACTACAGCATTATTTTATTATTCTGATTTAAAACTTCACACTTTTTAGCACTATGAAACATTTGACAAGTGTTTCTATATGGCACCAAAGGCTGACAGTGGATATTTGAGTGGATCTAGCAAAGCGAGTCGGGTCACATGACACAGGCAGGAAAGATGTTGGTACAGTCTCTCTCTTTCTCTCTTTAGTCTTCTTTCTAATTTTACATCATTTAAAGGATGCAAAAGGTTGATATTTCAAACCAACTATAATACAGTTTTGGCACACATATATACGTATACAGCTTGTAAAGGTTTCCTGTTACTGATGATTTAAAGATGCCACAATCTGCACCTGGACTCTGCTTGATATCTTTAGTTTTTCATGAGGTAATGTTGTGACATCAAGCTAGTTTCTGTCTGTAGAAAAACAAATCAGTACTTTAGTAGAACCAGTAAAGAACTGCCTATAGCACCAGCAATGGCAAAGCACTCAAAGCATGTTGATCTGAGCTCTTTGTTAGAAGTTAAAGTTACTTAACTATACATCTGCTTAACTATAAAGATTCTCATTACTATTTTGCAAGACGGAATGATTGAATGCTTTTGTCTTTATCATGTAAATGCAGTTAATTTGGTGGAAACCATAGCCTCTCACCCCATGGATAAAGTGAAAAATCATAGTTTTTAAGAAAACATCTTAGTGCTCTGCACACACATTTGTTTTTTGGTAAGAGTTTAGGACACAATGGGAGGCTTTCTGCAAATGAGTAATATCTAAATGAATAAAAATGTAACAATGAAAACTAAATACAAGGGGTTTGAACAGCCTTTTTTAGATATACTATCTGCCGACTGAACGAGCATCGGTGCATCTGGATTTGTTGCAACTGACGTTTCTAGCCACAGTTGTCATCTTCTGGTTAAATGATGCGTGAAAGTGAATATCCATCTTCTGTGATCAAAAGCGTTATGTGATGACAGTACGATACATGCATCATAAACAACCTGGCTTGCTTGTGGGAGTGAAAATACCATACTGAGCTCAGAGCCTCAAAGAGAGGAACACACTGTCGAGCCTTCTTTTATGTGTAGATTTTGACAATACATTTTTAAAAACCTTTGTTAGCTCTGTATATTCTTTTGTCCAGGCCATCGGGCCTTTCCAACTAACAACAATATTTTTATTTCTTCAAAAGAAAATGTGTTTTAACCACAAGTCACACTGTGAAAATCCCCCCTAAAAATATGCTTTGATTTCAAGAAAGGGAAACAGAAAAGGTGGAGAATCTGTAAAATCTTTTTCTAAAGTATTTGGTCCCAGCATAAATAGCCTGCTGTGTAAGCGTAGGGGGTATTAAGTGATGTAACAAGCTTATTTGTGAAAACAGAAGTGGTAATGTGAATGCAAGTCGGAGGAGGGGTTGTGTCATTTAAGTGCACAGTAAGAAATCACTCAGCCTATGAGAATAAGCCCCCAGGCAACCAACTGAGGTAGGTAGGGGGTGACATTAGAGAGGAGGGGAGAGGGTTGAGAAACACCAGCTACATTAAAATCTTCTCAACACCTGTGTGGATTTCCTAAATTAAAAAATGTCCAACTCTGGAGCGTGAAAGAGCACCGCAGGAGGGTAAAGCTTACGCAGACAAATGCCAAGAAAAAAGAAGTGAGAGACGGACGGTGCAGCCAACAAGAAGTGAGAGCAAAACAGCAAAATGTCTCCTCCTGCTTCCTGTGATTACAGTGCTATTATTTAAATGTCAGTGTCTGTCTGCCTGAGAGTGGGCCTTGTAAAGTCTAAATTGATGTGAGTATTGGACAATGTGGTAAAGCCTTCTTTATTTCTATTAATTTAAATTGGACAAAATGTGTGTGGATGCGTGTGTGTAGGCGAGTGGGTGTCGGTTTTATTATAGAGAGGAGGGAGGAAGGAAGAGCACTCTTGTCTCAGTCGCAGTGTTGATGCACACAGAACAAGGTTAATTACTTTTCTGACCTTCTGCGGAAGCTTAAAGAAATATTCCAGCCAAAGCCTGAATAGATAGCACAAGCAGAGATGCTGAGTCAATGGCCAAACAGTAAAAAATGAAACACAGCTGAATCTTTAAAGTGTAACCTTATTTACTTTCAGCGTCACTTATCAAATGTTTCAATAAAAAATGCCTGCATTGCTGATTTAACATCAGAGGGAAAAATGATTACTTTTCCCCTCCTCCTGCAGCTCCTGACTGGCTTTTATAAAATATATACACAAAGAATAATTCTGCTCTATGAATTTTATCTCAGAATATGCTTAAATTGATTTCACTGGTGGGAATGTGGTGGTTTGCACAGTGATTTCAGACATGGTCGAAATCTGATACAAGGATTTAAAACAAGAAAATTTTATTTAATTTCTCTGCCCTGGCAAGATTTTTAATCCACACCTCAAACACTCTTCAGCCAGGTGTAATCATGTTGCTGTGCACTGCCAGTCAGCTTGCTGAAAGACAGCTATTAACCTTCTCTCTTGCTTAAATCCATCCATTAATTATCTATACCCACTCATCTGTGAAGGACATTGGACCATATATGTGGGGTAGAACCTCAACAGGTTTCATCACATGCGGGACAAACAACCATGAATGCCCTCACACTCACACCTACAGGCAATGTAGATACTACTTGACCTGACAATTGACAATCATGTTTTTAGTGACAGTGGGAAGAAGCTGGAGGACCTGAGGAAGAACACCGGCAGAGTAAGCAAACGCCAGCCTGGAATTTCAACCCAGGATCTTCTTGCTGCAAGGCAACAGTGGTACCAGCTGTGCAACCCTTGCTTACAAGAAAGAGAGGAAATATTTCTGGTCATGAAAATACAGTCATGCTGTTGATATCAAACACACTAATACTAGTGCTTAACTCGATTTCAATGGTTTCTGAAGATATGAAGCTTTAAAAAAAATAATGCTTCAGGATTGCAATTCTTTGGCACTGTACCATGCACATTTTGAACACTGCCTCAGGGAGTCTTTCAGAAATTTGTTCAGATCTCTAAACATGGAGTGAACATCACAAATCTGGTCAGGACCATACAGGAGTTCCTGACAGACTGGCCCACCTTCGACTGCTCAGGTCACCTATAATCAAATAGATCAACATCTCGATAGTTACTGTGATTGAAATTATTTTAACAGAGTGAAACACTGTTTCAGTAATCACAGAAAGATAAAATTTTTGTCTTTAAGGTGTGTTTTATTAGAAGGCACACAGTGTTTGAAGACTCTACCCACTGAAGTCAGTCAGAAGAAAAGCCCCAAGTACAACATAACTTACATAGTCAATCACTACTTAGTTGCCAGGCAGATTTCAAAGTTATGCAATTACTTTAATGGGAGGAAATGAGACTTTAAAGAACAAACAGGAGGGTATCAGGAGATAACTCAGACAAAAGGAAAAAAACTGAAAAGAGAACCCGATTCCCCCAACTCACTTCCCTTCTCTCAATCTACCCTTATCAGATATATTAAACATTCTCTCGTCTATGGCAGCACAGGGTTGAGGTCAAAAACCCCGTAAAACTTTTCCACTAAAACATAGCAAACAGGAATCCTAAACAACATCATTCATTTTTAAATTTTCTATCACTCTAAAAGGCTAGCTCGATAGACAGCTACATAGATACCGGCCTACTAACCCATTGGCCAACTGGGAAAATTCTTGCCTGTCCGTTCCTGAATCTGGTACATCATATACTTTATATTGATCATAGGTGACAGCTATGTAGTTTCTTTTAAAACATGCTTAAATGTTGTAGTAATGTTCTGATAATAAATTTGCTTAATTTATTATCAGATTCATACTGTAACATTTAGGTATGTTACAGTATGAAGACGCTATGTTTCTGATGAAGATTTAACTAGTGGGACTTCATTTGAAATACTCACTTTCACATAATAATTAATTGACAGAGAACTGATTCACTCAGTACAGGGCATTGAACTTTAATCTTCAAGTCATAAAGCACAGAAAAAATGACTCGAGTTGGTCATATCAAGGTGAGAGCATTGTACATTTTTACCTTTTAAAGTAAATTTTACATCCTTAATTCCAATACATATGCACTATGACACATAACGGGGTGGATCAAAAGCAACAAACATATTTAATAGATGTCACGGAACTTAAGAGTCCTTTGTGGGAATTCATGGTTCAATAAAATAACTTTGTTGCTTTTATATGTCAGCAACATAATTGGCAAGAAAACAAACACCATGAGAAAAACTTAAAGGGACACCACGTATAATTCATATGGGGTGACAATGTTTTCCATCTATATTCAGTAAGATACAAGCAGCATATTAGTTAAGTAGCTGACTGAAGGCTTGCTACCAAAGCAGATAGTCTTCCTAATTAGCCAGATAAAGGTATTACATATTTTCAACGCACATAGTGCCATTTTATAGCACAATCAAGTAATTACGTTAGCTTCAGTCGTCTAAATGTATCAAAAAGAAATTTGAATTTGCCTCACAGCTGTATTTGATGCCTTGAAGTGGCCTGTGTCTCCTTAGGAACCTCTTAGCCTTTCCATCTCTCCCCTTTCAGCACGTCATCACAACGCTTCCCCATGCCATATACTGATGCTTTTTACAACCGTTCTTAGCAGCGTTGTAGTTTGTATAATGAGCTCAGCCGATGCTCCGTTCCACCAAGTGTCTGCCAATTGCTGCTGCTGCTAGTCTGCAGCAAAAGTCGTTTTACAAAATACCTCCCCCTCTTTAATGTCATGATTTCCCTGCTCCTGCCGTCTCTCCTGCTGCCTCTGTCCCTCCCACTCCTGCTGATTGTTCCCACCTGTGCTGCTACCCATATAAATTCCTGCTCTGTAGTGACTCAGTGCAAGATTGTCCTCGTTGCTGCCTTAAAAACAGTCCCGTCCCATGTTCTTGTTTCTGATGGTGGCTCTAACCGGAGCCCTGGCCGTCATTTCTGCCTGCTCCTCATTTGTTTAGCAAGTGGCTCTGATTCTGGCTCTAAACCTTGCTTTACGATTATTCCCTCACAAATTCTGCATCTGTTTTGCCTTCTCTGCCTGCTCTGTTGTGAATATGGACCGTTTCCCTGATTGTGTATTGGATTGTTGACACTGAAAAAGTATACTATGTGCTTACCTCACTAGCAGAGTTTCCCTCCTTGTTACAATTCTGTTACTCTATAAAACACAGAACAAAAACTAAGGAGATATAATATTCTGCTCAATTTAGCTCTTAAACTACAACTAGAACTGCAATTGACATAAGGAATATGCTCCAGCTCATCAACCTTAAATAAAGGTATTCTAACCTTTGTCCCAGGTTTTGCAGTGCCACTTTCCCTTTTCGAATCAATTCTGAGCTCATCCATGCAACTAGTACACTTGTACTGGCAAATTAGTGTACTAATAATGTCAGGGCACTTTCTGGGTCCAAGAGGACTTGTGATAGGTTGGACTACAGTGCTAATCTGAATTAATTGCATTTCTACAATATTCAATAGATTTCAACAAAGTTTAAGCTTGTTTTTTTGCCTGTCTAGTAAGACCTTGCCTCTACAGATTTCCTAACTGAGCCTCTAACAGCATAGAGTATTGATGACTGTGGTAATGCAACACTATAACAAATTGGATGACTTTTACAACTGCAAATAAAAAACTCTGCTATGAAAACACTTTGAGTAAAGCTAATAATTCTTTAAATGTAATTAGAAAACGATATCAAAACTTTAAATTAATAAAGAAAAAAGTCTAGTATCTCATGTGATTTTTCATACAGTAATTTCCCTGCATCATTAGGCTATGCAAATATTTACTTGAAGTGGGTATTTTAGAGCTTCTGATGGATATGTGATTTTGCTACTTCTCAGGGAAGTAATACAAACATTTCACTATCAGGCACGCACATAATTCAAAAGTAATCAATTCAAAAGTAAGCTAGCATGAATGGTTTTGGCTGTGGAAGGAAACCAAAATATCAGATGAAAAGAAACATATCTATCAAGGAAACTGAAATTCCCCAAAGGAAGGACTTGTTTGTGATTTTAACAATCTGGCAGGCAGCTGGCTGCACTAATAATCACATTGGTTAGACATTCTTTGGGTTTTTTCCTATATACATAATTTGTAAGGCATATGGTATTTTGGAATTTTGTTTGGTTTCTTTTTCCCCAAAATGAACAAAATGATTTAGTTATTTATTTGTGGTGTTGTCTTTTGCAGATCTCCCTGGCTTTTTTTTTATTTGTTTCAACTATTTCCCACTACAGCATCTCTTTCTGATTTATAAAAGTTTATGGCAAAAAAAAAAAAAACTTTTTGTAGATTTCATTTGCTTGTATCCAGTGCCAAAATATTGCCAAAGTAGTGGATGGCCCTTCTGCATTTACAGAGTTTGCAATGTTGCAATTAAAAATATTGTGTTTTTCCTCAAACTTCTTCTCACTTCAAAGGAAAGAGAAATTTGTCTGTCTGATTCCAGAGCCAACAGCAGAACATAATAAATTTCTAATACCAGCATCAACATACAGTGGTTCTCGATATTCAGATCAGTCAGTCCACTGTAATGTCTGGCAGATATGATTGATGACAAAAATGTTTTTGAGATACTGTTCTTAAAATGTGAGATACTATTTGTTTTATATTATGGACAGTGACATTTGTCTGTAATTTCTAAGTTATATTTTTCACTTGCAAAAAAATATAAGCTGTGAAGTTGCATAATTTTGAAACATGTAGATTTACAAGAATTTTTTGTAAATATTAAATGATGTTCAGAAGACCAAATCAGGGTGGTGAATTTCTGAGTGATAGTGGTTTAATGACTGAAGCTTCAGTTTAGTGATCTGTCATTTGTGAATAAGATGTCTGTAACAACCCAAATAATAACCACATACAAAGAAATTAGTCATCCGAATTGTGGTTAACACGGCTTGGGGAGTATAGAGGTTTACTAAAATTTAGTAAGCACTTTTTGAAAGAGATATTTTTGGTAATGAAAACTAAAATAAAATGTTTTCTCCATTGAGAACCTAATTGCATGCATGAAAACCCAAGTATATATATATATATATATATATATACAGTATATATATTAGGGGTTGAACCAATTAGTCGACTAGTCGACTCTAGGACGTCTCGCGAGTTTTTACATTTCATGTCGACTAGTCGCAGTCATGTGATTGCCGGTGGTGACAGCCTGCGCTGATCTGACAGCACAGTATACGTCACAAGACACAAGAAAAATAAGTTAATACATTAGTTTAAATGATATGTAGATGGATGCATATTTGTGGTTTTACAGTGTTTTTAAAAGGAGATGGAGTTGCAGCTGCAGTCCACTACAAAACACGAGCCGTCTAAAACTTGCCCCCTTCCCGCTAAGGATGTCACTTAGCCGGCTCGCGAGTGTCTTTGTCACGACGATCTAACTAATACATTACACACACAGAACCACTGCTGCCGAAGAAATCCTTGATTTTTTTTCGCTACCGCAGATCCCCACCATGGCGAACCCGCTGCAGTGGTGGGCCAGCAACCAGGGCAGATTTCCCCGTCTGGCAAACCTCAGCAGAAAATATTTAGCTGTTCCGGCAACCAGCACTCCCAGCGAGAGGATTTTCTCTCTCGCTGGGAATACCATTACGAGAAAGCGGGCAAGCCTTCATCTGGCTCATGTTGATGCCCTTGTTTTCCTACATGTCAACCAAGAAAAAACCCCAACAACTCTTAGCGAAGAGAATATTGACAGCGAGTGAACTTTATTTACCCCCCCTGCCCCCGTGCCACCTCTTTTTATTGTTTTTACATGCCATCTAAAAGATGTGCGTTCCTTTTGAATGTTGGTTTCCCAGCAACTTATTATTTATCATAAACTATCTCGATGTTTTGTTGTTTCACTTGTTGCTGTTCTGTGTAAATGCCGTATTTTTCCGTGAAAACGGGTAATAAAGCCTCTACGTTACTCCAAAGCTTTGCGTCTTGCGTCGCTATGATGTCACAACGACTAGTCAACTCGACATCGACTCGACTTTTATCATGTTGACGTTGACTAGAAAATATCTTAAATCGTTCAATCTGCTGAGTCAGCAGAGCTTCCTGCCGCGCATCGGGCGGAGGAGAAGCAGGTGGTTTCGTTGAATTCAGCTGTAACCAAACGGGATCCGTTCATAACAAGTTTGGCTTGTGATGTTCCAAAAGCACCATGTAGTCAGTGTGATCATTTGACTCCTATAGTAACTATCCAGAGATCATCAGCATCAGCCGGTGTTTAGAAAAAAAAAGTCAGACCCGACTTTGTGCAACAAACTTTTCCCCGCTGCTCACGAAGAATCTCCATAATAGACTTAGTAAAAGCAGGAGAAGGGGAGTGTGTGTGTGTGTGTGTGGGGGGGGGGGGGGAGGGTCAATATTTGCCGTGAAAATAGCTAATAAAGCCTCCAAGTAGTTGTGAAAAAATAAATACTAAATACTAAAAAATATGTAGTCGTTCAACCCCTAATATATATATAACCTTTGTAACATGCTTTATTAGAAAATGGTGTCTTTAAATGCCGCTTCAGGAACATCTGCCTCTGATGGAACCAGAATGAACCCAATATATAAATCAAACTTCACAAAACGGGAATATCCTCTATGCACAGATTTAAATATGCATCAGTATAGCCTGTTATTTGGTTAGAATTAATAATTCCTTCAGGCAAACAACCACATTACTGCACCCTCTTAATTTCAGCCACACTTACAGAAATAACAGTTCCACAGCCCCTAGCGCTTCATGCTGCAAAATGTAATGTAGGGCAGATAATAACCCTATTTGATTATCGGTCTTGTAATAAAATCTGGATGTCTAAAATTGGTATGCTGGCCATAGAAGTATATTACTTAAAAGAATGTGAATTAGAGTGACATTTTAACATCAGCACGTCTCACAGTGGTTTTGTCAGTGTGTCAAATCGTCAGACAATTTGACAGAGTCATATATCTTTGATCCAGAACGGAGTTAGCACCCAGCTCAAACCTCCCCAAGCTCAGTTTCATCTCCAGGATAAACACACTCACAATAATTAAAAGAGATATAAGGGTTGACAAAATAATTAACAGGGGGCCAGTGTGACTCTGGGGTGTGGGATTGTGTGCAGTCAACAAAAGACGAATAAACAAATAATCATTTGGGTGGTTGAGCAACATATTAATTGAGTGCTCAGCAGAAAACCTTGGAGAAAATGAGCATTTTGGTGCCCCCAGTAACACACACGCACACACACATCTTATAAAAAATAAACAGTGATTCCCAGCTCAGTCACTTAGAGACTTATCTTTGATGAGAATGCTGAGAAGTAGTCACTCCTCTGTTGAAACAGCTGATCTCAGTGGTCCTTAATTACTCTCCTGCAGAGATTATCACTGCTAACGTCTCTCCTGGTTTCACAGTTAAGCCTATGGCTTCAGATTCCTCAGGTGTACATCGCAGACATCAGCTTAGAGTTTTTGCTTGTGAGCCTCACACTACTGACTTAAATGATAATGATAGCAGGGGTTTTTTCACTGCTACTGCATACATTAAACATTTATTTTAGTTAAAAACAAAAGAACATGTTATATGCTGGCTATCTTATTCCACTCACTAACAAATACACACAGAGACAGCATTGGTACAAAGTGACACTAAAGCTGAGTATTTAACAGTGTTACCCAGAGGTGAGTGTCAATGGGGGGCAGCTTTTAGCAGCTGTTTGCGTAAGTGCCATGCTGTCCCCATGATGCATCTGGGTAAAAGCACCGAGGAGAAATTGAGGGTGCAAGCACTCTAGCTATTATACAGAAGATGTGCTAGGAGTTACCATGATGAAATCGTGTATCTAATGTACAGTATGTAAGCTAAAATGACTAAAAATATATAGATTTGGATTCAAATATAATTTGAATCCAAATCCAAAAGGCTAATAAAACAATCTTTAAAACAGAGAAATTTAAAAACATATATAAAGATAAAGCGCTACACAAGTTGAGGCCATTTACCATTTAGAAGCAAAGAGAAACATTATTGTCCCAAAAATCAAGCAAAGTGGCAGGCAATCCAAGAAAGTAAACTCACAGATAGAAGATATATATAAAAAAAAAGAATTAAAAATACTATATAGTCAGGGCAAAATTTAGACAAAAACACCATTTAGTTATATAAAACAGTGTACTCCCGTCCAAAGGAATGTGGAACTGAGTTGGTTAATTAAAAGATTTACAGTCTATGCATGTCTATTTGAGCATCATTAAGACTGCTTACAATTAGTGACAACCTAAGATGTGCAACAGTAGATAATCGTGCACATTTTTAGATAGTAGATAGTCCAGATAATGTTACAGATGTTATTCAAAATGAGCAAAGTTGCATGGATACCAGCAGGGATAAACACACTTATTGAGTTTGTTGGGAGCAGATGGTTACAGGGTCTAACAGCTGCTGAGAGAAAGGAGCTATGGTAACGCTCCTTAGTGGCCCTAGGATGCAGCAGTTGGTTACTGAAGGAGCTCTCCTTCTCCCTCATAGATAGAGAGTGAAACATTGTCCCCTAGTGACGTTATTTTAGCCAGAGTCTTTCTGTCTCCCACCAGAAGGACTCTGGGTCGAGGGGGCGTCCAAGGACAAAACTGGCCTTCCTATTGAGCTTATCTAATCGCTTCCTTTGAGGAGTAGATAAACTGCTGCACCACACAATAGAAGATGACCAATGCCACCACAGAAAGTCTTCACGACCTGCACTCCAAAAACCCCCAAGCTCCTCAGCAGGTAGAGTCTGCTCTGACCCTTCCTATAAATAGCATCAGTGTTATGAGTCCAGTCCAGTTTATTGTTCAGGTAAACACACAGGTTGATCAGGAGGTGGTTCTGGAGGCACCTGGCCACAAAATCCTGAGTCCACTGTCAGGTGTCAGAACTATGGTAGCGTGGGGCGTTGATGGAGAAGTCTGCAGTATAAAGGGTGACGATGAACAATGCCAGCACATTTCCCAGTGGGGCCTAGTACTGCAGACAAGCCTGTCGAAGACAGAGCTTTGTCATCACATACTGTGGGATGGGGGCAGTGAGTCCAGATTTTTACCATCTATAAGCCAACAGAAAGTCAACTTGAGCTTATGAATAGTGAATACACATAAACAGGACATAACATTATGACCTGATGTATTATACAAAACAGTACTGCCCTTTCAAGTCATGAACCCTGTGAGACTCCTGAAGGTGTGCTGTGTTACCTTCCCCAAGAAAATTTGTTGTTTTGTGTCAGGGCATATTTCCCTGCCAAAAGAGACCACAACCACCCCAAAATATTGTTTCTGAAACAATTCTTATGTAGGTGCTATGTATCAAAATGGCATCTATTTGGATGGAAGATTCAAGTTTTCAAAATAGAATGTTGCAGAAAGCATTAAACTGCATTTAATGGTTACCATCAAACACTAGGGTCAGAAGACAAGCCTGCAGATCAGGGGTCTCAAACTCCAGTCCTTGAGGGCCGCAGTCCTGTAACTTTTAGATGTGCCTCTGCTGCACCACACCTGAATAGAATAATTAGGACATTAGCAAGGCTGGGAGAACTGATCTACACAAGGAGGAGGTAATTAAGCCATTTCATTCCAGTGTTTTGTACCTGTGGCACATCTAAAAACTGCAGGACAGTGGCGCTCGAGGACTGGAGTTTGAGACCCCTGATCTGCAGGCTTGTCTTCTGACCCTAGTGTTTGATGGTAACCAAGATTTCTCCAGATCAGTAATGATCACGTGTCCAGCCATGTGGTACAAAAGAAACTGAATTAATCATACCAAACCACCCTCTTCCATTACTGTGTTGTCCCCTTCCAATGCTGACATGCCTCTTGATGGTGCTTTGGCACTGGACATGGGTTGGCCTAAATAATATGAGGCTGTGGGACCTCATATACAACAAACTGTGATGCACTGTGTATATATTATCACAATCATCACAATGATTGTGATCGGAGACACAATTATTCTTAGATTGTGTCTCCAAAATCCTGCTGGGTGCTAAGGTAGAATTTTGCACAAATATACATTCACTCATGAACTTACACATACAGACAGAATAGCAACACAGCCCGTAGGACAAGAATGGTCGATTCTGTGCTGATAAAAAGAAAATGCCAGGGTGATTATGATTACTAGGGATTACCGCCCTTATAATAAAAAACACTGATCCCTTAGGCAGAGAGCCGTGCGCTTCGCTTAATGATCAGTAGCACAGATTAAACATTAAAGTGCCCACTAACTCCTTACTCCTTTATTTCAAAGTTTACAGCAAGGCTGACAAAGGCATTTCATTCCCTTCTGGCTTCTATATCTTAGACTCCGAGTCTTTGAACAGGAGTGAGACATTAAATTAGGAGTGTTTCCAGATGTTAACGATGCAGAGCAAGCACAGAACAGATACACTGTGCACAGCCTTTTGTCTGACAGAGAAAAGATACTGTATGGTCATTACATTTCGACAGAAAGATGTAAACAAGCATCTGACACATACAGCTGAAATGGCACCAGGGAAAAAGATGTTGCTTATGAAATAAAGGTATTTGCCCATGTTGTTTACCCGAAACTAGCATGGATGTTTTAATAAAACTGCTCTTTGTTTACTTGTGTGTCACTGTTGGATGAATGCATGTGGCACAAAGTGTGTGAAAATATACTACAAGGTCCTTGGGTTTTCTTGTCACTGTCTGGAGCTTTTCGTGCTGCTGTTGTCTGAGAGTAGAATCACCACCTCTTAGCCCCTGAGGCTGTCCACCCCAGCTGGAGAGCTCACAGTCAGATTGGGCCATGAGAAAATGCCCCTGAGGACTTGTGAGGTGGATCAGGGTTCAGTGGGGTAAAACACTGCTAAATACCCTGGGATGGTTCAGATCTGACATCTTGGGTCAGAGGAGGAAAGGGGTGGGGGATAAAAGAGTGTGACTGGTGAGTACCTGGAGGAAAATTTGGGTTCCTTTTACTTGATCTATCAATGCAAGTTATTTGTGTTGAGCAGAGGAAAATATGCACAACTGAAAATATGCTTTAAAAGTCAGTGTTGTTATCCTTATGGTTTTTCTAAACTTATTTCTGAAGATTTGAGAACAAATGTCCCCATGTTTCTGGTTCTTCAGTTATTTGCACAACATGTAAAAATGTTTGCCTTCACCTACCTCCTTTCCTTGATGCAAAAATGAGAAAAAAAAAATCAGATTTAATTTGAATCCAATAGTTAAAAGGGAAAAAACAACCAATGAAACAATTATTGATACCCCTAAAAAGCTCTATAAAATATATACAACTGATTTTCTTTATTATCATTCTCATACTTGAGTGTCTGGGAAGTACTGTGGATTGTTGGTGCATCTGGCATGAAACAAAGAATGAATATGTGAGAAAGAAGTTCACAGTCTGTAACCATTGTTTTCCAATCTGTGATTATGCTAGCATGGGACGATACACTATTTGAAATACCACACCACTTTAACTAAAAATCTTCTTTAAAATAACAGTAAATTTAAAATAGATGTTCAATAGGTCCTTTTGGAATATGTAATCCAAAAAATGTTCCCAAATCAACACAGAAATGATTCATCAGAACAAAAATCAGAATGGCTAAGATTCCTTTCAGAAAAAGACTAAATGGTGCCCTATTGGCAAAAAAAAAAAAGTTTACATAAAGTACTGATAGCAGAGGTGCCAATATATACATAATTTGATGTTAAAAGTATATTGCATATTTTGGATTTTTTTTCCCCTCAAAGCAAATACATGTACTTAAAATAAAGATTGAATTTAGAAATGCAAACTGACATTGATACAACAAAAACATACATTTATTATAATCACATCTATAGAAGAATGCCAATAATTGCAAAGGGTGGTGTCAGAGACATCTACTGTATCACAAATATGCCGATGTGGTTTGAAAGAAAAGAAATTGTGGTGATAGAGGTGAGGAGCACATTGTTCAAAAGCAATCCAGCGACCAATAGATGAGCAAAGAATATGAATATAGCAAAGAATATGAATATTTGATTATGAAGAACACAGAAAATGTAAAAGCTGGGAGTGTTTTATGCATGTATTGTTATTAGCTAAAGATAAAAAAAAGAACAGCATTTCATTTCCCCAAATTTAGTCCTTTATCTCTAAACACGGTGCTCTCACAAATGAGATGAAACTATTCAATTTCACACATTTTAATGGCTCAGTATTGACTTGCTCATGAGGAAAACTTATTTGTGCGAGCGGACCAAGTACAAAAACAAGAGCATGCTGTGTAATTGAAAACGACAGGATTAATTTAAATCACTTTATCAGGTGATGTTTTGCAAACAACATTTATAGACCACAGTTATCAAGGAATTTTGCAAAAAACCTTCAGACTGAAAAATGCAGCTCTTGTTTCATGCAAAATACAACTGGTGGGGCATTCTATTTGCAGAGGGGAATTAAAATTAGTTGAGTCTTCACTGAAGCTACATATTCCATGTTGATCTTAGGATATTATTGTGTTTCTGCCAATAACAACCAATAATAGAAAGTGTAATTTTAATAGCTGTTGCTATGGTTCCCTTTCAATTTACTCTCCAACAACAACACATTTGACAATGTGCAAACATTTCTCATATGAACATAGAATTTCTTCAGCTGATTCCTTATTTCTCGTGTTCACAAAATCAGGCTTTGTTTGAAATTTGCAAATTAAGCAATTGTCCACACCGAAAAACTCAGTTAAATGATTTACCTCATTATTTAATTAAGCTAATAACAGTCTCTCAAGTCGTCTTAGAACCATTTTTCATGTTGAATGTCTGATTTAAATATAAGAGAAGAAATGTCTGCAGGTTGCATGCTAAAATTCTAACATGTTTTCAGAGAAAACTAATTTTGTATTTTCACTAGTTGTAAGCTATATTCATCAAAGTTATAGTAAATATATGTTTGAAATATATCATTAATATAAACATTTAACCTGAACCCGTATCCTCTTTGTTACTAGTCTGCTAAAAATCAACCCTTTGTTCTACGTTTTGCTTCGTACAGAGGGTCTAAACTCTGGACCGTTTCTGAATTTTATTTTTCTTTGCTGCTTATATAGTTTGGGTGTACTTATTATAAAATTCTGCATCATTAGAAATACAGATACATGCCAAAGTAGGAATGAGTGTTAGTGTTGAAGTCAGTGGAGTATTTTTATGTGAAAAATGTTAACTTTAGAATCTACATAAGTTTTTAGCATTTACAATCTAAAATGAATAGCAGATATTTTACTTTTCTGTATACTTTGTTGGTTTAACTTTTTGTAGTTGTGTGTTTTTCAAAGTGTTTGCGTCAAACAAATACTTTTCCTATTCTACAATACAAAAGAGACTGATTAAAACTGATTTCAATTTATCCTAAAAAGGCTATTTAGCAAAAACACTTAGAAATGCAAAAATTGCCAAACACACAAAAGGCTTTGTTAACGTCTTTCCACTTCTTTAGAAGAAATAGATTGTGGATTTCAACTGTGCTGAGTTTTACTACTAGAATTGCCTTTGTTCAAAAATAGCTAAGCCAATTTTGTCTTTAAGGCAATTTAAATATGAACAACAAAACAAGAGCAGAAGTTTTGAAGCAGAAGTTTTCCTTAAACCATGTTTAAGGATCAGAGAGGAGCAATTCAAGTCAAACAGAAGGAGGAAATGAAATCATTAAACTATCTTGTTCACAGGGACTGAATACTTTGAAGAACTTTATAGGAAATAAAGTACAAACAAAGTGGCAAAGGTAATCTACCTGCAGTGCTCCAAATCTTAAAAATCCATGACAGGTGTGGTCTGTAACAAAAGAGGAAGGAAAACAAAAGCTAACTTGGTACCAGCTTCTTCTTATGCCCAAAATGCAGAAACTTGACAAATGCTTAAAATAACTAGAATTAGACATACTGTATATTAAGTTTACTATGCCCTTAGACAGTTTGGGAACTTAAAATTTAAAGATATCTGGAGATGTTATATGGACGTATATAGATCATGGCTACAATAAACCACCATACAATTTAGGGGTGTAGTGATACAATAATCTCACGATACTGTACAATATTCTGATCATATTGTGATGATATGTATCACAATATTTGGCAAAAGATACAATTCGATACAATTACCCTTTTACGATTTTCTGAAAGATTTTAGAAGGACAGAGAGATTTTAGTGACGTTCTGTGTTCCATAGGCCTTTGATTTAATTAACAGAAAACTGATTAAAAGCACCAACTACACAATACCTGACTCTGATTGGACAGACAGTCTACAGCTGGACAAAATGAATCAAAGATGCAGTGAGAAAATTAGTTTCTCAAAAACTCAAAGTTTCAACAGTGATACAGGAGCTGAGTGGGGAGATTATCAGCCTCTGTAGACTCTCAATATGCAAATGATTGCACTTATGTTTTTCTTTTGGACATACTGTGGCTGCGTTTTGGAGTAAAAAAAAAAGTATTTTGGATGTGGAGAAAAGGCTGTTCTACCTTGGCTCCTGGAGTTAGCCGTGGCTGTAAGCGGTTTACTACTAGCTGCTGGGGGAGTGGCAGCGCCGCCATTCCCCTGCTTGGATCTCTGAGTAGCTGCCTCTCAAACTGCCAGGATCTCATCGTACTCAGTCTCTGATACTCTTTGTCAGTTGCTAATAAGAATGATCGATGCGCCATCGTCATCATGGAAATCCTCACTGTGCCCAGACTGCGGCTGCGGGTTTCCCCTCTTCGTTTTTCAGCTCAAAACAGAGCGCCACTGCATGCTGCGTGTTCATTCTTCAGGTAATCCTTTATATACAGAACAGAAACCACTAAGCTATAATATCCAAACTTTGCATTAATTTCGCGATCTCACTGCTTTTGCCGCTGTTCCGTTTGCACCGCTACTCCGTTCCGCTTCTCTTTCACGGTTACTTGCGCAACTTCGTTTCTTAGAAACAAAATAAAGCCCATTGTTATTTATTGAAGATTTGAGATTCCCAAAAACAAAGGAATCTAATGTTGCGTTTCGTTTTTTTACGTTTGGAAGCTCATTCCCTTTCATATAAACGGAAAAGACGGTTTTTGACATTTCTCTGACATTAGGAAAAATATGGTTTACTTATTTTAGCATAACTCCAGTTTTACTTGGCCTATTAACACAATTAAAAAACTGGTGTGTAGTTCATAATGTGTACTTTAAGCACAAGGTGAAAGTGAGACTGGGGGAGGTGGAGTCTTGCTGCGATGTCATCACAAACTAGACATGTTAAAAAGACGGTATAAGCCTATGGACCCCTATGGTTTAACACATCGATACTCGAGGATGAAAAATCGATACCTTCTGAGGGTGGAAAAAGAATCGATAAATATTGTAGAATTGATATAATTATACAGCCCTAATACAATTTAGGAATCATAGTGGTTTTGTGTGGCAGAGATGAAAGTGTTTTGTTGCAAAATGTGCGCATCATCCCTAGAATAGATTTTTTGAGAAGCAAAGACATAAAACAGCATAAATAACTCACTTTCTCAAATTACCACTTTAAATATAAGACACAAACAAAAAAGTTTTTAAATGAGAAATGTTTTAGATTTGATGATGTTGTGACAAAGGTGTTTTCAATAACAGTTAATGGCAAAAGACAACAGATTTCAAGGAAATATGTATTTTCTCTGCATACTTCAGTAATTAGCTTGATTTGTGAGTAATGAAGCTTTTGGTGTGAGCTCCTTTCTCTTGCCATTCGATCCAGAATAATGGGGCAGATTTTTTATGGGGCCTTTCAGCCTATGTCAGTACAGAAATCATTTTGCTGAGGATAATGATACTTTTCTTCACAGGTTGTTCTGCAGATGATACACATGTTTTGCACCATAACAAATTAATGTCTGGAATAGCACTGTTAATTTTTGACGGTAGCGTAATGTTCCCTCCACATTATCTAATGAACGTAATTATTAAAAAACCGGGACACAATTTTTCTGTGTAATTGTGTCCTCTGTCTAAAGAGGTTTTGATTTTGAATACCTCTTTAAACACATGTGTCACATTAGAAGACCAATGCTTTTAAACTTGAAGCTGGCCCTGGCTTCTTCACACCGACATGAAACAGAGCACTTATCCAAAGGACAGACAGCCAACTGCAGGCCGACTCTGTAGTGACCCCAAACAAAACCTCAAGGGGAATGTCCTTGAAAGGGAGGCAGACCCTTTCTAACCTAACAGCCCCCAAGCACCATTAAAGGCCTTACACTTAGAATGGTGGTCCCTTTGCAGAGGCCAGTGACACTGCTAAAAATCTGAATCAAATTGGGGGTCAGGTTTGAATGAAAGTGTGGAAACACCAAAAAAAGTCTCAGAGGAAAGCTGAGATCTCAAAGAAACTGAGATCTGACCAGACTCGTACTGGTTAAGATACGTATGCCCACTGAAGCTCATTTTATAGATTTAGAGTTTTGAACAGTTAAGATTTTTTTTAAAAGACAGATGCAACTGATGGATCAAAATAAATGTCTTGCAAATTCATTAAAAACCCTATTGTCTATGTGATAGTGCTCCTTTTTTCCCTAAAAAGTACTTTTGTGTAGCTATATTCTGAAAACACCACAAGGATCAAATTTAGTGCAGTAAAAATAAAGATATTTTTAAGTTCCATTAAACGGACTGATATAAATTAAAATTAATAAAGATGAAATTGAGGCTTTATAGCTTTTCTTTCTCTTTTCTTTTGAATCTCTTTATGCCAATGGTCGACCTGATATGAATGATTTATGGAAGTAAGTGCAAAAACAAAACCAAGGGTTTTTTTCTCTCTTTTTTAGTTCAACTGTTGCGTGAAAAAAAAATAACAAGGAGTGAATGCTGCAAGTCAATCACCCAATGCAATCGGCCAGGTTTATTTAAACAGAAATCCTATTAAGCATATATAAATAATGAACTGAATTTAATGCACTGATAAGGACAAATCCCATAGGGCACACTGAAGGGAGATGAGAATTGAGTGGAACTGCATAGGAAAGCAATGACCAGGTTACCTATGACCTAATCAAAGTTTAGATTTCAGCTGTCTCTTTGAAATATTGTGGTGTTACCTTAGAAAACTGCTACTATGTCACAATGGAATGTTGTGAGACAGAAAAGCTGTGAAAAAATATCAAGTTCCTCCACCTCCTCCCAGTTCTACTGTTGCCATCTGCACTGGTGACAATTTTAGCAAACATGTAAACGAAAATTTTTTTATATAAAAGTTACACACTGAAGCTTTAAGAGTGATGTGGAGATACAAATGTCTGCAAACCCGAGTAAATTCAGTAAATTAAGTAAATTCTGAAAGAAGAGTAGCTTAAAACTCTTCACCTATTACTATGCGTAGATTTACAAGTTATTACATCATTGGGCATACATAGATTTCTATTTTTATTTTACAAACTGGGGAAATGTGTTTTTTTCTCTACACTTGAGGTTATATTTAAATAATTTAGAAATTTGGTAAAGACCAGCTTACATTAATCATGTTACATTTTATATATACTGTATATATATATATATATATATATATAAACCTGAGATTTAAAGAGGATTTTGTTTCTACTTGCAATGACTGCAAACCCTCTAAATGTTTTTCACTTCTGACTTATCTTTTTATCTTTGCTGTGGTGGTTGAGATGGTGATGAAAACAGGCTGGATGTCTAACCACTTTGAATTTAAAAAACAAAATCTGCATGGCAGTCGTATGAAACTGCGGCAGCATTTATGGATATTAACCCAATAAAGTACCCTCTTTAAATTCATGAGAATCAGCCAGTTTACTCCGTCTTTGCCCACCTCCTCTCTGCTACACCAATAATTTCATCAACTCCTTCACTAGTGGTGCAAATTCACTTTACAAGTAAAAGTTATCCACCCCTGAACAAATTTTATATTTATGTGCCTGTATTATACGTAATGTGCCTTTTGGGGAAAAATATGGAGAAAAGTTTCTGTTGCAACTGTTTCAAATTTCATAAGTGGTCTTATAACTATAAAATGTTCTATTGGTACTTTCTTTTATGCATTTTTAATCCTACCCTAGTTCCGTCACCTAAGGTTTCTAATAATGCATCCTTAGGTTTACCATGGGCATATGATACACCATGTAACATTTCTGATGATGACAAATTGTCCCGAAGGTCAACTTTATTTGTGGACAAATATAATGAGGCTTAACGGCAATGGTAGCAAAACAAATATGTTTCTATGGCTTTTCCGGTGACTTTAACAATGAGCACCACCAGAGGCTGTACCTCTCACAGCTAATTACAGCTGTGTGACAACTATGTGGGCAGTGGGGTTGCTAATGCTAAGAGACCCAGGGTGATGTTTTCCTTCTCTGTGAAATGATGTGTTAATGATACGAGCAAACAAACACTACAAGTACAGGACGACTTCGTGCAAAGACTCAAGGTCGCGCATATGAATAATGCATGACAGCCAAAAATCATGACAATCAGAACCCAGTGAGTGGAGAATGTGTAGGAGAGATTGAGAACTGGGCTTTTTTAACAGCTGCACATATCTTGGAGGGAAAAAAAACACATAAAACCTGAACCCACCACTGGGAAGTAGGAGGTTTTGCAAGTGTTTTGTGTGTGTAGGCGTGAGTGAATTGTGTGACAGGTTTACGGTGAACTTTAGCAAACAGGTGTGGATGTCAGCATTTACTCAGTCACAGCACATAAAGCAGCAAACAAACACATGTGTAGGAAGGCAGGCAAGGAAGGCAGAGAGAGGTGCCAAATCACTGGGAGGGAAAAGGGAAGAGTTGATAGGATAGTAAGATTTGAGGCAGATAGTTAATACCAAGCAAAGTATGTAGTTTAGGAAATACAAACTACTGCTTAGTCTACACAATATTAAAATCATAAAACAGTAAATTGAAATAAAATTGAAAGTAAAATAATGTATAAAAAATGTTTGGGTAGCATTTGCTTACCTAAATAACCGAAAGTAAAAGTAAATTGAGAAAAAAGAAGCAATCATATTTTTGATGCACAGTGTCACGGCTGGTAGAACTATCGCCTTGGAGCAAGAACATTCTGGGTTTGAGTCTGGCCTGGGGTCTTTCTGCATGGAGTTTGAATGTTCCTTTTCATGCTTGGGTTCTATCTGGGGCCTCCAAAAACTTGACTGTTTGGTTAATTGGTCTTTAAATTGCCCTCAACTATAGGTGTGTATACATGGCTGTGTATTTCTGTGTTGCCCTGGAGTGGTGACCTGTCCAGGATGTACCCCGCCTCTCGCCTAATGACCACTGACGATAGACTGGACACCAGCTCCTCCCGAAACCCAATAAGGAACAGCGGGTATAGCCGATGGACGCAAAGAAGAAAAGTTGATGCATGCCTTAAATGATGATGTGAAGCAACGAATCTGTCGTTCTGCATTCCACATCTATGGTGGATCAGGCCAGAACATCATCGGCATCATGGGCTGTTCTCTCTGTTGCAGGTTCCTACGTCATACTGAATCCATCCTGAAATGCATTTCACTTTAAATGTAAAGTGTCACTTGCTACATCCTGTGACAAAAGGGAATTTTTGTAGGATTGAATACAGCTTTATTTGAGGTGGAGGTTTCATATACGAGACATCTTCATGAAGTCGACTATAAATTGTACTTGTATTGAGCTTTATCTAGTCCACAGGACGCAAAAGCACTTTACAATACATTCAATCATTCACCCCCAGAAGATCCATCACAGTGACAAGCAGACCACCCCGCCAGCCCCCACCCTAGAGAAGAGCAGAGGGGACCCCCGAGAGAACCAGCCCAGCAGCCACAGAGCACAGGGGTGTTCAATGACGAGCCCACAGCAACTTCAGCTACTCAAGAGCAGATGTGGCCAACCTAACCAAGCCCACACAGACGCAAACATGTTCTCATCCTCATGCATGCACATATAGACACTCACGGCTGGCAAAGACAAATAAGAATAGATATACACCTGCAATTCCCATGTACGTGCTATTCTTCTAGCTATAGAGGGGCAACCAGCACCCTGACCCATAAAATGGTCCCCTTTGTTCCTCTTACACATTTCAATCGTTGATCGCAGATGTTTTAAGACTTTCATTCATCAATTTTGTCAGTCATATATATTGACCAGATTTGTGAAGAACAAAATTAACGGTTGTCGTGACAGCACCACCTGAGCTGAGAATCTCTGCAGCTTCTCCATAGTTACCACATGGGATCCTGAATTGCTTGACTGATTAATGACCTCCTGTTAAGTTTGAATGGGTAGCTATCTCAAAGTAGATGTGATGTACTTTTTCCATTTCTGTATGATAGATTGAAAAGTGGCCTGTGGGATCTTTAAAGTTCAAGTTCATGTCTTATCACCTCACCCTGATTTAAACTTTCTCATAACTTTATCCCTAAACAGTCAGGTCTGCCCCTAAAAATAAAAAACATCCTTAAGTTTGTATTATAAATGTAGTAAAATTCATGTATTATGTGAACATTAGCATGGTAGTGTACTGCCACATCCAAAAGTAAGTAAATAAAACAAAGGCAAAAAAATGTTGAGACAATGTAAAAATTACCAAGCTAAAGTAACCTTGAAGGAAACATACCTCTGGCTTTTTAGTTTTTTTCTGACTGAGACAATAGTTCACACAATAAAAACTGAATATCCATCGTTATCAACTTACCAGTGTGACTATTGCACCAGCTGCTGGGTTGGATCACAAAGCAGGAGGTAACTCAGGTAGGTGACTCTTCACCTTCTCTTTGCAGGTGAAGAGAAGGATATTCACCTGCAAAAAGTATTACTGCAACTACACATTGCATCATGCTTCAAGGTTACTTTCACATTTCACTTGGAATGCAGACAGCAAATCAACGGAGGCTGTATTATAATGATTCATATTTATAGCTACTAATTAAGAGACATTTTTTCCTTTTATTTTTCAAGATCTTACATACTATAAACATGTATTTGGATTGAGGGTTTTAACACAAAAGCTGCTAAAGTAGTGTTGTGGTACATAATATATTTTTTAAAATTAATCAGTTAACTCAAATAATAAAGGAAAACTGATAATAGGTTTACTGACTGATCAAATTTGATTGCAACAAAACACTTTTCAAAACTATCATTACTTCTTAAATAAAAGCATCTGTTTTAAGGCAAATACTTGCTCATGAGGAATGGCAAAAATTAAATGCAGGAGAAGCTTGAGCAAAGTAGCGGGGCCATCAAAAGTCCTTGAATTTAGATTAACAGGTAATAAAATCCCTATTTATGTCCTCATCATTTAGGGGGTACGTTAGAACGGATGGTTTATAGTCACTGAACAGGTGGTTTATGGATGGAAGCAGCAGAGCATCTGTTTAACCTGCGACAAGTATAAGGCAGGAAGCTGCGTCGGACCTTATTGCTTTCAATTTTCCCTTCAAACAGTCGTCTGGACTATTGCAACAAACAGATCAATATGGGTAAATAAAGACAGAATAGTCTGTGATATTATTCCAGTCAGTCACCAATAACCACTCACACAAGCAGAACCGGCACCATTTCTGCACCTGTTCACAGTCTTAGTCTATCCATTTTGAACAAAACATTTTTTCCTTTTTTCCACTTTAATTAGTCTGTCTTCTTTTTACACATGAATGGCTGTGAACATGCATCCATTCTGTAAATGTGCACATTTATGTGTATGTGGCCTGTTTCGCACAGCCACTGCATTGAAAGCGTAATGAGATTTCTGGTTTAGCTAATCGCTTCTCTTTTTTTAAATGTCAACAGAGGGAAACGCACACGCAAATCTGTGTTTAAGAACAGATCAAAAAGTGGCAGTAATCTCTAGCTTAGGATGCAGATCTTGGGGAAAAACTGGCACAGCTTTATATATGTGAGATGTATTCATTTCCCAAGTTAATTAGCTCATAAGACAATGGGAAGCCTCAAGCAATGTTTTCTATTTAACAAAATTATATTTGGAACATTATGGATTTCTTTAGAAGTCATAGAAAAAAAACATACAGGAGCATCTAAAAGTACTGAAAATACAGGCTTCTTAGTTGTTCATCCTCTGCACCGCAACATATAAAATGATGAATAAAAAGAGTATGCTTATTGTTTATGCTGTTAGTATTGAAACTTTCCACTATCTACTGTAATGACAGCTTTAGTCCTCTTCAATTTTCTTCACAACCATCTCACAAAACTATTCAAAAAGCAAACAAGGTTTTATGTCTTCAGTGCGTTTTAAATTGTAGCTTAAATCTAATTTCGAATGGAATTAAAGGCAATGTACCAAAAACAAAGATGGGTATATTTAAACTGCATTTCTTTCATAGACTTTGTTGTTCCTCAGCTTCAGCATCAAAACTATTACCTCTTAAAGAAGGTCACCTAATGTTGGGGAACCATTTAATGCGAGTGTTCTGTTCCTCATTGTCTCGCAAAGGAAAATGTGGTCCACATCAGCAGGCAAAGACAGTAAAGGCATAACCCACACCAGTCAACACAATTAGCACACCTAATAATAACAATGACCATATCAGCAAGGGAAACAACAGTTAATCAAAATGTCCCAAGTTTGGACAAAGTTCATTAAGAGCTTTAATTGAACATGGGACAAAAAATATATTTGTAGTCATTGCACCTTATAGCTGACAACCAGTTTAAGGTATGGTGCTGTTGGTTTTCAATTTTGTTTTCAGAGCCAATGTAAAGAGTCAAGATTCAGAGTCACTTTTGTGATCAGCACAAAAAGATTCAACCTGCACTGCCAGCAGGTCTTATAGGATTACAGAGAGATATTCCTGTGGTTAAAATCACAAACTGCAGCACAGCCTTGTTTTAGCTTTGAGTGTACATGCTGCATAAGTAACCAGCTTTTTAATGGATAAGGATAAGCATGAAAGAAGTGGTGTAATATCTTTATGCTGGAAGCTGCACCTGGCTAGTAGTTCTCTTACCCAGTGTCTATCTTGATAAACACCACTTTATGTGCTTCCTAATGAGTCACTTGCTACTTTTCAGCTGTTGCCCATGCAAATTATCCCCAATAACCAAGATGTGTATTCGCCTTATACCTTATGGTGTTGCTGTAAGATAGTGAAAGGTACAATGGAGTGGATTGTTTTGGCTACTAATCATATGAAACAATCTATTTTTGAAGTAGCTGGACATGTCCCCTATGCCATTTTTATATCTTTATTTATTTAGTCTTTGAGAGATGCTATCCTGCCACTTTAAGATGCATCCCTTCTTCAACACACTTGAATCAAATGGCTGAATTCTCTCATCAGAAGGTCATTTAAAGGCCTGGTAAAGAGCCATTCATTGGATTTAAGTGTGTTGGAAAAGGGGTGCATTGACAAGCTGTTGGATTTCTTCTCTCAAGTATTTATCCTGGACACTCCTACATTAAATGTTAATCCAAAGTATATATAGTGTATATTGTACCAATAGTCAAGCGGTGAGCTCTGGACTTTAAGCATTTACTTGGGGAGACATTAAACTATTTGACTAAAAAGTGCTAATGCTTTGAAAGCACTGCTGCATGACAGATGAAAGATGTACAGTATGTTGCTGTGTAATTACAGGTAAAAAGATATCTACCAGTTTTATGTTGAATGTTTTAGTTGCTTATGCTTTTACCGACCTAATAAGACTGCATAATCATAGTTATTGTATGTCCTTCTTTCCTACTGTCACATCTGCTTACCTTGCAATAATGTGACCTGCCTAGTATGTTCAGAAGTAGAAACATATTCATGAAAGATTAACTACTGACTTGTATCTGTTATGTTTTAACATAAAATGTCAGTGCAAATGTTGGTTTTGTCAAATTAAATCGTAATTTGGAGGTGTTGTGCAGGTGATCATGTGAACATTTTGTAGATCTCAGGTAAGTTTATCAATTTTATTGTAATGTAACCCATAGAATCCACATTTGGTCAGTGATATATTTGACAATACGAGACATAAGACCTGAGTACATGGACTAGTTATGGTTTTGGATAAATCTGTCGCGGTTCACTATCATTTATGGGATGATTCAAAAAATCTAGCCTCTAAAGTCTAAACTATGAATCTGATGGAAGTTTAAATTGTTTTCACGAATCAGTGAAGCAGACACATGAGGTTAGAGGTTCGTTGTAAATGTGTTGAGATGTTGACGAGTTAGGCTTTCCACTCCCAACAGAAAAAATGACAATTTAAAAATACTATCACTTAATACAAACAGCAATACTCATCATTGCTAACAGCAGTGAGAGCTGCATTTATTCAGTGCTATAGTCACACTGCATTTTGCAGGTGCATGCTGAATTGTAAAGACACAGCAGGACAAAGTGTAGAAGAGATGAAAGTAATAGAGTTTCTGAAAATGTTTCAGTTTTTCTTCTCACTTTTTTCTCCCTTCATTTTCCAAAGGAACTTGAGATTCAGCAAACAACCGCTGTCAGCAAACAAAGCAAAACAAATTACACAGTCAGTCCTTATTGTAACAAAGCAGTGATGGATGATTATGTGTCCTGAAAACTCTGTAAAAAATGTCCTCTCTTATATGCGCTGTTGTTGCAAAGTATTTTAAGTTGTTCACTCTAAAACTATGCTGCAGACTATTTGTCATATTTCTCAGGCAGTGCAACATTCTACTATACATCAGCTTTATTAAAGGAAAGCAAATAACTCATCACAGTAGACAAATTAATAATGCAAATAGTCTTCATTCTTCTCATAAAGAACATCTTTTGAAGTACGCATTTAAAGTGTGGACAGTGTTCAGATAATTAGCTGCTATTTAGTCAGAAAATCCAATTAAGGAAAATCTATAACCCCTGGCCACAGCTTTTTTTCTACTCTCCTTTCTTTTTTTAACTGCCATAGATTCAAAGGATATAACGAGGGATCAAAAATAGCTAATGGGCAGAAGCGGTAAAAGTTGAACATGAAAGCCTGGTGATCTTTCACATAACACACTAAACAACAACCTATGAGATATAATAATCTAAGCACTTTCTCAATCAATAGATGCCCTGACTCTAATCGCATTCGTATGTTTCCAACGGACATCAGTAGTGTGAGCGCCCTCCCTCTGTGTTTGGATTACACGGCATTAAACATCTGTGTCTCTTAAACGCTGCTGTTTGCCGTCTCTGAAGTATCTCAATTACAGCCGATGCTATCGGCTCCTAAGTGGACCCGGGCGATGTAGGTTGCGGGGCATTTGTTAAATGGGCCTTTGTCATAGAGTTTCAGGGTTAATGTGAAGTGTGAGCTAATCCACTGGCCACTCAATAGCTTTAACAGTGCATGAAATCTGTTTTGTTGGTAAACCCTGTGCTTCAGGCCATATCTGAAATTGATCACTGTTCCCTCTCTTCATGGGGCTTTGGAGTAAGGAGGGACTATCGACAGCCAAGGAGGAAATGACTGATGGTGGATTCTTTCTGACATTAGTAAGTGGGAGAAAACACAAGAAATCTGCTGAAAAATACTTTAATCTGTGCATTATCTACTAGCCACTACTTTGGTGTATGTCTCTACCATATTTCTTTACAAAACAGCTCAACTTAGTTCAGGTCAGGTAGAGGGCATTTGTGAACATCAGTTTTCAAGTCTTGCCATAGATTCCCAATTAGATTTAAGTGTTGGCTTTGATTTTGTCCAAACAGATTCACATGCTTTGATCTAAGCCAACCTATTGAACCTGTGTTTGTATGTTTGGGGTTGCCGTCTGTCGGACACCTCAGTCTCGAGTCTTTTGCAACCTCTAACATGTTTTGTTTTTACAGTACTTCCAAGAATCTACTGCCATCCATTCTCCCATAAACTTTGAATACCATTTTTGGGTAAAGAGCAAAAGGCTGGATAAACTAGTTCTACTAATGGCCTTGTCACCATTTTACATAAGGCTCCATTTGTGGAGCTCACAACAAAACATTTTCCTGCTGACATATTCCTTCACCAAAGTTTTCAACTGATTGATTATAGAGGTGTTTGTGAGGGATTTAAAGTTTGAAACATTGTTTTATAATCTAACTTTTGCAAACTTCTCCAATGCTTTATCCCTGACCTGTCTGCTGTGTTCCTCAGTTTTCATGAAGCTGCTTGTTCACTATTGTTCTCTGGAAAAGTCCCAGAGGCCTTCACAGAACAGCTGTACTTAGACAGAGAACAAGTTACACCCAGTTGTACTAATTAGGTGACTTATGAAAGCACTAAAAATCCAAAACTAGCAGCTCCAAGACAAACACTGCATGCTGAAATTTTACTAAAGTGACAATTTGAATATTTTGTGTTACTCAAAACTGTTTATGCAATCCATTTAAAATTGTACAAACACATGCTATTTGGGGGGGAATATTGGACCAGTTTGACTTCAACTATAGTCCAAGTATATTCAGTGCTGTGGATGCGTGTAAACTAGCATACAATGGCAATTTAAAAAAAGTTTTCACATTTTGGAAGCACAATACATAAAGTTCATATGTTTTTTTGTTTGGTTACCCCCATCCCACCCAGGAATTAGGAATTAGTGGAACAAATTAGTGGAACTGAGAAAAGCAGCATGAAGTAACAGTATTAGGAGTAAGAATGAGATTTTAGCTGCATACTTTACTAGGATACATTGAATTTGTGTTATCAAGAACATTGTTCCATGCCTCTTTGAGTACCTTGTTTTTATTCACACACAGCATTTGTTTGTTACACCAATCATTCCCGCTGGCATTCAATTTGAAATTTTGCCAGTGGCCACCGAGGCAAATCCAACAGATGTTTCCAAGGCCAGTAGAGTGAAACAAGTAAACATTCATTTCATTGTTTTGTGATATTTTTGGCAGCTGTCAGGACTTTTAATGCCCTCTATTTAAAGCAATGCCTTTAGAAAACTTTTCTCACCTGAAGTGAATGGGCAGAATAAAAAAGTTTTAGTTCTGGGTTGCATGCACTTTCAGGGGGAAAAAAGCAGGTTAGCTCTCAATGACTGACAGCTGAAGGATCTACATCAGATCTTAAAGATCTGCCTGTCTCTGCAGCATTTCTCTGCACATGGCTGTCCTCTCATCTGTAATCGTCCATGTTTCTGACTATGATCAATCAGCGTCACCGTCTTTCACCTCTCCCCCCCTCGAATCTCTGCAACTCTCTCCTCTAAAACTCTGTTGTGATCAGCCGCTGAGCGGATTGGTATGTATGTGGGGAGGGGGAGCAGCTGCATGACTCTGTGACACATGACAAGTGCCTCGGCTCTGATCCGTTTTCTGTAAAGAATCATTAGCTTCAGAAAATGCAGCTGCGTCGTGAGGGCTTTACAGCTCAATCGGTACAATCCATCTCCCTCGCTGGATTCTTCCTTAGAGCGGGAGGAGAGGCACAGAGACGTTTTCCTTCACCGTCTCACACTTTCCATTACCGGTTTATTTATTTCATTCTTTAATGAGCTGACCTTAACGAGCACTGACAGCATGTCTGCCGTCTGGGCCGTCTCATCACTGTCACCGTGACGACCTCCTCCCAAGTGACAAACTTTGTGTCTAAATGGGGATGTGAGAGGCAGTTTGGCTATGTTTAACTAGCAGGGCACCTACACAGGCAGCCTTACCTCAGAGGCTGACTTCACATTTTCAGTTCTGCCTCTCGTTTGTTCGTATTTTTTTCCCTTAGTGGTTGATTGTGGAAAGACTTAGGATAGGAGATGCAAGCCATGTTGTCAAGCTGTCTGTTTCTCTGTCTGACACACTCTTAGAAGTTGAGTTGGTGCCACAAGAAGGGAGGAGTGCTGTTGTGATGTTGAAGACAATCGCTCTGTTTGAGATCACCGTGTCATCCATCCCGCTGCTTGTAAAGACAATGTGACCTGTCTCTGCTCCCTCTGAGACACACTGGGCTTAATATGTGCAGCTCCACCCCCTATCCAATCAGCAATCATGCTGAAGCAGGAGAAAACTGGTATAAATTTCTATACGAAAAAGAAATTTTGAGGCATCTTTTTTGCCTTTAGGGTTCCAAAATCTGTTTATGACAAAGTTACCTTAAAATACTAGAACGGTGATGCCTCTCTGCAGAAACACGCTGATGAAATCATTAATTGTGTAAACACAAATTGCACTGAACATTTCAGTGAATGCTAATGAATGATTTTTCTCATTTAATTAATTTTCTTCACACTGGTTACGGCTGGACTCTGTTTTTAAGTTTTGCATCCATTTAGTGTGTAGCTCTCTCCTGAGTACATCTAGACAGTGGACATGTTTTCATCCTATCTACATTTCTGAGTGCTACATGCTTTAAATGACTAACAGGAAGTGTGTTTGTAAAATATGTTACAGAAGGGCATTTGTTGATGAGGCATTTTCAAAGCAGAAAAGGCAGAAGACTACATTTGATCAAAAACTGAACTTACGAAATGGTTAGATGATTTGTAAAAACAAAACTAAAAACCCTCTTTGTGTAAATCAGTAAGTTCTTGTGGCCATGCTGCTGAAATTTATTTTTCATTATACCACAATTGTTGACACTATAAAAAGAGCACAACAATTTCAGTAACATCTTCTGCATCAAGGCTCAAGTTTCATTTCTGTCTTAAATAATTAATTCAGCCAGAAGCCAACTAATTTAGTACAAGGCTACAATCTGACCAAGATTGGCTATGATTTACTCTCCAGTGAGTATTAATGTAGTGTGTCATATTCAAAATAGTCAGTATAATGCTTGAATAATAATGTTTTATGTTGAATGTCAAATGTGTTTTTAAGACTTATGAGCTGGAGTGTATTCTGAAAGTTTTTAAAGAGGGCTAAATGAGGGAGTGATGATCTTGAGTTGTCAAACCAAAGTTTAAAAAAAAAAAATTGTAAGTGAGTAAGAGCATGAAAA
Source organism: Xiphophorus maculatus (assembly GCF_002775205.1). Lineage (NCBI taxonomy): Eukaryota > Metazoa > Chordata > Actinopteri > Cyprinodontiformes > Poeciliidae > Xiphophorus > Xiphophorus maculatus. The sequence goes on from NC_036443.1 coordinate 21,883,043, forward strand.
TCTGAGACTGACATACATGCATACATACATGCCTACATGCCTACATACATACATAAAATATTTGCATTTGTAGTGTGCTTTGCTCTTAGTTGATAGCTAAAAGAATACTTGAATAGAGTGGAACTGATATCCACTTTTGTAAATCTCTATTGTGATACATTTCCAAATGTTTTTAATAGCCTTTAAATCATTGGAACATCAGAAGAGGGATTTCGTTTTGGGAGAATTATTGTCAGATGGACTTTGTGAACTGCAGCCTTGTCCTATTGACAGACCCAGTCATCACCGCACAGCCAAGGCCCATCAGTGATGAGGAATGCCCACAGCAAAATCTCCACAGGGCCAGTCATGGTTTGATGCCCCTGTTCCTGAAGCTCCGTCAAACGAAAAAAGCTCCAAGATTATATTCAAGCCCGTTCCTTACTGCCATGTAGAAAATGTCCAGTGGGGTCTACATGTCATGGCAGCAATGTTGCAGGAAACTTCAACTTTCATCCTATCAGTACATATATACTGTATATATACACAGTACACACCAAAAGTTTGGACACACCTTCTAATTCAATGGGTTTTCTTTATTTTCATGACTATTTATAAGGCAAAAAATCCCACTTATTAACCTGACAGGGCACACCTATGAAGTGAAAACCATTTCAGGTGACGACCTCTTGAAGCTCATCAAGAAAATGAAGAGTGTGTGCAAAGCAGTAATAACAGCAAAAGGTTGCTACTTTGAAGAAACTAGAATATAAGGGGTATTTTCAGTTGCTTTACACTTTTTGGTTTAGTGCATATTTCCACATGTGTTATTCATAGTTTTGATGCCTTCAGTGTGAATCTACAATGTCAATAGTCATGAAAATAAAGGAAACTCATTTAATTAAAAGGTGTGTCCAAACTTTTGGTCTGTACTGTATATATATATATACGTGTTTCTAAATAATTTCAGCTTAATAGTAGCCGTTGTACCTGCAGCTGTTTTTCTGTGCATCCTTGTCAGCAAAACTTCTGGAGTGGATTAGCTTTAATCCCCTGCTATTATAGCCACAATAGTGTCATTAAATACCTCAGCATATTGTGGCAAAAAAATGTTTTCTATTTAATGAAACCAGAGAGGATATGCCAGGAGGGTAAAATGAAGAAAACCTGAAATGAGTGCGAGTCAGCACGTCTTACCCTAATAACATGCTTAACAGGCTTATTATGCCCAACAAACTATTTTACTCTGTAAGGTATTATTAGGGATTAATTAAGCAAAACAAATGGAAAAATAAAGACCATAAGTATATTCAAATGGCTACTATGAATAAGAGCATTACAGCTTTTGTGTATTCTGGGTCCATAGTCCTTCTCTACACTATTCTGCTGTATTAACATTTTCATGTTTTTAACATAACCTTGTAAAGTCTATGTAGCAGCAAAGGCCTTCTGTAAATTTCAACAACACACCAAATCAAGGACATGTATAACAAAATAGGTTAAAACTAAGTTAAAATTAAAGAAATAGAAAAATATACATTCTGTCTTCATGATGCAATCTACTTAATGAAGTGCACCAGTCTCTCCTGCAGCAAAACAGCCTGACATAACCTGATACACACCCCTACACTTCATAGTTCCGTTTCAGATAGCGTTCTGAAGTTTTCAAGCTTCCTCTTTTGCTGATGTGAGATGATGCACCATCACATTAGAAAAATGGGCTTACCAGTAGAAAGCTAATAAATGAGGCAGCTGTCATGGAAAAAGTACCATTTCCAAGCACTGTTCAGGTGAAATCACTTAATCAGGTTTATTCATATATTGTGCACAATACAGAGAGCTTGTAGGACAATCAGTAATGAAGCAGGTCTGGATGAAACGCTCTGCCAGGCAGAGACAACACGAGTTTTGTACAAAGGGATAAGGGATCCAAAGCATGGGAAACAGACTGGTTCCCATGCAGCTGGGAAAAACAACGTCCAACATTGTGCATGTAACCCAAATAGCTTTAACTTGGTGGGAATATACTGGAACTTAGAATAAACATATAGCAATACAACCAACAGGTGTGACCTTATTGTAATTTGTATTGTAAACTAACTTCAATAAACATCAAAATTAGCAAATAAATAACCAAATTAAAGCGCTGCAATAACAGGAAAATGTGGAAATATGAACCTAAAATTCAGAGCTAAGCATTTGTTCTGCTAATATGATCAAAAGGAAACAAACTGATCTAATAAAGAGGAATTGTAAGTGTAAGTGTAAAGTATTAGTGTTCTTTACTGATAACCTAGTCTTAAACAGTCGGTTAACCTTGATGTGTTCTGCGTTGTGTTCAGTTGAAGAAGGGAGAAAGAAAGTTTCCTACCTCTTCTCAGGCAGCCTAGCCCCAACTGAGGGTAGTACAGTACTGATGTCATAAGATGCTCTCTTAAAGTGACAGTACAGATACTAGTGTTTATCAAAATAAGTACAATAATACAACTCTTAAAATATAACAAAAAAATAGGATTCTTCAGTGTTAATCAGGATTTGGTGAAATTTCAAACATTACAATAAAAAATAAAAGCACATTTTCTAAAGTTGTTACATAAGCTCATTCACTAAACACACTGAGTGAGCTATAACTTACTTAGAGGTAGATGAGACGATTAGTAAATGAAACCAGACATTTGGGAGAAGCAGTAGACTTGAGTAAATGAAACAAGGGAACAAACAAGAGAATGAAGGCAGAAACATGACCCACGCTGTAAATATTGATTAAAACAAACAAAACCGGAGGATGACATAATGATCAGCAAAAATCTTAACTGCATCTTACATAAAACTAAGTGGAACTCATTAGGGATAAATGGCACCATGTCAGACATATGTGTACACAAGTTTTACATACATAGAAAATATTCCTGCAAGTATTTTCTGTGTATAGAAAATACACTTCCCAAAATCCACATTTCCAATCCAGATTACAATACTGGCAAAACATTACAGCAATTTCACTCTGTGATTTTGCAATGTTGAATTTAAATGTATGAAACAAGTTACAGGTGCATGAATAATTCAAATTACTAAAATAAGCCTGCATTATTTATATACTGCTTTGGAATAAATAAAAAAATGTAAAAACAAAATAACTGTTAAAAGAAAAGCAAATACCACAGCACAAAATGTGTCTCAATGTCTTTCCCGTTTGTACGTGGTAGTTTGTTTCTGATGACGGGAAGAATGATAAGGGAAGTAGTGGGCTACTTTGAGCTTGTAACTTGACTCATTTTCTCTCAAGTGACACATTATGCTACACTTGCAAAACTGTGCCTCGCTTGTGACGCATACTAATGCTTGTCATTTTATACAGCAGTGAACAGTGCTTTGTGTGAAGTCGTCTCGGAGGACAATCATGAATGAAAATTATGCGCCGAGAAAAACCCCCCCCAGAAAACCTCCATCTTCACTGTAGTGAATTCCAGTTAATAATGAAATAAAAACATGTTAAATGGGTCTTATAAACAGTTTGAATTATTAAAGCTGCATAACATCTAATGTGCTCTGATCACCAAACTGATAACAGAATACAAAGCAGACCATCATTTAATGATTAAGCACATGAGACTAACTAAATGCTAAAATGTGCCAGAAAGAAAATGTCTGCAAATGTATCCAAATATTTCTTCATAAGAAAGAAAAATAATGAGACAATATTTCACCAGTCAGTAGTAGCTTTTTAATAATGCATTTGAAATGTGGTTTTTTTTGTAGCTGATGAATGACATCACTACTATTATTTGGCAACAACAACGAAGTGTCAGTTTAAATTGGTGTAGATTTTATCCAACCTACTCAGGAGAAAAAAAATTGACAAATGATATACTGGAAGGTCAATCCACAAGCCTAATGTTAGCCTAGTTTATCCTTTACAAAACTAGTTGTGATATTCGTCTTGCGATAACTTTTCTTTTGAATTTGACCACATTTAGCAAACTGGTTAAGACAATGAGGCGTAGTCTAAGAACCATTAAGGAACATTGCAAATTTGTAAATTCACTTTTACATATGTGTATGCATATGTGATATGGTTTTGTATCATTTTGATCAGGTTTTTAAATTCTGTAAAGTATCTCCTATGATCAGCCCATCTTGAAAAAGAAATGGTTGAAATGCAGAAGTAAAAAGGAATTCATTCACATGATGAGTTAAGAAGAAATTCTAGCTCAAATCATAATTCACTCTTTCCTCAGAGTGGCATTGGTGTTCAAATACATCACTGTAACAAGGCAAACAGTATAAATCAACCTTAAATTTGTCTCATTTTAATGCAGCTTTTAAGGTTATCATTAAATATCTAGTTCATGGCATTGGTTGTAGTACAGCAAGAGGGGCTTGCACAACTGAATACATATTTATATTTCAAGCTAACAAAATTAGGCATAGTGATTAATCTAAATACATTTTTTAAACAATTGACACCTCAGATAGATATACCTATCTATCTAGATAGACATACAGTATCTATCTATGTATACATAGATTGATATGAATTAAATCAAACCCTTTAAACTCACCCTAGGATGTGAATTTATCCTTTATTGCTTTATTCTTGTATTGCCTCATCGAGGGACTTTCTTGGTAAATGAGGACATGAAATCACTTAATATAATTGTCTGGTTTAGCTATGAACCTTTCAAAGTTTCACTGTAATCACTGCTTTTATGTTGGCAGGGCATGTCAGTGGTAAATGTTGCTCTGACAAGAGGAAAAAGGGAGAAGCATACACTTAAGATTAATTTTGCCTCTCCAGCAACCATTCATCTAAACACCCTAACGTACAAGAAAAAGGGAAATTATAAGAAATACAGATGTCAAAGCTTTCTATTTTATTCCACGAAACTCCTACGTGCGGCATTGAGGGTGTTTTTGAGAGAATGCACAGCATTATAATGACAAAATTAAACAAATAAGATGCACAATTTAAACTCAAAGCAAGATTTTAGAAATTAAGAGGTTCTTTGGGATCAAGTTTGAAGGTCATTAAAAAAGGTCACAGTATTTTTTCTCTGACAAAAAAAAAATTGAGATTATTGGAAGAATCAAAAGCTCAGCCAGATAAATCTGGACTTTGACTCTGAACATATGCAAAAGTACTTAATTTTCCTTCTATTTTATGTAGTGATTTATCACATAAAATCCGAGTAAAGTACATTGAAGATGGTGGTTGTATGTGAATTATGTGTGCCTAAAGTCTGACTATATTTGGAATTTTTCTTTAACCGTGGTTGAAAACTTTTATTTGTTACCACCACAAGCATTTCTGAGTCTGAATCAAATAGTCATATATTTGATAGAGTTGCAGTAACTGAAATGTATGAGTAAAGCTAACAGGAGAGGAACAACAGTGAAAATTGGATCTGCTAGTATACAAGCTCTCTTTGTAGATGGTCTCTGGCCACCAAGCTCCTTGTAAGATATGGATGGGCAGGTGCATGCTGGGAGACTCTACAGCTTTCCATTGTGAAGAATGCTGTGAGCTTTGTCCCTGTGCTGGGACTCATACTGTTTGCCCTTGATACAAGAAGATCAGTTTGAGACTGCTGTGATTATTGTTTGAGAAAATAAGAAATACAAGAAAAAGTCTATTACCGACTCCCTTTACCTCAACCTTTAACATTGCCTCTGCTTTGATAAATCTGGACAAAATAGAGAAATACAAGCACAGAAAAACAGGATGAGAAACTGCAACTTTATATGGGCTGTTTTAAGTGAAACAGCTCAGTAATTTTTGATGTATTAAACTAAATGGTACTTCACATAAAAATGTAATCAAATCTAGATCGTGATTAATGTGGCTTTAAATGGTACTGGATTCGATGTTTGCTGCAATATTTTGTGAGAATAAGGCTTTTGTAGAGCCACCTTAGTTTGTAACACTATTTCAGGATTTGAATTTTGCATTCCCAACATTTAATATGTTCCCTAAACGTTTTATTTTTTGTCAGTTAACGAGCATCAAATTATATCAATCTTGTTGAAGACTCTGGTGTCTCTGATATACTGTGTTTTTTTTCGGGGTGGGGGGGGATTTGAATAAAAATGCCAAAGAAACTGCAAAGTTGAACACTGCATGGTTTAAATACAAAAACAAATAAAAAGAATGAGTGGTGTGGTAAAATTCCTACTCCTTTTGTTCTTTAAGTTAGGTAATTTATCAAGAACAAAAACAATGCTGTTTTGAGATGTTTCTTAACCCAAAAAGAGAAACAGAGGGGTAACTTCTGAGTAAAAAGAGAGAAGAACATGAGATAATGTCCCCCTTCTCAATGTTTTAAATTGGTAATTAACAGAACACAGTTTAGCTTTAAATTTTATGTTTTTAGAAACTGCAGCACTTTTTTAAACATGCTCAGTCACAGCATTTCAGGCATGATTGCCTACATGTCAGGGTGTTTTGCTCTCCAAAAATGATATTTCAAGCAATAGCACTTTACCTATGCTGCAAATTATTTTTTACCAAACTTTAGGGAAAAAATTACCTCTCAAAAAATAAAAACTATTATTAACCTATGAGATGGAGTGTTAGAAACTTTTCTTTGTGCTTTTGTGAGGCCCAAGTCTCCATTGACTTTGGGATCTCTTTTGTGGTGAGTAACTTCCATTAAAGTCTGTTCTTCTGTGGCTTGCCATCAACTTAAACGTATCCTCATACATCTGGGCCTAAAGAGGATGAAATTAAACTCAGTTCCATGCCAACTACGCTCCCAAATGAAGCTTCAAAACCTGGAACACTCCCCCATTCTTTTAGCATGACAATGCTGCAGTCAAATCTCTCAACACAAGAAAAAAGCTGCCACTAACAAAACCAGGGTTTCATGAGACCTCCAGTTCACTGATTCAGGTTTCAGTAACATTAGGTTCAGTCTCAAGTCTCACAATGCCAGCCCTAAAGCCCCAAACTCATCACATGCAGACAAGCAAGGTATTTACAATGAATTTCCAGACCCGAGTTGTCAGTATTTCAGCATTTTGACCCCTGGGTATTTTTAGACCAAGACAAATGACAGCAAACCAATACTGTCAAAGACTTATTTTAGTCCCTAAACATCTGCAGAAATAAAAATGCATAAACACACCTACTTTTAATTGATTTCAGCTCCTCATTTATGTTTCTGTTGGATAAATTAATAGTGAACCTAGTAACCCTCTTTTAGATGTAACACTTCAACATGCCACACAAAACTAAGTGAGTTGTGCATTAGTAAATATCCCAGGAACTTTTTAAATTATACAGCCAAATGATAAATTATGCAGGTGCAATGAAATCACAACTCTTTACCAGTCTGCAACTAAACATGTAAAACTGTTATGTGAACAATGTAATGTAATGCGGACAAATCTAAACAAATAATGATTTATCCAAGGTCTGTGTGTCAATCACAGTCTATTGGCCGTTTACAATATATCCAGCAATCAGGTTTACTTAGATATACAGTATCTAAAAACAAATACCAATAACTTTTTCTTAAGTTATTCAGGGTTGACATTTTTTACACTTTCAAAAATCTTTGCTCTAATACATCATTGAAGTGTGTCTTCTACTTTTAGACAAAGTGTACTTGCAAGTATAGTACACTCAAATGTTATTCAGGCAAATGCCTGAATAACATTTGCCTGTTATTCAGGCAAATGGAAATGGATGCCATTACCTACAACAGCAAATCTAAACATCCCACTAAAGCATTCCCTTACATATTTCTTTTGCTTCTTCGTCACAGGTCAATTATTCAGATCGAAGAATAGACATTTATTAAGGAAGTCAGTCACCTTTGAGAGTTTCCATGCTTTAAAAAGCTGTGTAAGGGCATGTTGGATCATCTCACATAGATTTAAGTCTAGACCTTGAATGAGTCTCTCAAAAGCTTAAATTTAGTTACTTTAAATCCTTTAGTGGCAGACCTCCTGGTGTGCTTTGGATTGTTGTTAGGACACAGACCTTCCAAAAAGTTTCACTTTGTCTCAGCAGTTTACAAAATATATTCCCCAATGTCTTATGAATCATAAAGATACTTTGCAATGACATGACAGGTAAGAGCCTTTGACTGAAATGTTTGACACACTAGTTCTAAACCTAACCAGAAATTTAAAAATATATATATGTTTAGCTTCATTTAAATAATATTTTAGATTTGACAGGACATGAGGTCAGTTCTTACATGAGAAACATTCTTAACGAAGAAAAAAAAGCAAAATTATACAAAAGGAAATCTGAAAAAAATACTTTCAGTTGAGCAAAGATGGTTGGTTATTTCACTTTTATGCTGAAACTTTTTTTTTTACTTTTCAGAAATGCAAATGACTACTCCACTAAAAACATGAGTGTTTTTAACTTTATAATCACTCCTTACTCTTGAAACATTAGTGATGACCTTAAAGCTTCGCCTTGCTTTTCCCTGGAATCCATTAGGTAATTAACATAAATTCTGAGGCACATTTTAGGAAAAGGTTGTAATTTATTTCCAAATGTCTCTCTAATGTTAGATTTTTTTTTTCCTTGTGTTTGGTCTCCCGAGAGTTTATAAGCAAATATATTCTTTGAATATATCAGAAAGAAGGACAATAACAAACCACAGAGAGATTCAGGCTGAATATATTACATTAAGCTTTATCAGTTGAAAACACAACAAATTGGAAAAATACACAAAAATATATAAACCTGAGATCAGTGACGTTGAAGTCAAAATCCACTCTGATGCATTCAATTTAAAATACAGCAGGGTTTTAGTCTGTTAATTAAAAGCTATCTGTACGGCTGTTAATGCTCTGGAATGCAGCCAAAGGTGGCTTACCTTTCTGGTATCATGGATGTTGTAATTTGCTTCTCCTTTTTAGAGTTTTCAAAAGCCACTTGAAAGTTCATGCAAAATACAAATTACCGTGTATATATATATATATATATTATTTTTTTTTTAATTTTCATAAATGAACAGTCATTTTCAGGCTGCCTGGGCAAAACTTTGTCACAACTGAATTGCTAAGTTTGTCTTCAAACAGATGCTATCTGTAGGTACAAAGCATGAAGTCCAGCAGTTGGAAACTTACTTTATAAAAGAGTGTGACAGAAGGATGAATAACTAGAACTTTAGTCTTCAAACTGAACATTTTAGCACAAGTCAGGATGGATACATGTGTCATGTTTGCATATTTTGTACCTCTGAGGTTTGGTCAGATAATCATCTTCATTTTTTTGTTTATACAAGCCTATTAGAGTGAGGCGGTTTTCTCATACTGATGCATTTGCTGTAACAACTAGCATTCTTGCAGGAGGAAAAACACAACCATTGAGAAGAGACCTCAATCTATTCTGATGGATTCATTTTCTGTCTGAATTTGATTGTCAGCTCTCTACAACATTTGAGTCAACTGATGATTCACACTTCTGAAAATTTTACAGAACTTTTATCAGGCTGTCAATATTAAAGGCCATAATTAGAATTTGAGCCTGAAAACCTTAAAATCTTATAAATAAATAAATAAATAAATACATACATACATACATTTTAAAGTCTTTTTATTGTTCTTTTTAGTAGATGAGTGGTTAGATTTTTTTTCACTCAGAAAGAAACTCTGCGCTTTACTATTGTGAAAGAATTATGGGCAACGCAAAACTGAAGAGCATAAACACACAATACATGACACAGAAATGACAGATAATGTCCTCTATCAGAACAAGATGTTTGATTTTGTCCACAAATCACCAAAATACATAAACTTAGTCTGAAAACGCCTTCTTTAGCCAAATTAGCTTTCTGCATCTGTCCACAAAAAAATGTAAAATGCTGGTCAGAACAGGAGCAGAAATAATGTCTACCTTTCAAAATCGCTGGTTTGTGAATTACAGTTGTCACTATCTGTCTTTCATTGGTATCATGAACTGCAGTCAGACTGGGCTCAGCGCAAAATGTCGTCAGGACTGTTAGGTCTCAAAGTTACTGTCTGTCAGACTACATTTCTCCTGAATTCATATACATCATTGGAAAAACTGCCAGAAAGATTATCACTTTATGAACTTAGATTTGAGCTGGAGGCTTTGGCATCGCCACTTTTGTCTCCCATGGTAACTTTGTTATGCATGGATACCAGAATTTGATGTAGCATACATTAACGTCATTCCCCGGGTGATGCCAATTTGTTCTGTACTGAAACATTGAACTCTTTCAGCACATCTCCCTCAGAGGAGTTGGCCCTTGAGCTCCCAAATGGCTCTTCATTTAATTTTAAATTTTAATCTTTTTTTAAGTTTTGCAAAAATGCAAAATTTGGCAGTGTCTTGGTAGATGACAGGGTCAAGTTTGTTGTTGATCCTGCTATGACTGGTATCTTCATTTAACAAAGACTACACATGGCTTTGTGGTCAGCAATATCATAGAAAAACAATCGGAAGCTGCTTATTTATGGTTCTTTGCTCATTACTTAACTTTCTCCCCCCCAGTGCTCCCAAACCCAACTCCTCATTTCTGTCGCTCTGTGTACTTCGCCTGTACCAGGCCTCGCTGTCCCAAATCGGTACCATCCTGAACTTCCAGCTAAGTTATAGGGTGCTTTCTTTTTTCTATATTGGTATAAATCTCCATTTGAGATATGAAAAATAATCTACGACAAACTGCAACAGAGAATACAAGTGCAAAGGAAAAGTTTAGTTATAATATACTATGACCTTTAGAAGACCTGACAGTGAAAAGTACCCGAGTCCACGCAGCTTAAAATGTTAGGTATGTCTCCTGTAATGCAAGGCAATTTAAAAAAGGTATATTACAATTTCTATTTCGGCAACTATGTCATCTACCCCATGCAGGATCCAAAGTGAGTATATTCACTTTAATATCATCTCATCATGCTCTGTATGTACATAAGTGTTTTTGCAACACTTGCTGCGACTGCAGAACATTCTCCCACCTTCTTCATGGTGAGTGTAGAGTAAGCGCATTTCATCTTGCCGTGGCACTGGGTCACCTTGCAGATGCAGCTGAGGTATTAAGAGATTAGGGACAGCAGCTAACCCTGTTGACGGTTCTGGTCCACAGTGTGCAGCTGCCTGCCCGGACTTTAATTGGCTCTGGTGGCAGCAAGTGCCCTGCCGTTACCGAGCCGATTGCTGGTTTGGGGTCAGCCCCAAACTGCTTCTTCTTGTCATCCTTCCTGTCAGCTTGAAGGTCAGCGTGGCAGGAAGACTGGGTCTCACCTGCTTACTACAGGGCATGAACAGGTGTACCACATGACATGTGGATGAGAGGGGAGCTTTCAAAGTAGAGGGGAGGACATAAAAAGAACGTGTAAAAGTTTGGATGCGTAACACACATTTTTCTCATCCAAGAGTTTAGATCTGTTTGGGAGATCAATATATTTTAGGACTAGCAAAGTGTTTCCTCTAAGTTGCATAGATCATAAAGTTAAGAGACAAAGTTACTGGTGAAATGAGCTGTAGCACACATCGTCAGAAATAAAACCACAAGACTTACCAATTAAAATATAAAAAAGTTACTTTAAATCCATGTTAGAGTTTGAGCCTGAGGCAATGACAGAAGAAGGAAATGTGGGGGGGGGGAAAGAACATTTCAAATGATTCACTCTTTTATAGGCAAGAGAATCTGTGAGATAATAGAAAAAAGGAAAAGGGAAGGACAAAACAGAGAGAGAGAGTGAGTAAGGGAGAGAACCATAGCAAAACGATTTAAGGGAACTTTTTTTTTTATTGCCGCTGAATAAAACTGTGCATCTTGTAAAGAAAAGTAATTAAATTTTCCTTCAAGACATCTCTCGTCACTTACTGAACCTATCCAACTGTTCCTCTTGCCAGACATAGATAGGCAGTGAAGCTGGAGGGGTTTCGCCTAAATAAGATAAAGTCTTTATTCTTCTAAGTCGAGGCCATTTCAAGCTGTGCTGATTAAAATGTTGTAGCATTATGCTGTGCTTGCATTCCCTGCTTTTACAGCTACTCTGATTTGAAAGCAAGGACAAACATGGTTCTTACAAATTAGCTCCCCCCCTATGTCTTGCCAACACTGAATATGCAATTGGTACTTTTATTTCTGTTTTGATCTGTTCTAAAGCCGCACATATCGCTTGAATAATATGAATGAATAGCTTTGGAATATATTTTGGATTTGCCACCATTCTTAAAAGATGCATTGTGTATGATGTTAACAGTTAAAATCGCTTGACTCTTTTGAAGGAATAGTTGTGTCTTGAAGCAAAGTCAAAATATGAATATATATTAAAAAAATTAAAAATACACTTTGGAGAGAAAGTTGAGAATAATTTCTATTGAAGTTTGCTTGGTTTTTAAATAAACGAGTCACTCCATCACTCAATTTTGTTTATTTAACTTGGATTCTTTATTAACGACAAATGCAAGGGAAGACATAATTGTTCAGTGAATGTACAATGTGTTGTGTGAACTTGTGTTCAGCCCCTTTGAGCAAATACATTTCAGAACCACCTTTAGCCATCGTAACAAAGTCTTTTGGGGACTGAAAGTTTTGCCCATTTTTCTATGTAAAATAGCAAAAGTTCCCTCAGACAGGATTAAAAATGTGAACAAACATAAACTCTAGTCTCATCTCTTTTACTTCATCCAACAGTTTTTCTCCAGCTTAAGAACTCTGACCAGCTCCCACTCCCTGTTTGTCATTGCTGTTGAGAGTGAGACTCTTGTGTAGGCAACAACTACGGACACCAAGTCAAAACTGCAATAATAATTAGAGATGCAACGTGACCAAGTAAATATCTTGTGACTGGAATTAGTTGATGTCCTGTAAATTGCCAGTCAGAAACTAAAAAAAAAAAATTTACTTTATTAAATTGAAAACTCATCTTTTTTACATATCAAGATGTGTTTTTAAAAAAAAAAAAAAAGAATTAAGGAGATGCAAAAAGCTATTTAAAATGTGGTATGTCTGGAATTTCTGTGTTAAAGTAATAATCTACAAGTTCAGAAAAAGATATAAACGCAGACCTCCATTATAGTAATTTTAGTTCAACTAATTGTGCTAATTGATTACATCAGTTGGTGAAAATTCTTCAAATTGTCAAAGATGTCATTATTTTCTGTGTTTTCAATTAAGCGTAAAACTATTTTTCAGCAACTCTCACACCAAAGTACTGGTAATAATAAAAACACTGAATCCTCACTTCAGGAAGGACAAGGATATAATTGCTGCTTCTTTATCTTCTGAAACAGAGAAATCAAAATTGGCCAAAAAATTCTTTTTGTAATGTCAAGCTTAATAAAACAATCTAAAAAATAATCCAAACCTAATAAAAACTAATACGAGAGGTCATTACAACTGTTGCATTAAATAATTATTCACGTTGGGTTCTTTCCAGTTTCTGTGTAATTTTATATTCTCGTTAGTTTAGAGATCACTGAAAGACTTCACATTTACAGAACAGTACATCTGATAGTTGCTCCTCTTCTGATTTTTTAAAGTGCAGAAGATGTTTTTGATTGTGATGTGCTAAAACTTCATACTGCTGACAACTTCTTTTTTTTAAGTATCTTTTGCTCTTTATCTTAACTGCATAACAATTGGTTTCTCTCTGTTAGGTTGAACATTATTCCAGTATTTCACATTTTAGTGTGCAACCTGAACAGGTGGCCAGTATCATTAAAAACACTATTAAAAGAATTTTAACTAGGTACTATTTCAATATAAAAAATGGACCTAAAAGAGGCGCTCCTTCATAGGCATCACAGTTTGTGAAATAATGTAGATTTGTCAGTTCTCTTACTCTGCCTTGCATAGCTTATTAGAAGCAAAGTATACAGGAGACGTTTTGAAGTTTGACACTCAGTCATCATCATATCACCCATCAACAGTTTAGGAAATGAATTAAACATTAACATGTTGAAACTGTCAATTTTTTGACACATTATTAAATTATTGAAATGAAAACTGACATTCCATGAGTATCTTAAGCAGTTTCAACGTAAACAACCTGTTCTACTTTAGATGTCCCTGAGCCCATTAAATTTCTCTTTCATTGCTGGGTACCTTTCATGAAAATAAATAAGCTCACTGCTGTCTACTGAGTCAAGATAAATGTCTGATTTTACCCAGGAAGTGTCTTCATTACTAAAAATATCTCATCCTGAGCAGTGAGCATTAAAACCACTAATAAAAATATGATAATATGGCACATGCAACATCTGTACAACATGAAAAGTTTTAGACCAAGAGATTGCTATGTTACATTGAAGAAACTCACTTTTTTGATAAATATTTATTCTTCTTTGCGTCTATTACATATGTGTACCACAGTTTAAACAAAGATTTCTTTTTGGTTACCATAAAATATGAGCAAAATAACTTTTAATTAGTTAAATGATCCGAGTCTGACTGCAGGACATTAAGTCAGCTCCATGAATAGCAAGAGCCTTCCTCCTCGGTTTTTTCCTCATTACTTACCCATCACAACAAGCCGTGCTTCACTTATCTTGCCCTATAGTGACAAGTTTTCTGATATTATGTTCTTTGCTTTCATGAGCAGCAAGCTTCAATCAGTGTTTTAAAAATCAGCAAATATTAAAACTTAACCCTCTAATCCGCTTACTAAAAGGTTTCCCAGTTTTGAGATATTACATCAGTTCCCCTAAGAGTTGTGAATGTATCTGATTTCCACATAAGCTGTCCACCACTGATTTAAGTTATAATTAGCCCTCTTTACTGTCTTTCCCCTTTTAATGTGAAGTTTTCTTCTTTGTAGATCAATTTGTCCTCTATATGACACAATTATCCCTACCTTCCCACAACAGTACAGGGGTTTCAGAAAACTGCTTTGGAAATCTGTTCACCCAGATTAAAATGCATATCTCCAAGCCACAATCCCTTACCAACAAATCCACACACCAGGACCCACCTACATATTCTGTTAATGTCAATAGAGGTGAGAGCTGTTTGAATGGTAAAATGGTGGCCTACTTGAAATAAAGGGGTCATATATGCTCATCAACAAAAAAGGTTAGGTAAGCAGTTAAACTCAGAGGACAGTCTCTAGGATTTCTCTGCTATAGTGGGGTAAGTGCACTCTAGAGGGATTATCAGTCAATGTCACACCTTCATTGCTCCAGCTGCACATGCATTTTTCTACCAATTATAACCAAAATAGGAGGAAATTATCGGATTTAATTTGTCCTTTGCACATTTAACATAATTATCTTTTTTTTTTTTTTTTACAAAAAATGTACAGGAAATTTTTAGAAAACCCTATTCCGACACCCTTTCCCAGCATGGATATGTTTGCCTTATTTAGAAGGACTCGGCCCATCTCATAAGTGCTGATGATCTTAGTATGAACAAAATTACTTTAATACTCCAAGTAAGTGAAATCTAATGGCCAATTAAGTTTGAGCCGTTTTTTTTGTTCGTCTTTTATCCACTCATCTGGATGGAACATGTTTGGGTCATTAATGCGTCTCCCTTTCACTAATGTCAGTTTGGTAGCATAAGTTATTTTATCCCGCTGTGGTAAACAATTGTACTACGCTTACAACTTGGTGACTAATTTTAAAACGGCAAGATAAATGCAGGTAACCATGGCAAACGGTGACAGTTTAAAGGCCAACCGGCTCTCTCTGCAGTCAAGTTGTGTTTACAAATTATCCCTCTATAAAGCAGATTGTCCTGCATATGCCAAGCATTTCTCTAAACTTGTGAACCTGCTTGTTGTCATTTAGTGAAGTAAGTTACCTAGATCAGCATACTCATAATAATGAAGACAACTTTACAACTCTCAAACAACCTGAACTTTATTAAAAAGAAGTTGAATGGTCTGCAATGTTTACTTTAGGCTTGCTGAAATTGGCATCCTGTTTTTTGCCTTCATCAATTCTGTATGTAAATTAGTCTTTATCCATCTATGTATATATATATATATATATATATATATATATATATATATATATATAGACACATATATGTTCTTCACCAAAATTAATGTTTAGTAACCTTTGATGAAGGTTTTCAAGTAAGTGATATTTCCTCATTTGCACCCCATACTAAGCCTTACCTCAGGCATAAATGACCTCGAGGTGTTCTTCTTGCCTCTAACATCACCTCATCATAGCCAGAAGTAAGAGATGTTACATGCTTCAAAGAGATTGCAATATCACCTGGCTGACTACCCCAGTCTTAAGTTGAACACATTAGCAAAGGAATCAATACATCCCTCTACAGATTTTCAAATTAAAGTCTGTAACTCTTGGGCTTGTTTTTCATTCGATAATTTGTAAATACAACCAGAATAATAATTAACTAAATCCAATTACATTTCATAACTTGGGTATGAATTAATTTAACTGATTTTAGGGATGCACAGTCAGAGGATGTGGAGCAATTGAATGGCTTTTTTTCCAACCCCAACTTCACTAAGTGGAATTATCCTCCCTCTGGCAAAAAATGAATAAAAAACACCTCCATGGATGCCCAACCTGTACCAGTCTGATTGGATTTACCAGTCTTTCAGGAATTACCAATGAGTTTTCATGCAACTTTCTCTACTTGGATTTCACTGATGAACTTTTTTATACTCAAAAAGAAGCATTTAAACAGTTTTTTTCTACTTTCCAAGTAATACGTTTGCTTTCTAGATATTACTGCCTGAATGAAAGCAGTATTTTAGTGATAATATAAAGTATTCTAAATTAAATCACTCACATTGCAGAAGTTATCAGTACTTTTTCTTTTGAATAGGTTCCAACTTACGTATACAAGCCTTGAAAACATTACTTTATGCAAGTAATGGAGCCTTGGCAAAAATTCAAACTGGGAGACTCGACCAGCTTCACCACATCATCTAATCACTACGCCCGACCGCAGCCAATCCGGACCGGAGCTTCACGCCGCTCCAGCCAATCATCGTCCAAAGACACCTTCAAAAGTCCAAGCTACCCTGGGGTCTTCCTGCTCGTCAGCCGTGCTTCGACCCACCTCCTCCCCATCTCCACCTTCACCATGAGGGTCGTCCTCCAGGATCCCTTGTGCTCTCCCTCTCCAAGCTCCGCTCCACCACCAGTTTCGGTCCCGGGGGGGAAGACTACCCCGAGCTCGCCGAGCAGACCGCCTGCTCACGGCGATCCTCGGCTCACGGTCTTCTGCCGGGTCCGAGCGCCAAAGAAATTGTACCAGTAAATCTTTTTAACTGCTATTTTCTTCTCTGTGTGAGTCTCTCCAGATTGAAATGATGTTGTTTGCACTGCTAAAATCCACAAATAGCAATTACCTGAATGTAAAGGTTGAATTACTTTCATGGCACATCAGCAAGTTTTGTAATAGTCCTAATCATTAACCATTCGTTTGATTCAGGTGTTGGAGCAGGGATCCTTCCAAAAGTTGCAGAATAGTGGCACTCGAGGCCTGGGGTTGCATGTTAACTTTTCTCTCTGCCTTCAGTTCAATATGATTCATTTGGTGCAGTGATGCAGTGAAGAATCCTAAAGCAGAGATAAATGGCTTAGTTGGGCTTTAATATGTTGCTTATTTGTAGATGAAAGGACACAGAAATAGTAAAACTACAGCATACTCAGGGATATTAAATATTGGATCAATATGCGGTATTTATTATTCAGTTAAACTGTAGCTAATGATTAACTAATGAAATGTCATGTGAACGACTTAATATGAATGTCACAAGTGCACAAGAGATATACGCCCAGTATGTTAATAATAAACGGCCTTAGTTATTTTTAGGAATCAGTCATTACTTCCAGATCAAAAACATATTTTAGCAACATTCTTAATACTGATTTATCATGCAGAACAATATGTGTTCCTTCATTTTGAAATACTTCAGGAACAATAAGGTGCTACTATAAGACTGCACAGTGTTTGTTGGGTCATGTGTTTGGCTGGAGATGGAGTAACGGTTTTTCATTGTGGTTCATCTCTTTTAAAGGGGTTGTTCAGCTGCGGGAATACCACCAGGGGTAGTTCCTGGCTCTGGCAGTGGCAAAGCCTCTCTTTTGCATATTTTTTTAGCTTATATTTAAATATTTTACTTTTAAACATATGTCGTTATTGATTTTTTGTTTGCCACCATTATTTTTATTATCTTTCATATTTACCTCACTCCATCTTTGTAATGTTTGTTCAGCATCTACTTTGTGGACCATTGTGGCATTTACTCAGTGAAGTCAATAATGCAACAAAAGAAATATACTACACTGTTGCCTTGGCTACCAGGACAGGAGACCATCTGTTAGACGTAACTTAATTTTTTTTTTTCACCATCAGCAGACATGAAAGACGTTTTAATTATTGATTCTAAACTGACCATAGTTCAGTTTAGTTTAGAATCATAGTTTAGAATCAATTCTTTCAACCATTACTATGGTTGAAAGACAACCATGATAAAGGTTGTCTTTCAGCGTTAGCTCCATGTTGGACGTCTATTGTATTTGTTTCTTAACAAATGCCAACTGGGACAAGCTACATCCTCAATCATCATTTTGCAAAATGAAACCATCATTGCTAATGGAAAAGATAGCCTATAAAAGTGACCACTGAGCACTTCGTTTTGTCCTTGTGGGACTTGGCTGCTCACACCAAGAAGGAGTTTTCAGAGATTTTAATTTGTTCAAAATACTGTTAGGGTCTAAGTGATCAGGTAGTTGAAATTTGTCTTTTATGTCAAGGCTGTGCATTAGACAAAATACCTCTTATTCACTACAACCATTTGCAAAACTAATTAAAGTTTATTGAGTCTCTCCCAAAGCTTACTGCATGTTTCAGTGGAAAGTAGTCAATTCTGGCTGCATAAAGGTTGTATCGCAAATTAATAGTTTTGGTTTAACTGGGCCCACAGTAGCTTAGCTACATTAAGTTGATTAAACAACATGGCCTTCATTCCTCACAAACTTAGATGTTTGGCATGGTTACTTCTTGTCTGTGCTGCTTGAGTAATTACGGAAAAGAGAAGCATTCAGTGAAGAGAGGGAGGAACATTCTTTTCTGTAGTGTTGTTTCCAGTCTGCATCCTTCATTCGGAGGACTCTTCCATTTATGAGTGCTACACACATGTTCACTTTAAAACTTTTAGTATAATTTTGTTAATCTGCAAATCTATGGTTCATGCATGAATAAGCATTGCATATACATGCATAAATAAGAGATCTAAGTTTGATTTTGTCACCATCATAATATTATATTGATGAATGCTATTAGTACTCCATTTTAAATCTGTGCTAGACAGAAAGAAGTTAATGTCAAAAACTAAACATGTTTCCATGACATTATGAACTTCAATTTCACATTCAACCTCGCAACAGCTGCCTAAGAAGAGGATGCTTCCACCCCGCTATCCCACCACCCTCCCCTTTGGAGTTTCATTTCAAGATTATGTTTAGGGTGCATAATTATGACACTCATTAAAAGCCCCTAGGCTGAAACAGCGTCAAATGGGGGAAAATATTCTTGGCTACAGTTCAAGTCATTAGAGTCTCTGATGGCGCTTTATGGGATCAGCATTTTTATTAGCAATTACTATTTACTATCCGGCAAAATGGAAATATTACTGTAATAACTTATAATTATGTGTGAGTCTAACTGTTAATTTGAGTTGGTAAAGGAAAGGCAGATTAAAAAGAGTTGTTTGTTGTGCCAATAGCTGCAGAGGTGAATGGGAAGGGTGGCAACTCCTCTGTGTCATCAACACAGTGCCCTGTCATTTTGGCTGAAAAAAAAAATCAAAGAGCTGACTTTGAATGAACCAGTACAAAAAGCTCAAAGTTTGGCTAAAAACACAGCAGAGTAGACTTTCACATCTTCAGACTTGAGAGCTTTTGTGAGGCTATAGATAAGATTGTAGGTTAAAACTATAGGTTTAAAAAAAGCAAATAGTAGGACTTAAAATTTGGTTTTGGCATCACATGTTCTTTGTGACTGGGTTTGCGACACTGAATTAAACATGCTTAATGACTAAGGGGGGAAAAAGTGTTCCTGCGAACCACTGTATGATGCTCTGGGTTATACTGCAGCATTTGATGTCAAAAGAAATGCATTGCCATGTCTGATACACTTTCTACTGGTATCTGACATTGAGCTGCAAACTATATAACGCCTACAGCATAGGTAAGTAAAACAAGTTAAAATGTTTTATACGAGATATTTTTTTAAATGCCAAAATGTACTGGTCTGTGGTAAACAGCACCGACTTGATAGAGCGCAGTCATGTTTTTATTACATCTCATTTTGTGAACATATTCATTACTTCTGAATAAACTCATTAACTTCTTGGAGTCTGTAATCTGATTACCAGGGATGGAACTGCAAAAGATACTAGCCTTGTCTGGGTTGAAGGGACTTAAAATCTCTAAATGCAGACATCAAGACATTAAGAGCCAGTGCTACTTGGAATGGCACCGCTGTGGTTAACCCTTTTTAGTTGACCTTTTAGTTGTCTCCATATAAAATAAAAATACATGTGCGATTTCAATGCAAAAGAAATCCATTAAACATGAAGGCATCTCCAGTTGTTCAAGAGGCCAAACCATATGAAAATTAATCTGGTTTCTCTCATGATCTTTCATTAAATATCAAAGGGACACTCAGTATCTGGAGGATGGGAAAACAATGTGAAATTCCTGATGATTTCTTAAAATCCTTGAAGCTAGTCAGTCTACAGTAGCCTAACCCACTGGACTGGAAATAAAGTCCATCTACTATAATTTTTTGCAATTGCTTAGTAGTTTGGACCATACAATCAATGCAAAACATTTACTGCATTAGACCTGTCCTTAAAAGTGTCAAACCATCATTTGCAATGAACCCCTTTGGAGTGAAACAGTCTTGTATTTCCTAGATTGAACAAAATGTTATTAGTTACAACAAACCTAATTCAACACACTCTTCAAATTAGCCCCAGGTGGTTTTTAGCAGTGTTTTGACATGTTCAATTATCTCAGTGGAGTCAAGCAGAAGTATCCTGCTGTGAATATCCTTCATAATTCACCTCAAGTTTCAAAACTCTTGTATTTCAACAAATATAAAAAATATATAGTCTTTAAAAATGTATCAATCATCCAGAACTTTCCTTTAATGAGTGCTAGGAATACCAAATCCTCAATAGGGTATTTTAACATTACCACTCTTGAGTTAGGAGTTGCCCATTTTTGTCATGCTTCTTTAAAGCAAGAGAAACTGAAGGTCGCTATCCACATAAGTACCATTTAATCTTGCCAGACAAAAAAGAGAGTCTTTGTCTAGATAATGTGCAGTTGCCCCCAGGCCTGAGCTATTGTACCGTCGTGATTATAGACCCAAAGCTTAGATGTTCTCTTTCCCTGTGGTGCTGAATTAAATCCACCACAGGTGAACTCTGTCTCACTCCTAATTAAGAGTGTGAGTCCATGTGTGATATTTCTTCTCATTTCTTACTTAGATTTACTCATAGTTGCTGAAAAGGAGATTGAAATTAACCTTCAAATCAAATTAAAAATCTTACTGTTATATTCAATTCAAACTTAGGTTTCCTACCTTGCATTAAACATTTTACAAAGAGTGCATTTTAGTACCTGAAGGTTAATTTCTCTATCAGCTCAATGCAGAGACTTTAATGCACACTGTTATCACTTGCAGAATAGATTACTTCAATCCCCTGCTTTGTCAGTGTGCTAAAAAGAATAGCACCTTTACAGTTACACCAAAACTCAGCAGCATGAATGATGAGGAAGATAAGAAAGACAGAAGTCTACATTGGTTACCTTTACAGGACTTAGAACAGGTGTAGAAAAGATTAAATGCTTTAAATTAGTTCTCAAATTATTAAAAAAGGTCAGTCTTCTTAGATATCCTTTTAACATAATATATCAATTACATCCCTCGGGTCTGGAAAATTTATTTTAATTTTTATGTTATGACCCTCGCCCTTAAAAGAGGTTTTTTTGATGTTCTGCTAGTAGTAAAGACTTGATTTCTTTAAAAGCCACCCTGGGATTTATCTTCTTGGTTTGGCTTAGCTGACATTTGATAATTAGGATTATTTCTAATTTATCTTTTATTAATAAAATATGAAATATTATTGCATTTCTAGTTTGAGTTTAATTGAATTCACTGTGTATAGATGTGCAAAGGTGTACCTTTATATATAGTAGGGCTGTTGTAAATGAATATTTTAGTAATCAAGTAATCTATTGGTTATTCTTATGATTAAGCAGATTAAAAAAAAGATAAATAAAATAAAACATTGGTAAATCTAACAGCAGTATTACTATCGCATATCAGCATCAGTCCAATTTTTCACATTTGAGCTGCCCTAACAATAACTTTTCTGTAGTTTAGAAAATTAACCTGTTACAATAATAGCTCACTTTCTAAGTTAACCTGAAGAAAAGTTATACAAAAATCTTAAATTATATTCAAGTTAATGATAAAGAGGCAGGCTCACAAATACGCTTATAAAAAATGCCTATATCCCAGCTTTTCAATTATGTATTCCTCTCCAGACAATTTAATAGATGAACTCTCACCTTGCCTAGACATTTATAGCTTTTGTGTTTATGTTAGCGACAGGATTTGACACCTTTGTTCATCACACACAGAAAAATCTACCAGCTACGTGCCACCACGATGCACTCCAAAACCTATTTGTTGAGACCGGGATGATATGAAATAAATTTTCCGGTTTGACGATAAAGCTACACTTACGTCAATCATCTAGCCACAGTGTTCAGTCTATCCGCTCACCTGCATAAATACACCTTCAGCGGTCTTCCCCGCCGTTCGCTCTGAACCGGCCAACAGGCAGCATCTCCGGGAGGAGAAAAGCTGCCGTACTCCAGGCATCGTGCCAGTCATTTTAAGGATGCTTATTGGGCCCCCGAAAAACGACAAAGACCCAGACATTATCACCAATCAATAAAATCCTCCCAGGCCGAACTCAAAAACTGGACGTTATGCTGCTAACACTGAAATTTTGTCAACAACTCAGGCGGAAGTGAGAGCGCTGCGCAAAGCAAGAAATAACCCGGCTGGAAAACGGTGCGCTAAATAAAATATAATTTAACGAAACTTTAAGCAGATACATTTTCCTTGAGGAATTTTAATAATCAAGGTGCTCAAATCACTCGAGGAATCGTTTCAGCCCTAATATATAGTAAAACCTTTACAACAAACCCTGTATTGTATTTTGCCTTTTCTTGTATTTTTTTAGATAAGTTGGTATTTCAATTCTCTAAATGTGTATTAAACATGCTCTCCAAATGAAGACAGATTGATTGATTCAAGTGTTTTATTTAGACTTTCAATTTGGGCAATTTCTTATATTTCAAAGTACTGTTTTCTGTTTTACTGCGCTGTACAGATTTTTTGTGCCCTCTTTAATAAACATTTTCAATCTTTAATTATAGTACTGTTAAATGGGAACGGCTTGTATTCGTTGGTATCAATGTGCTGTTTTTCAAGCAATTATATTTTCTTCCACAACTGCTTAGAGGTCAAAACATAATGATCTTGGATGTTCAGTCTTGTGTCCCACGGAGCCAGGAAAAGCAGAATCTGTTCATATTTTTAAGCACCAAGTAAGTAAGGCTGCTTTAAGTAAGGCTTTGCAGTATGCAAATTGTGTTAGTGATTGTTAAAAACACAAAACTCAAAAGCATTTGTTATGTTGTTTGTCTTTTCTATTATCGTCAGTGCTCGGCGGTTATGTTATTTCATTGGATTTTCTTTGGCAACAGATAAAAATTGTTTCACCATCAATTGTTTCTGGAGCAGGCACAAACTATTTCCATCAGTTAGATGCACTAACAACATATTGTCTCCTGGGTGATGTGATTTTCAGAGTTGGGTGTTAGAGATGGGGATTGGCAGCACCTCAAGACGGCTCTGAGGCTTTTCCATGCTTTATGTTTAAGCAGCCAGCAAATTGGGAAAGTGGCTTTATCTAATTAGAAAAAACATTCCTTTAGCAGCTGTCCCCTAGGCAGAACCATCATTATTTAAGCTGGCTGGCCTTGAGGAAAGCAGCAAGCAGCATTCAGATACATATCTAATACTCACCATGGAAATGACTCGCTGCACAAATCTGCTTGTGCTATAATCACAATTTTGTTTTTTCCTCTTTTTGTGGCCTCTCATCCTATGAATATAATACTCTAACAAAAAGCATATTTCACATTAACAGAGTGAACAATAATAATACCTTATTTGACAATGCCCATGCTGTAAATAAAGCCCTTCTGTAAATTGTCTCAGTATGTTGTCATGTTTATGCTCCATGATTGGATCAATATGTGATGCAATTTTCTCTGCTACAAATAACCAGAGAGAGTTTCTCTGAAACCATTTAGAGTACAGCTAAGTAAACCAATAGGACCGATGTATTATTTTGAGCTACAATTAGCCGATATTTTCTGCAGCACATCAGTATCAAATTGTGAGTACAGTCAGCAATGTGTGAATGTGGACAACAACGAAAGCACAAGGGGATTAAAATAAAATCTAATGAACAAAGTCAAGCTCCCACTGAGGTGTGCTCCATTGTCATAATGAGCTTTGACTACCTATGAATAATGGACTTGCAGGGACTTTGCAATAGCCTTTTTTTTTTGCATTTTTTTAATGCCCATGTACTGTACCTTTTTGTGTATAGTCAGTGCATGCATGTCATTGCAATGCTCATTTTGAAGCTGTTGTTTGTACAGTGACCACACTCTTAATATCTTAAGTTGTGCGGTCCTACGCACCAGCACTATTAATGAGGCCTCAGGGAATGGACGTGGAGTTGTGTGTCAACTTTAAAGTTGACACACAACTTTAAAGTCTTTAAAGTCTCACAAGTTTGCCTGTGTTAACAAAAAAAAAAAAATACGGAGAGGACAATTTAACCGTCCCTCCTGAACATGATAATCAGTTTTCACATCTGCAGTTTTTTTTGTTGTTTTTTTAAAGTTTTGCTACACATTTCCTTTTTCTGCTTCTTTCTTTGTTACTGCATTGAGGTAAATTCAACCATCAAGTGGAGCAGAAAATCATTTTGGAAGCTGAGAGATTAAATCAAACATAAAATGCAAACTGACTTAACACACAGAGTCTGAAGCTAACTTTAGATTAAATTGGGTTACATTTAAGAGTAAAAAGGGGACAAACTTATAAATGTAACATTATTTTGCATTTATGATGTCACTAAATTAAATTTAATTAAGTTTAAATAACTAAAATTAGCTGTGTTGGGCAAGCTTAATCATTCATTCAATAAAGTTCAAGCTCACTTGGAAAAAGGACTGAAAATTATTCTAGATCAATAAAAGTCATATACAGTCCTATAAGGTAGTTAAAACACCACAATGTTTGTTTGAATAAACTATTGATACTTATTAAGCACAGTACCCAGAGATGCAGTTAAAGAAATAAAAGACATCTGTGCTCTCATTTCAGCTGCACTTATCAACTTCCTCTGCTCGTCTTTGCTGGATCTTGTCATGTTTGAGATTTAGTTTTGTGATTCCCTTCTAATCATGTCTGGGTTGTTTACTGTTGCTTATGGCTTTCCTTGTTCAGTTCATTCCTCTGTGTTGATCTTTATTGTGGTTAGTGTGTTTTCATAAAGTTCATTTCTATTAGTTTCTTGCTTTTTTCTTGTAATCTTTCCAAAATGAATTTTGGTTTATTCTCATTTGTTAGTTTCAGGGGTTTTGTTTTTTCCTTTTTTCTTTCTTGATTCTTTTGTGTTGTTTTTCGGTTCAGCTTTCTGTGTATTAAATAGTCTCCCTCCCTCAGTTTCCTTGCCCTTAGTCTGCCGCAGCTGTTTCACATCCCCTCCGATTATCTCACCTGGTTCTATTGTTATCGCCCATCTCTGCCTCAATATATAAAATTAATGTCATTTAAGGCTGCGGAGGAACAGCAAGCTACCGGCTTGTTTAGGGTTTAAATCTGAGTCTATTTTTTCCTTTGTGGAGATTACATGTTCTCTCTGTACATTCATGGGTTCTTTCTTGGTACTCTGTCTTACTTCTATGATCCAAAAACTTGCATGTTAGCCCAACTTGATGTGTGTTTGCATTGTCTGTTGTCATCTAGGCTGCAAGAATAAAATAATCTAGGTAATGTTTACCCTAATATTACTTGTTTGGGTTAATAACCTAGGTCTGTTGTGCTAAATTAAGCAGGGCTGCATAAGGCCATAAAACCTGGTTATTCTAAAATCTATAACATTTTTTCATTAATGCGTAAATATCTCAGCAGATTTTTATAACAACTATACCTCTAAATCCCTGCATTTAAATTATCTCCATAAACAACTGATGAAGCCTCCGATTACCACATTTTACACCCTTTCCAAAGCATACATTGTGCTCTTTTTATGCATTTCTAGACTAGGTGCCCATAACTGAAGTGAAAGTACAATATTTAAAAAAAAGCTCTCAGGCAGCAATTGTGAAATGCCTATATATAACTACATTTACAGTAATACTTAAATTGCTATTAGAGAAAATTCTTTTGCAGTCACAAGCAAAATAAAATGATTTCCGATTAGGAATTCCATCATGGCATAATTATCTAAAGTAAAATAGCTTATGTACAATGAGCTATGGTGTCACTAAAATTATTTTTTGACTGCTGGCTGTCCAGATGATTCACCGTTCTCAAATCTAGATTTTCATAAAATAATTGATTAAAATCATTCTTGTCTGCCCATAATAGAATTAACATGCAAGCGAAATTAATTATGCATAGCAATGATTGAGTTTTTGCTTTCAATCACAACAATTTCAGGCTTGACGAAGCTCAGATTGCCCAATTTAAGACGAGGTTAATGGGTTCCATGGTGGTTAGATTTCTCATTGTACACTTAGTGTGTCTGAGCAACAATAAGGGCCTGAGTGGCCATCTATCTGATACAAAAGCACATTACATTACATTACCTTCCAGTAAAAACAAAAGTTGTAAATTATTTAAGACTGTAGGAGATAATTGAGAACATTTGAAGATAAACGTGCTGCCAATTTAAGCATACTGCCGGTACGATATAATGCACAATGTTCTCTCACAGAATAAAAATAAACAGTGATTTTTATTTGCATGGAAAATTAATTCAGAGATTTTGTGGTAAAATAGTTTCATAAAAACAACAACGACACACAGCATGAACAAAACAAAACTATTCAGGGAACTTATGTAAAAAAATTAATATTAGTAAGCTTCTCAGCAACAAATTTGAACACTCACCAAAAAGGAAGACAAACTGAAGGATAAACAATCAAGTGATCTGTGTGCCATTAAAAATACTTTTGAATTGGACTAGAATCATGATCCATACATACAAAACTTTCAACTGGATTAAAAAAAGGAAAAGAAAAAACACTCAAAGTGGATTTATATTTCATAATTAACTATTTCATAAGTAAAATAACTAGTCTGTCAAGAAGTGACGGATACCTGCCAACATATAATATATTGCTCTTAAGTGATCTTCAGGATTTTTTTTGTAGTCTTCAACCCATTTACATTTTCTTACATTTCAACAACAAACCCAGTTGTATTTTTATTGGGAGTTTTATGTGGTAGACTAACACAACCTGTTAAGTGGTAAAAATAGGACATTCACATAAAGTGACATGTTAGGCAAAGAGAGCATTAATCTGATTAGCAGCCAGTAGGGCTGTGAGCTCAGGTGTGAGAATCCAAGTACAAGACAAAGAAAAAAAAAACATGTACAACTTTTATTCCACATCACATTTATGAACTACATTTTGTTGGTCTGACTATTAGGCACTGTAAGAACCTCTGTTGTGTTTTCCTTATCTGTCAGTACTGAACATGTGCTATAAGCTGTGGTGTTTCACTTCATGCACTATCGCAGTGGTCTAAAATTAAAACCTCCAGGGCGTCCTGCAACTTTTAGATGTGTCCCTTGTCCAACACTCCTAATCTAAAAGGGTGAATTACCTTCCCAGTGCGCAGTCAAGTTCTGCAGAGTCCTGCTAATGACCTCGTTATTTGACTCAAGACTGTTGAAGCAGATACACATCTAAAAAGTGCAGGAAACTGTCCCTTGGATTTGAAGACCCCTTCTCTATCATTTAGTCACCTCAACAAAGAGACATACATATTTTTAATGGACTTCAAAGTGTTTACTGTGTGAAGCTTGTTTAGACAAACACACATTTAGCATAGCGTAATGTGTGTATGATGCATTTCATTAGCACAATTATGGGGGAGGGGGGGTCAAGTATAGTGTTTTCAAAACTTGTTGCTGTGAGCTTCACAACCCACACATCAAAACATCTACCCACATGAGGTGAAATGCTTCCTTTTAATAAATGGTAATTATTCCACTATAGTTATCAGTTTCTCAGAATTATTTTTTTAAACAATAAAAGAAATGCATAATCTCCCATAAAATAATGCAAGTCAGAACTTATAACTTTAAAATAATATTTCTGCAGTTTAAGTCTTTTGCTTAAACTGCAAATGAACCAATGTGGCAGACATTGTTAGACATAAACTGATCTACTGAGCAAGAAAAATGATGTTGATGTCAGCATAGATTTCTGCATAGAATAGGTTTATTCACATGAAGAACAAGTTTTGAACTACATGACCAGAGCACAAAAGACACAGGTAAAGAACTCCATTTCTAAGAATGCATGTCATTAACCCAGTGGAATGATGTGCTTCTTGGAAGGAGGAATTTCCACACTGATAGATTCCTTGTAACATTAAAAAACTATAAAAACTTGTGCTATGCAAATAAACTTGACTTAAATGCTAAGAGATTGTTGGTCTATTGAAAGAGGACTCTGTGGCAAAGCAGGCTCACCAAATGCAAAGCCTACAATATTCAGCACAATCGTCCCCGGTTTGATTCCTGGCCCTGGGCCATTTGCTGTATGTCTTGCCCTCTCTGCCATTCTCCCTGACCTTCTCCCTGCCACTGCCCTTCTAACATTTGCTGAGCTGGTATCAGAGATTATCCAAACTATTTCCATTGCTGAAATTTGTTACCTCTTTCTCCAACTCCTCGGATTGAATCATCAATCCTGTTGCTGCCTCTTTCTTCCCTCTTGTCTCCCATATCACTTCTCCGTCTCTGCTACATCTTAATCCATAAAAACTTCTGCAATAAAGTCACCAGGTTTTACAAGCTCCTTTACTTTCATGCTGAAACCTTGAGTTTCCTTCCACAGTTTTTGCCCTCGTTCTTCTTATATTGTATTTTTTGGGAGCAAGTTTCCCTTCAGCTGATGTAAAATTATATTTACATTTTAAACACCGGCCTATGCGTTGAGGACCTTACAGTTATCCAAAGCATTTACTCTGACAACTGCTGGTCGCTAGCAAGAGAGATACTAAGATAGCAGAGGTAGGGTGTACCTTAAAGAGAGAAAGGGAGAGCGCACCAAATGTGTTGCGGTTTATGGCTCTAATGCAAATATCCATCATATCATACATCGCTGTAATTGCATAGAGGAGTTTTCTATAAGAGCTACATTTACAGAAATCAGTTGCAGAATATGCGACACTTGCAGTCCCACAGTGAATCTAATATGTTTCTGTGTTTTGGAGAGAAGCAGTTTGTGTTTATTTTGTGTAGCTTTGCTGTTTGCGAATGCCAGCAGTGTATCTATTGTTCTATCATACCACACCTCATTAGGCATGTGTTTATAATACAGTGGATGTCAGTTACCTTGGGGGTCCCTGTGCATTGAGGCTCACAGGCCCCCCTCTCAACAACACCCTTCAAAGGAGGAAATAAAGTTATTGACACCCAACAAACTCTAAGCCCTTGGGACTGTTTTTAGACAGACTTCACACACAGATGATGAGGTCCACCTTAATTACCTCAGTTATCTGAATAACTGAGGTAACTGATGGCCAAAAGTTGAATGACTAGTCCAGCTGAAAATAACCCTTTCCAGTATGAGAAACCAAGTACTGCCATCTCACACACAAACCACATGACATCAATACAATGCATTAAGTCACCCCAAGCCAGGACATGACTCAAATTATGGCAATAAGGTGTTCACTGATAACCACCCAAGCAGAAAGCACACTAGTATAGCTCAAGATATAATCATGCAATTACACAACACAGCTGGATGCAGGTTGCATTAGAACAGTAACCAATGTGTGTGTGCAGTGTGAAACTTCACACAATGCAAAAGACACTTATTGCTTTTATGCTCTGTTCCAGTTGTACTTTGAACAAGAAAATTCCAACTTCCAGATCAAAAAAAAAAAAAGAACTGGAACACCAGCTGGGAAACTGGGAGCAACTGCAACTTCCCCCAGTTGCAATTGCAACTTGTAGCTGGGGAAAGTTACAAGTTGTATTCCCCAGTTACAGACTTTGCGTTTCAATATGGCTGCTCCTCTCATCACCATGGTAAGATGTGTTGTAAAAATGTCTAATTTAAACACAAGTAAGGGTCAATGCTACATGTAGCACAACTGAACCAATTTAAAGTTTGCTTATGGAAAGTAAAGTTTAAAATAATGTTTGAAATGTATTTCAAACAACGTTTATGGCCATGTTGAAATTCCGACTTCTTAACAAGGGCGCTCTGACGTCAAACCCTAGCTCTGAATTCTCACTTCCCAGGGAACTAGAATGCAGCATTAAGCCAACTCTCAGCACCGCACCATAATTATGCAGGATACATGTTATGCAAACAGCACATCAACTAAGTAAAATATATTCATTATCTGGTCGCACAATCACAACAGTTCATATTAGTCTACTAAATTCACAGAAAGCGCAATGGCTCTTACCTTTAGAAGACGTCCTGTTTTTATCCTTGGAAAGTTAGCATATAAAGTCCTCAAAGTCCTGCTGCCTCACCAGAAAGAACTCCATGGCCATCAAGGACAATGCAAAAAGCCTCTTTTTCCGATTCGTAGTTGTCCTGAGTTCATTTCATATTTGTTTCACTTCTGAAAAAGACATCTCTCTCTCACTTTTTCTTAAATGGTGAAATCATTTTGAGCAAAATTTCCTCCTGGGAGCTTACCTGTGTTGTCGGTCCTGAAAATGCAGGGTCTTCATGGCACTAATGAGCTCCAGGTGACGTCATTACCTTGCTCTGTTTGCTAACCGGCGTCATATCTAGCTTTCTCGGTTGTTTAGCTGAAGTTAGCCACTGTTAGCTCAGGCTAAGCTAACAAACGCGTCCAAAACGTTGGTAAGCTACTTATTGGTGGAACTTTTTTTTATTGAGAATGCTTCTTTCTCTTCCTTCTTTCTCTTGACAGATCCGTTAGGCTTTCAGTCTATTTTCTGCCAACACAATCATAAGTTTTTCCCACAGTACCTCTCACAAACACAACCTGTCAACAAACTTACATATAAAAGAGACAATAATGCTAGTTCATTTCTTTGAACTTTTATTTTATTGTGACTGGAGGATCATGAAAATTTATGTTGCATTATCATTTAATTTATTCAATTCTTTATTTTTTATTTTTTGCTCTTATTGAAGTCAGGCCTAGCAAATATTACAAAGACACAGTACATTGTTAAATATATGGAGCTGAATCCTTGGTGCTTCTTCCTCTTTCATGTTTTTGTTTATTCTTTTCCCTTTATTTTAAGTTATTTGAGCCTGACACCTCTTTCATTTTTCTCATGATCCTTTGGTCATAATTAAAGCACACAATACCGAATGTGTGATGAAGTTTTAGGCTTAGGTCATGTTTTTTGATACTTTTTTTTTCTTATGAAGACAAACAAGCACAATTAATTATAATTAACTGGATAGAAAATAAGAAAAGAGAAAAGTTTGCTAAAAACGAAAGAAAAACAATAGTTCACATGAGAGATTGTACGGCAGTCTTGCATCTTATGAGAAGATTTTGCAACATTTAATTTTTCAATATATTTTTTTAAATGCACACATTTGGGTGTGGTGATGGCACAGGGGTAGACTGTGGGTCCCATAGTTTTGGAGGCCTTAGTGCTCCACTTGGTTGTCACTGGTTCAATTCCCAGCCTGCTCATCTTTACTGCATGTCTTCCTCCTCTCTCACAACCACTGTGAGAGAGATCACTGTCAGATCACTGTCAATTAAAGACCACTGGAATTGAAAAAAATCTTTAAAAGAAAACAATGCAAACGTTTCTCTTTTTGTTTCCCCAATGCTATTTTGCAGTGTAATGCTTTATCGATTGGCATTTTCTTTACTCTGTTTGTACTGATTTTTTCAAAAATGACAGGATCTTTTCAGAGCAATGCAATAAGTCAAGCTGGTTAAACAATCTGTTTAACTAAGCACCTGCTGATAGCCTCTGCTTCATACAGGGCTTTTACATGAATTCTTTTTAGAATAAAAAAAAAAAACATATTCAAGCTATCAAAACAAGCCATAATCAAATATTTAGGTGACAAAGGATCCGGAGATGTTTGAATGCAGGACCTTAAGTTGTAAACCAGTGTTTTACACTGCACTCCTAACAGAAACTTTGTCCTTATATTAAAAAAAACATCTACTCACTGTAGCTCAGCGATCTCAGCGTCTGTCACATGAACATAGAGAATTATTGAATGAATGAATAAATTAATTTATTCATTCATTCAATAAATTATGACTTCCTTAGGTCTGTCTAACATCTTCATACATCTATTGCTGCATGGTATTATGAGGCTGTGTTGAACTCTAGATTTCCCTCTGGTTGATAAAATGGCACCACCGTTTGAAATGGATCAAAAATTTCCTTCTTAGAAAATCTGGGGAAGTGAATGTAACTTAATTGCTGACAAGTTGTTTTAAAATTAGGAATTTATTTTTGTGTACTTTAGGAAATGCAAGAGACAATGAGGTGTTAGCTACATAGAAAGCAAGACTTGCAAAACTGCGGGGGCCTTCAGATGTCTGATTTTTGTTACACATACATTTTAATGTATCGTTTACTTTCATAACAAACTTAATATGTTGGGAGGCTTTTCCTTGCCTCCCAACCTGGCAAGGAAAAGCAGGTATAGATAATGGTTCATTATTATGAACACCATCCATATATCGAATGTATGGTGGTGGCAGAATTATGATGCGTGAATGTTTTATATAGTTTTCAATTAATTGTTGTTGCTTGCTTTGAATAGGAAACTGCTTGCAGTGAAAAGAAAACAAAATACATTAAATAATTAGTTTTTCATGTTTATTTCAGTAAATAAAGTTCAGCAGGTTTATTTAAAACATTTAAAGCTGTATGTGTAGTTTCATTCAATTGTGAATCTGTGCTGTGGCATGCTGTATATTATTCAAATTATTTGTTCATTTCACCCGTTTGGTCTGCTGTCTGCTCTCATAGGAATCTGGAAAGGCCTATGCTCTCTAAGTGGTGCAATTAAGGACTTTATTTTTAAGAGAAATAGTTGCTTTTGGAAAATAGCATTCCCATTTAAAGCTATAAAAGCGTGTAACAACCTCCCTGCAGAGTTAAAAACATTTGCAAATTATGTTTCTTTCCAGAGAAGCAAGAATATGGATCTTAAGTTGGCAAGCCAGTCAGAATGAAACACATATTTTTACATAGATTTGACAAATGTGCTATTTATAACCTCGTACTCTCTAATATTATATGATTGATTTTTCTGCCTGACAGTTCATCTATGTAATTATTTCTTTAAATTTCTCATTTATTGTATTCTTTGTAGATTTTTCTTGTACCTGCCACTAAGACCTTAGATGAAAATCAGCTGGAACAACTATTATGTTGTACAGTACTGTACATCTATCTCTAGTGTTATTTGTACATGCTGCCATATAAAATGGAAAAATTAAATTTAAAAAACTGTTGATTTTCTTTTTAATCTGTAAAATAAACCTACTAAACTTTACTTACATTTGCAGTCTTTGTTCAGTGGTGTGTGGCTTTTCTCTTTTTAGCCACAAATAAAGCAGATGCAGAAGCAATGCAAGATGGGGCAGGAATCATGTCACCATGGCATTTCTAAATCAGTACTTGATGCTGTAGATTATAAAAGACAGAAATGTTTAATTGCTAAGAATATCTTTGAAAAGCAAACAATTGAGATTAAAAATGTTTGAGATTATAACATTGTTAAATGTGGTCTATGCTTCTGTAACTTTTAATTACGTCAGTATAAAAAGAGACTTGGTGTGTGATTACATCCCTTTTAATTTAATGTAAGAAAAGACAAAATGGTGACTGGTTGAACTCTAATTTTTAGAACTCAATCAGACCATCACCCCACGCTCAGCGCAATTTGTTGATGGAGCTCTGTCTGTAAAAAAAAATGTTTGGTTCCAAAATTGCTTGGCTTGTATTTTATAGTTAAAAAGAAACTTTTTTGATAATTTATTTCATTTGAAAAATTACTCCCAAAACTAGCAGAAAGATTTCACTGGAAGAGAACAGGAAGTCTATCTTCCTTGGATTGTTTTTTTTTTCTTGTAAAGTCTGAAGAACAAATTGTTGCTTTTTAAACATTTTCTTCTGTTGAATCATGATTACAACCAGTTTTCAGCAGATTGTATTTTTTCTAGGTACGTACATGTCATTGCAAAGAGCCGGGGTCTTTGAAACTGACAAGCTTGTTTATATATATGTAATTATAGGCAGATCTTCCAGGGAAAACATGCATGAATACATAATCAAAATATCAGGAAACTACATCAACACAGAGAAGCTTTTTGCTCTATACCACTATTTTAGAAACACATTTGCTTTTATTTCTAGTTTCAGACTGCAGAGTATATGCCAGCTTTACTCACATTTACCACCTTTAAATAGCTTCATTCATTTGTACATCAGTCTTGAGCAGTTATTTATGATAGCTCACTTTCCACAAGTGACGCCTACTATAATGGGATGCACACACTCCACTTATTACTTGAAATTACTTGTTAATCTTTGATTTAATCTTCACCCATCTAGGCTTGTGACAGCTTTTGTTGCAATCTCAGACCTGGCAGTGAGTAAATATATTAAATCAAAGTTTTAAGATTTCTCATAATGTAAAAATATTTTACACCTACTGCTCATTACTGCCCTAATATAACTCCCACCTCTGGTTGCTCAATGTTGTTTAACATTTATATTTTGTCATTAAAACGTAGAAGTCGGAGCGATAGAGGAGTCCTTGCCAAATGCAACGTAGAGTTTCTACTTCATACTTGATTTTTAAAGTGTGGGCTCAGCGTAAGGGCAGGTGTGACATGGTGGAAAGCTTTGGAAATGGAACTGTGCAGCATCCAGTAAGTAAATGTAAGTTGTCAGCATCTGAGTTAGTTTTAAAGTTAGTTGCACAGTTAAAGAAAACCAGAGATCAACAAGGACAGGAAAAATCACCTCATAATCATAAAACTCAGTTATGCCACTATTACTTATTTCTCCTTTTTTGCCAGTGGCAAAAGTCATAGCCTTTATGACATTTAAAGAATGATATAAAAAATTAAGCTAACCATTCTGAGCGAACATCAAATATAATTTAAAACCTTATCAGGAGAAGTACAGAGAACAGAATCCATATTTCATTGTAACCTAATGCTAAATGTATATTAGTCCTGGATTTATGGACCAAAATAAATAAATGTCCTATCTTCCAACAGTCTCACAAAGGCCACAGATTCTGGAATTAAGAGAATCAAAGATTTTTTGTTTTTCCCAAGAGCTTGGTAGCATAATGAGCTAATTGTCCTGCTTGTACATAACACTCCTACGTTGTGCAGTAGTTCCACCTTCTTAGAGCATACAAAAGTTATTTTCAAATCCAGCAAAATCAGAATGACATTTTTAGGCTCTGGGAATGTTGTTTGTTGCAAATTAAGTTCTTCACAGGGAGCATAATTTAAAGGTCATCAATGTTTTGCCCTCTTTTTTTAAAATAACCCTATAAGCTTGGCTCTTCATCAGCATGTATGAAGTCCAGTCTGTCTAGCAGTGCTAAAGCCAAGTTAGCTGATATGTTCTGGATGTAAATTAACTCAACATATTAGTTGTAGTGTTAATATTAAAAGGTAAAGGCTGCAGGAAGTAATATTATACCAACTGCAAGTTGAAACTTTTCGGGTAGCATAATCAGGTAATCATATGATGTGTATTATCAAGCATGATCAAAGCTTTCTTACACATAGGAGTAAATTATATTTTTAAAAAGTATCCAAGCCCCTGAATATTTTCACATTTGCACTGGATTTTATTTAAGAAGGTCAAGACACAGCGTTAGGTCACTATGATCAATTAATCAGAGCTTAATATTTTTATTATTCCATCACACAGCTACAATTAATTTGTTGGAATCTTTCATGAAAATGTATTTCAGTAAGTGAACACTCATTTTATTTATTTTTTGTTGATTTATTTTACAAACCGGATTTTTCTCATTGCAAGAAGAAAGTATGACTTACAAAGGAGTGTGAAGAGCTAAAGAGAAAACATTTATGGTTTCATTTTAAACTTTCTCATTAGAGAGAGCTAAAAGATATGGTTATGTCTTTATACTCTGAGACAGGGAGAGGTAGGATAGCAGCTATAAGCCTAATTTAAGGTTCATTATTGTTCAGACATGAACACAGCAGCACTTTAAAACTTGTAGGTGCAGTCATGGTCTAATTGGCAGTGAAGTGTTTTGTTTTCATTTGTTTATCTATTTATTTCCTGGCTTAGACTTTCAGGGCCAATGGAGCAC
Source organism: Xiphophorus maculatus (assembly GCF_002775205.1). Taxonomy (NCBI): domain Eukaryota; kingdom Metazoa; phylum Chordata; class Actinopteri; order Cyprinodontiformes; family Poeciliidae; genus Xiphophorus; species Xiphophorus maculatus. The sequence goes on from NC_036443.1 coordinate 21,919,662, forward strand.
AAAATTGCTGTGCAAATATATATTATTCGCTACATGGCAGATTCATTGTCTCCATAGAAACTCATCTCCAATTAGTACTGGGTCAAGAGAGAACGGTGGGTGAAAAAGAAAGTGGCACCATTTGAGGACACAGAAAAAAATTAAAAACAGGGTAGACAAAAATTATGTTCATAGATGAGAGGAGGTTTGTGGCAAATTTTAAATTTTTGTTTTTTGTAAAGATTTGAGCAGCTAGAACAGATTTGGATGATTTAATGATACAGGGCTAGCTTTAAAAAAATGTAGCCCTTCTGTTATGAACTTTTAATAATTATTTATACTAGGAACAGAGCTGACATTAAAGATCCAGTAGGTAACTTTTATGAAAAAAAAATATATATATATATACACAGTATGTTTTTATCTACCCATATGTAATATATATACTTTTTATTATTGCCATCAGTTGTAGGATTTACATATGGTGCATTCATAGGTCAGAAAAAAATTAATCAGCTGAAAATCTTCTGATTCTGGCAAGCTGCATTTTTCTATTTAGGAGATAAACAATGGTGTATTTACTGCTAATTTCATATGAAGTTTTAAGTGCATGACAAGAGAAAACAGAAACCAATACTTGGCTCGGAGTCATTTTTCTGGCAATCACTACTTTTCTAAAACATGCTGTGGTTTCAAAGTAAAAGTGTCTGTATTTGTCACCTTTGGACAGAGTGCTTACACCACACCGAAACATCACACTGTTCTACAATCACACAGATAATAAATGCATAAACAGATCAATAATATCATGTAATTAATTAATTCCACATTGGAAACCATGCAACACACAATTCTCCAATTACTATATACAAATTCAAGAAATGAACTGATTAATGAGGAATTAGCTGCCAAGGTAGCTTTGTATTCTTCTGGACATGTTCATCAATGTGTGTACAGTTAAAACCATCATCAACATATTTTTACACAATTTTAAATCAGTTTTTTCCACTATATTTAATAAACTTCATTACTTTACAAGCAAATTCTCTTACAACACTTACTATGCACAAGTGAACAGGAAGAAGGAAGAAGAAAAATATTGTATATAAATAAGAAAATCAATTTTCAGGGCCATATATATTACATAAACATTCCCCTCATTGTTAACTCAAAAGTGTATGAGACTCAACCATTTTTTTTTCTTATAAATTGTTTAACTGATTCATAGTACAATGTACTGTATATTTTGAAGATTTTTTAATTGAATTAAAAATGTTATTAAATTAAAAACAAGCTAAAGCAACAAAGCACAAATGAAAATAATAAAATATTTTACTTTACAGTACAACTCACACACTAGGTTAGGGAATGACTTTTTATAAACTCTTTAAACCAAGCCTTTTGTCTTGGGGAGTACAAGCCATAAAATATGGATGAATGCAGAGCACAAGAAAAAGTGACAGGCAGGCAGTGAAGAAAACAGATGGACCAAGAAATAAAATAGTGAATGAGGACTGATGACAAAGACTGGTCAGGGAAATGTATCTGCGCACGAGCCATTCGCTTCCCAATCCTCCATCCTTCACATCTGCTCAATCTCCTTCCATTACAGACCAGCTGTATCCTCCTGTGTGTGCAGCGTTGGTGTCATTTCCATCCACTGCTTTGCTCTTATCTCTGGTACCACTGGAAAATGACAAAACTGGAACCACGGCAGAACTTTCTGTTCCATGCTCCGCAGGAAGAAAATTGCCCTCTTTTCACTCTTTTTGGTCTATTTCGTGCAGCTATAGTAGAGGCTCCATATTCATTTAGCGGGATCCATGCCACACATTGTCAGTTTTTTCCTGCACATATAAATAATTGTGCAATTTACCTTGACTATATAAAAGACCCAGGAATAATGACATCTCAAAGATGCATTTAAAATTCAGTAAGTAAATCAGCTTCTCTGTATCTGACTGGCATCTAAGAAGACTCTCTTTATTGAATCAGAATGATTTGTGGTAAAGGGAATGTGAAATACATTCCTGACTCTGCTTAAATTATCTCTAATCCCACTTAATTCAGTACCATCTTCACTACTCTCTGCTATACTTGTGTTGTTTATTTGGGTCTAGTTTTTCTCCAGATAAAGCTCCTGCCATCCCATAACACCCCCATGCATACGTAAACCCAGAAACCACACTCAGAACTACTTTCACCTGCTCCCTCTTTCATGCAAGAGATACTATTTATGGGTTTTGTCTTTCTGACTTTCAGATTTCTGTGTGTGTATATTGTGTATACGAGCATTATTCTATTCTTATGTGGAGTGAATCTATATATAAGCCATCATGTGTGACAATGAAATGAGAAAGGATTATTACTTGCATCTTTTCTCGCGAAAAATATTGCGACCTCTGAAAACTTTACAGGAGAGTCATTTACCATTCAGTCTGCTACGATGCTTAAAAAGGCTCATATTTAGATGAAATGTAGTCGCTATTAAAGTCACATGAATAATTTTATGTTCTTTCAGCGTAAAAAAAAAAGAGACATTTTAGTTTGATCATATTTCATTTAAAATGCTGAAGATGTTCTGTCTAGGGAACATTTGTCTAAGATCTGAATTTTCTGAAACATCATGTAGTGCAAGTGTATGCACACAGAATCAGACTTCAAATGTACATTTTCATTAACTGCATGAGGCTCCCTGTATGTGGGTGTAGATTCTTTCTGAAAGTAATGACAATCCTAGACACTTAAATAGAAAATGACTACTTTTCCTATTTTGCATAGATGTTCCACCTTGTATTCAAAACAGTTCTGCATATCTGAACATGGGTTTGGAAAATAAGTCGAGATATCAGAATGAATTTCTGTTTTTGTTTAATTATTCTGAAGTATCTGATTTATAAGGTGAACTCTATAAATGTGAATTTTGCAGTGAAGGAAATCTTTCCTATTGGTCAAACCAAGTTTATGTTGTGATAGGATTATGTGAGGCAAATGGGAAGTAAAGTTTTATCTGCTTTTTCAGTGTTTGAGAATTGTGAGGCTCTCTTTGGAGAGTGGAGTTGGTGCAGCTCCCAAAAAGGAGCCGACTGTTTTGGCTTCCAAACTGCTCTTATCTGTAGCCTCATTTTAGGTTAACTAGACAAATCTGAATGTTTTGTGTCTTAATAAATCCTCGTGTATTTAGTGTTTTTATGAGGATCCTTGTACTTACTTAATTTTATGTATTTGTTCTGTTATGTGCTACTGTGACAGCACAGCTTTACTGTCTTGTAAGTAGTTGAATTTGTTGGTATTAGGCAATTCTGCAATCCTCTGTTGACACAGGCAGTACAGCAGCTTATTTTTGTGGTTACTGCTCCTCTTGCTCTTGCTCTTTTGGTTTTTGTTTTCAGAAACATTCTTTTGTTGATTTGTAGCTCGGGGTCATCTACTAGATGAACTGCAGGATGTTTGTTCTTTTCATGCTTAATTGTGCTTTTCACAAATATGAATCAGAAGTTCAACGATCCCCATTCCCTCTCCTTCCCAAGAGAAGGACTAAAGTGACATTTACACCAAAGGTATCTTCATTTGGTGCTGCACTTTGATTTATTAATCTAAATGCTATGTTATGCATATCAGTGAATTTGCACTAAAATAAGTCTTGAGCCTTATATCGGCTTGCTGAAAAATTAAATTTTGTTGAACTTTTACTGTGATGTACTGTGACACAGTCCCCCAAAAGACAGAGTTTCCAGTAAACTCCCACAAAGAGAGCAGAAAGTCTGCAGGTCAATGTGCAAACATCATGCCACAAGCCCCTCACTGCTTGCTCTTACTGAATTTCCTCTCCCTTGTTTCTGTCCATCTGGGCCTAACCAATTAAGTTTCCATCTTTATTCTGCTTGTCTTAATTTGTTTATTTGGTGTACAGTTTTCTGTGTTTTCCTAATTCTGATTCTCATTTGATTGAGGTCTGCTCTTTGATCGGGCCATCATAACATGGACGTCTCATAAATATAATTTCATCTAAACCACACCACTGTAGCGCTAATTGTAAGTTTTTGGCCATAAGGCTGAAAGGTGAATTTCGACTAAAGTCTTTAATATTACAGCTTTCCTTACAGTATTGCCTTATGTTTACTTTTATATATGTTCTTTATCAAATCAAATTTTGGAATTTTCCCTGCTGAAGAACAATATCCCCCACTGCTGGAAACAACATGTTGCAAACTTTTGTGTTAGGGGAGGTTTCTTGGTTCACCACACATATTTTACATGTAGGATTCAGAATTCAGTTTAGTCTCATCTGACCTAAACACATTCTTTCTAGTATTTGTTGTGTTCGCCACATAGTTTGTGGCTAGCTGCAACCAGAATGCCATCTGGGTTTCTTTTACCAACAACTTTTTTCTTGCTACATGGCTGACAGGATTCCCATCAGTAGATTTTCCCACCTGAGGTCAGGATGTTTGCAGTTCCTTCAAAATTAAAAGGGCCTCTTGGCTCCTTTCCTCATAAAGTTAGTTTTGGTAGACAGTAGACTTGCTGTTTGTGTAATGCTCTTTCTAATTAACGTTGAATAGTGTTGAATGAGATATTCAATTTGTTGTCTAACCAAACTTTCCTTTAAACTTGTCCACAACCGTATCCCTGATTTCTCTGCTGTGTTGCTGGGTTATCATGAAGCTGTTTATGCACCAACACTTTTGAGGCCTTCACTGAACTGTCAGGATTTAATACTGAGATTAAATTATTCATAGTTTGTTTTCCCAAAATAGGTACTTCTAAAGGGAATTAGCTGCACTGACTTTTTATTGAAGTCATAAGAGTAATGGTTGCTGAAATATATGCAGAATTTAAAAAACAAATTGTATGATTTTTTCTTCATTGACTTAATTCCATTTTCATGATAGACCCATAATAAAGGTAACTTGGGAGAAAATTGGTTTATCAAATCTTATTCAAATTTGTTTTTGTAAGATGAAGAAATGTGGAAAGGTTCAAGGGGTAATAATACTTCTGCAAGGCACAGTGTATAAAATCTGTCTTCAAGTCAATCCTGAGTCTCACAAGCAATATGACCGCTGCACTATCGGAGGAGTCAGCAAAGCAGGTCCAGGCCAATCATTCCCTCCAGATATGAATGTTGTTATTTCTAGTTGAATCCTCCAGAATACCCAGATTACCACCACTGCAAACAAATAAACACAAGCAGCATATTTCTCAAAGTCCTCCTTCAAAATCCAGGCCTTATATCAACCCCAGGACAGAATTCAAACTTGCTGTCCTCATTTTTTGGTGTGTGCACAAAGAGGGGGGAAAAAAACACCATATCCCAGGGTATCTCTGCTCCGTCTAACACTTCATCTATACCCTCAAGTCAAACAAAATCCTGCTGCTCTGGGTCCTTGGGACAACCGATACAGACCACACTGGGGAATTTCCTTTTGTTTAGCTCAGCTTCCACTACAGAGCAAAATACCTGACCACCAGAGGACTTTTGAAAAACTAATCTTAATTAACAACTCTCATTTGAGCACATTTTTTTTTCTCTGGTATACATTTTTGAAAAAAGTATTATTTGTAATAAGTTATTATAAATAATGTATTTACTTTGGTGGCTCTCTGCAGCCCTAAAATTGCCATTTCAGTTATTGATCTGTACATCAATTCCCATTTCTTTATGTGGTGTGAAAAAAGTTTGCAAATCAAATAAGATAGTAAATTATTTGGCTATCATCTAATATGCAAAGAATTTACTATTTAAAAACAAAACCATACACATGAAACCACCCTCAGAAAAACAAAAAAACTATTATATAACTGAAACTTAATCTTCATTTCAAGCATTAAAATAAAGTATAAACTCAATGGTGTTGTCAGATATTGAAAGAAACAACCAGATCTGTAAAAACAAGCTCAAAACAAGATCCTAAATAAAGATGGTGTGAATGTAAATGTCAACACTGACATTACAGACTGTTACCTGTTAGAAATAACAATCAGGTGGAAGAAGGATTCAGATTCATAAGGGATAAATTAATGTAAGTACAATGTGTCTTTTCTTAGTTTTCGTCTAAGCAATAAAATTCTTCACAGTCACAACACAATGAAAATAGTCATTAATTCTAAGCCTATTCATAAATATCTTCAAGGCATCATCACCAATAGGAGCAGAATGCATAGCTTTATTTACATTGGTTTGCAAAATACTAATAAAAGACATAACCAACCATCAATCTTGAAGAGTGGTAGGGGTTTCTTATCTTATGTATCATTTTACTTCCACTTTGTCTTGTAAAATCCTAATAAAAACACACTAATGTTACTGGTTATAATGGGGAAAAAAATTTGATGTAATATATCAAATAGTTTTCCTGGACTCTCTATGGTGATATTTGCAAGCACCTTCTTTATGAAAAGGAAAAAAGCCCCTTACAATAAGACATTTTGCAGTGACCTTTATACTGTTCATACATTTTTTGCTGACTAAACGCTGCAAGCCAAGGGATAACAAATTAAAAGACTGATTATTTTACACTTTTTTAATGTAGCAAAATGTCAGCAAAGAGCTTTAACAAGAAAATTTTGTTTAAAAACAAATTTTAATCGATCCATGAATCAGGACCTAAGAGCCTGAATGGTTTACAAGTAATGAACCGTTCATGTAAAGATTTTCAGGAAACTCTAAATCCAATTTGGAACTATATATAAACTATGGCATACTATGCCGATGCAAAGCTATTTTTAACCAAAGAGTTGCCACCCTCTGATGATGTTCTTGTTGTTGGCGAACTCACCTGGAGTTACAGGGAGTTATCTCCCCCTGCTCCAATTTAAGCCTGCAGAAGTGAGAGTGGCTCAGAAAAGCGTGCAGTTTTTCGTTACGGCTAGGTCGGTAAAGGAAACTCAGCCTTCGGCTTGTACTGGATGCATGAGTTTTCTCATCAGACTGGAAAGCATGGTAAGATAGTTAATTCAGACAAACCTGGAGGGGCTGTGGTGAATGTTGGGTAATCAGAGAGATGGTGCTGGTGCTGAGGTCAGTTAAGGTTTCAGACAGAGATGTGAGCAGGGAGAATAAATGTTTTGCTGCAATGCTGAGTATTCAGTGCAAGATGGAAACTAAGGCTGCTCCTCAGAGCCACGCCCAGGAATTGTGCAGCGGAGGCAACCGACAGACACCAAATGGGTCTAAATAAGTTTACATTTGATTATGCTATTTAAAAAAAAAAAAAAGTAAAACTAGGTTTATGCCATAAAATGTAAAGCAGCCCTATCTTTTTCAGGAAGGAATGACACTTGTATACAGTCTATATATATATATATATATATATATATATATATATATATATATATATATATATAGCGCGCCATAGACGTATTTTAGTGCTGTTTTAAACACACATTTATATTTTTTTAAAAATTACAAAAGTACATTTATAGCCAATGACAGCAGTTTAGGATAAAATTCAGCAAAACTTGACTTTGTCACTTACAATAGATGCAGCAGTAATCTGTAATAATGCTTGCTCTCAACTATTCCTGTTTAGTTAAAACCTCCTCTGGACTCCATTTTTTGGTAAATGACTAGGAACCTTAAAATCTTTTGAGTCAACACTCCATCATTGTGAACAATAACAAAAATAGTTTTGTGAATAAAAACTGTTGAAGTCCAAAGGAGTAAAAAAAAAAATTAAAAAAAAAAAGGCCACTCAGACACTGCTTTCAGTGCACACAGCAGATAATAAGAGGTCATTACATGGATTTTTCCTCCATCTATTTATTTTCTTCTTTCTTCATGTGAAGAAAATAGTAGCATTGCCAGGTGAAGTTCTCATGTCGAATGCTGCTATTTTTTGTCGCCGTTCTTTTTTTTTTCCCCCTTTTCAGCTCAGTTGTCTCCATGTGTAAGGATTTTCCAATTTCCTGTCTGAAGAATGCTCTTTTCTGAATTGTTTCGTGTGACATGCAGCTTGAATGAATATCACTCTTCCAAAATTAAATTCTTTCAAACAGAAGATGTGCCAAACAATTGTCTAGTTTCTATCAAAGCACAAGTAATGTGCACTAAACAACCGAATAACACATGATACTGTGAACACCAGTACTGCTTCATGTATTAGATGAATCCCATTCCTGTTTGTATATACAGTATATCTATATTAATGCCCCCAGTTTTAATATCAGTATTGTTTTTTTGAAGTTTTTATCATTGTTGGGTTTTTTTCTAGTTCAATCAACAGCTCTCAGCCTAATGTGGCAAAAAGACAGTTTGAGTGATCTGAGAGGGGCTTTTTGAGAAAAACGACTGCTGCCTTACCAAGTGTATCAGCCAGCCAAGCGTTGATAGCCTTATCAGAACACTCCACAGAGAGCTCACAGCCAAACTTTTCACATCGCTGTGCTTCTCCTTTCGTTTCTCTGTGCAGTCGAGAGACGTGTGCGTGTCTGAGCGAGCGAGAGGGGGAGACGGACAGGCAAAGATAGATACTATGTAATGAGTTTCCATAAAGCGCTCGCCGTGTGTGCCATCATTGTTGTAGTTTTATGAATTCATCATAAAAGGCTGAGTTTAATGTATGTCTCAGAATGTGGTGCCACGGAGGGGGGCTGGAGTGAAAATGAAAGGCTAAAAGAATAAGGTGGCAAAAAAAATAAGAAGGATATTGTAATGTCTCCTGTGATGATTCAGCTGATAACAAAAAGGTAGGGCTGGTGTTGAGTTCATGTGAGCTGTCTTTACTCAGGGATTCAAAGAGTTGGGCAGGGGGGAGGGCGTCACTGAGAGCTGGCCATGTCTTTAAATAAAACACGACATTGATTTATGACTGTGAGCCCGCCACAATTTCACACACACACGCACACCCACCACACACACAGTCGCTGTGCAGTTAAACCACTGAAAACACTCTTGCACTGTAGATCTCAGCAAATCCACTTTACTTCTTCTAAAGGGACATAGCTCCGAGCACAACCTTTTTTTTTTTTGTCTTTTTTACTTTGACTATTTATTCCACAGCTGCTTTCCTCTCAACTTCCAATATGCTCTTTGGCCTGCATCATCACAGAGAAAAGTACTTCAAAGAAGAAAGATTATTCAATTATTGAAAACCAATCACTGTGTGAGAGAGTTTGGACATGAAAGAAACTCATCTGGTTGTATATAAAAAAAAATACATATATTTTAATGTTTCTGCCCCACCACACTTTGTTTCAGCTCCATGAACTTTGACATTGCTGCTTTCTCATTCACAACAATATTCTTCTCCGAGTGACTGTTTTATGAGTTGTTGGTGCTTTATGAGGATGACCGTTAATGTTATGATTTCGATCAAAAATTTTATTGGCAGAGTTATAGTTATAAAGAAAACTACCACACAAAGTAAGCAATGAACAGAGAGATAGAGACGCACTTAATTGATCAAAATGAGTAGAAATAAAAATGTATTTTAGAGCAGAGAGAACAGTGATTTAGTCAGGAAATAGAGATAAAATGAAAATGCACATATAAAATGTCTAAAACATTTATAAAAAATAAAAAACCTAAAACGCAAAATCAAAGCACCAACTCTGTGGTATTTGTCTTACAATCAGAAGGTTGTAAGTTCGACTCCAGCTTTCTACACATGTTGATGTGTCTCTGATGAAGGCATTTAACCACAAGTCCCCAACCGGCCTGCATATCTGTTTCTACATGTGTGGATTTGTGCTTTTAAGTAGCGAAGATAAACTGAAAAAGCTTTATTTAAATTCAGTCCATTTACCATTTAAAAATTAACAGTAAGCTAGTAAGGATAAGAATATTAAACTTAGATCTAAAACACTGGCATCTCACAGCAATGCAAGTTGATGATACTTAATACAATATAGCTAACATTGAAATAAAATAAATCAGAACTGAAGAATTCAAAATTGTTACTGACTAAAATTGTAATAAAAATAAAAAATGTAATACATGGAGATGGGTGTTCTCAAATTTTTGTCATTTAAAATTTGCACATGAAAACCATTTGAGCTGACAAATGTAATATATATATATATATATATATATAATTTTTTTTTAATTTTATTTCTTTATATGAATTAATTCAAGCTGACAGTTGAATTAAAATGACAGTACACTGTTTTAATAAAACTTTAATTTCCTTTATCATATCATAACTTAAGTCATTACTGAGGGTTCAATAAAGAGTTAATATTCAACTAGCATGTTTATTATTAACAGCTAGTTGGTGATTGTAGCAAAAAATATATATATATATACACATTTTACATTTGACTTGTTTTATAATTTTAGTATCCCATGTAAAAGCAAAATTCATTTTAAGGTGGAAAGTACAAGGTTAGAGAAATTAAACATAAATGGATGATCCAGTATTTTTAGTAGTAGCATTCCCATTCTGTGTGCTTTGTGTTTCCTAAATGCTGCATTTGATTTAAAAAAAATACTGCACTGTAAGGTAGTTGATGAGTTACTGAGAATATGGCAGAAAGCTGAGTGAAGTCAGTCTGTACAATGTTTTGTTTGATGCTGTGTTGTGATGACGCTCATTTAGGTTTCTTTAAACTTCAGGCTGCTCAAATGTCATCCTGGTGCAAAACTAACTCAAGATAAAGCAAACTTCTTGTGTGAAATATTTTTAGATTAATGATGTCAGATTAGTCTCAGGAATTTTCGTACCCAGCAGTCCTTTGAACATCTCTCTCTGCGATCCATTAAATTAACCAAAGACCTTTAAATGAGGCAAATCAAAGAGCGGGCCAACAATTAATACGGCTCTGAGAATAGCTCAGCTGAGCTGTCACAATGTCCAAACTGCAGTAAAGATTTGTGGTCCAGAACAAAACGAAAAGTTTTTGGAAACAGAAAACTTTGGCGTTGTTTACTGCTGTGTGATGAATGAAATTTACCCTTGCAAGTTGTCGGCTGGGATTAAATCGATGTGAAGTGTGCTTTTATCACACAATTATTCTCCATGACAATTCTTTCTGTGCTTTGATTTCCGACCTGTTTGATTGAGGCTCAGGTCTCTCTTCACACAAATCAACAACACATAAAAGTTGTTTCTTGTCTCAGCGCTGCTGCATGTGAAGCTTTTCTTTTTAACATCCTTTTATCACCTACAACTAAGCAATCATGAGTCAGAGTTGTTTTAAACTTCTGATTAAAGTTAAAGTCTTCAGTTTAAAGAGAAAAAGTGCCTAAAGTGGATCCATGGTAAGAACGAAACAGCAGCAAAATATAGAGCAGCAGTATGGGGGCAAAGCAAGGTCTATGCTTTTCTAGTTTAGGAAACTGAAACTGGTTTTGTACCTTCATTTCTCAGAATATCCAACACAAACAATATATTTTTTTTCCTTTTCAGTTTCTGCATGCATGTGGCGCGAGGTTTGTTTAAATGAGTTTTATCTCTTCATGTGAGGCTTATCAGAACTTATTTCAACTTAACTGCAGCCACGCTTCTAAAATGGCATCTAATAATATGTGATATTTACAAGCAGGATCCAACAAAGGCTGTTATTATCCTCACAGTCTTTTCTTTTTTAAGCAGAAGAACATTGCAGGATTCACAGGAAAAAAAAATACAATGGGATGCTGGACTGAAAGGTCTGCACAGCTGCAGACGCACAAAATGAATAGGTTGGAAAAAGTCACCAGTATCACCTTTGTACCTGAGCGCCCACCGCTAAACTATTCTGTTCCATTATACTCGACATACAAAGTATTTAGTTTTTACTAATTCCAGACAAATAAAACTCATAAAACCTTAATTTCCTTTAATTTACTTACTTACTTCAAGCTGTGCTCCTTTTAGTTGGAACTTAAAAATATTTTATTCTGTTAAAAATATTTTGGATATCTTGTAGTTTGAAGTACTAAGAATCAACTTTATTAGCAGATCAACATGTTTCAGCTTTTAGCTTTTGTGAGTATAATTATGGTGATTTATAATTACCCTGATGAAAGTTACAAGCTGAAACATGTTGCTTTGTTAATAAAGTTGAGTTTTCACCTCACCAGATCTTTAAACCTCCAGAATTGTTGAAGTTGTAACTCAAATTCAAAGTGAAATTGTGTGTGTTTGTTTTGGAGGGGTTTTGCGGAGAACTGGAAAAGTTTTCTATATACATTCCTGATCAAAATCTTAAGACCAGTCCAAAAATTGCAAGAAATAGCATTTTGCACTATTGAATCTTAAGAAGGTTCTAAGTAGAGCTTCCCAATGTTAAAAGGACAAATCAGCACAAGAGACAAGAACATTTGAGCAGGGAATTGTCTGAAAACTGCATTTACACTCAAACATGATTTTTTCAGCTGATCAAAAGTTTAAGACCATAGTCTTTAAAAGCCAAAAGCTGTGCAAACATCTGGATTCCATGTCATTTTCTGTGAAGTCTTTACACTTCAAGCAAGGCCTCTCACAACGTGCCATCGCTGCTGAGGTTGGACGCAGTAAGACAGTCATTTTGCATTTTTTAAACGATCCTGAGGGTTATGGAACAAAAAAGTCAAGTGGTAGACCCAAAAAATTTCACCAGCTCTGAGCCGCAGAATCCAATTGGCTGTCCATCAAGACACGGGACGATCCTCTACCCAAATTAAGGCCATTACTGGTGCTGACTGCAGCCCAATAACCATCAGACGGCATATGCGAGAGAAGGGCTTCAGAAACAAAAAACGTCTTCAAAGGTCACGTCTTCTTCAACGCCACAGAATTGCCCGTTTGGACTTTGCAAGGGTGCACCAAACATGGGACATTGAAAGGTGGAAGAAAGTTGTCTTCTCTGATGAGAAAAAATTTAACCTTGATGGTCCTGATGGCTTCCAACGTTACTGGCATGACAGGGAGATCCCACCTGAGATGTTTTCTACACGGCACAGTGGTGGGGGCGCCATCATGATTTGGGGTGCGTTTTCCTTCAATGGAACAATGGAGCTTCAGGTTGTGCAGGGGCGTCAAACAGCAGCTGGCTATGTGGAGATGTTGCAGCGGGCATCCCTCATGACTGAGGGCCTTCGTCTGTGTGGTAATGATTGGGTTTTTCAGCAGGACAATGCTGCAGTTCACAATGCCCGCCTGACAAAGGAGTTCTTCCAAGAGAATAACATCACTCTTTTGGACCATCCTGCATGTTCCCCGGATCTAAACCCAATTGAGAACATTTGGGGATGGATGGCAAGGGAAGTTTACAAAAATGGACATCAGTTCCAGACAGTGGATGCCCTTCGTGAAGCCATCTTCAACACTTGGAGCAACGTTCCCACTAGCCTCCTGGAAACACTGGCATCAAGCATGCCTAAACGATTGTTTGAAGTCATCAACAAGACTGGTGGAGCTACTCATTACCGAGTCCTTTTTTTTGACACTTTGTTTCTGTTTTGGGGGGTTTTCGGGGTTTTTTGAGCTATGGTCTTAAACTTTTGATCAGCTGAAAAAATCATGTTTGAGAATAAATGCAGTTTTCAATTAGTTCCCCACTCAAAAGGTTTTGTCTCTTACGCTGATTTCTTCTTTTAACATTGTGAAGCTCTACTTAGAACCTTCTTAAGATCCAATAGTGCAAAATGCAAATTCTTGCAAGTTTTTGACTGGTCTTAAGATTTTGATCAGGAGTGTATTTGTAATGTTACTGACCTTTTTAGTAATAAACAGTCCAGATGGCCAAATAAGGTTTGAATTATATTAAAATGTCCCTCATGCTCACTGTTAGGTCTGGTGAAGAGTCCATGGTGCTGCGGGTCAGTTTTGGTTTTTTAAAGGCTCTAGGAACCTTGTTATAGTACATGATGTCTATGACTTCTGGGTAAAGAGATAGATGGATGAATTCCTAACACAGACGCTAATGGTGATTTCCACAAGAAACAGATAGACAATAATGCATCACCAATGACCATATTGTTTAAAACCCACAGTTATCTACTGCAGTAAAGATATTAACTCAATCTTTTAAACCTTACTTTAAAAATACTGAACCATCTCTTTAAATTTCAGGTAAATAGTAAAATGGAAGACACTCCTGGTGTAAAATCAGGTGTCTCAGTTTTTGACTGTCGCTCTTCTTTTGTGGTAAAATACTGAATATTCCTAGCATGTCAGAATCATCAACTTCATCCTGTAAACATAATCTCCTGGTTGCCCCACTGAACACAATATACCACTTAGAGACAATTTCAGCAGGCTCAGCGCAAACTGAGTCAGCCTACAACCAAATCATTCATTTGTAAAGGATGCTTATTCACACTTCTCTGCAGCCAACATTGCTCAGTCATGCACACACTTCCAAACTTGCAGCTGAAAAAATATTAGATTAAAATGAACACAATAGTGAGAATGGATCATGCAGATTTTTTTTTAGATGCAGAAAAAAAAAAACTACAAAAAATATTGCAACATTGAAGCCGAGTTGTAAACAATAAACTTGCATGATTTGACAGACCTTTAGTAAGATGAGAAGCTCAAGGTTATTTCTTCAATAGGTGCTTTTTGAAATGCCATCTATTGTCTCCATTGCACAAACTGAAAAAGTTTTATTATGTTCCTGGAGTATTTCATGAGCACATCTCCTGCCACCACTTCCTTGCACATCCCCTTGTCTTTTATGCGCCTACCACTCAGTGAACACAGAGCACTGAGGGTCTACTGAAGCTCTCCTCTAATAGACACAGTGATGCATACACAGCTCCACTTGACTGTAGAAATGTGGGATTTGAAATCAGATGAGCTTGCATCTTTAAAAAAAAAAAAGAAAGGAAGAAAGAAAAGGGGGAATGGTGTGCCAGGCAATGAACTACAGAAAGATAAACCAACCAACAAAGGGTTGCTTGGTAAGAGGAGAAAGATGCAACCTGCCAGAGTGAGAGGGTTGGCTGAGAAACTTTTCACCCTTTCAGCTCCAGCAACTTCCCATTTATATTGTAATGCAAATTCAAGGCCTGTTCCAGATGGTGCTTTTCCGGCATCGTGGGTGCATAAAAGTATGATTATTTATCCGAAGCACTTTACAAGTCCTTACTGCAGCCTCCATAGTCTGCTTCAACCCCCTTCTTCCATGTGTGGCAATTAAAAGTCAATGTGAGGAGTTCATTCTTAAAAGTCAACAATAGAAGAACAGATTAAACTAAAGTTTTGTCCATTGATGAGAAAAATATTACTGAATATCAAGGAAAAGTGCAACAAACACAGATTCATAATTAAAGAGAAGCGGGAAAAACTGAGGTGGATCTTTTTCAGGTTTATCTGTAACACTTTGAGCCAAAAGCAGTAATTCTCCCGACTCAAACGTGTGTTTTAATCACCTCTGTGAGCAAAATATTCTCCACAAGCTCATCTTGAGTCTCTGCCTGGCTGTCACATCCAGGCAGCTTTTTTGTTGTTGTTGTTGCAGCACAAACTAAGCAGCTGAAAAAAATTTCAGATTTTATGATGCATCAACAAATAAGGACTCTATGATGCAGCTTCTGGATTTCAGAGGATTGAAATTTAATTAGAAGCTGGACAGGTAGCAGATGAAGATGTTTTAAACATGGATATAAGAAACAGAAACTCAGACACCCTGCTTGTGCACAGATGGGAGATAAAATCTTGCCGCTTTTAAAAATTGTTCCCATCCAACATAAACTCATCGAAACCTGCGTTTTCTGGCTGCTTTTTAATGTGGCAGCACTTTGTAGTCATTTTGAGGAGATCACCTGGGTGAATTTGCGCACTATAGAGTAAACAGCATCGCTGTAGATTTCTGTGGGAGCCTTGCATATACAGAAGGGCGACATACACCGTAATCAAATCTGTGCTATAAGCCGCTCGATTATACTGTCAGCATTCCCACGCTTTCATCACGACACCTTCACTGGATTTTCTAACTGCCTCAGAAGTATTAAAGTAGCACTTGACATGTCGTGTGTGGAATAATTAAATCGCAATCTGGTGTCAAATCAAGTCTTTTAACCTTCACTGAAAAAAAAAAAACACAACCTGAGTGAGGCGCACAAAAGAGGCCTCTAAATTCAGAGGATTACTTTAAAAGGTGTTTAACGAAAACAGGGTGAAGATGCAGCAAAGATATTCGCTGACTGACTTGAATTGAAGGGAGAAGGAAATTATCTTGTTTTGTTGCCATTTTGCACTGAAAGCCCAATGATTTGGTTATGCCTAGTTAGTCTGGTTTGTATCAAAATCTGTAACATGATTGATCTAATCGTTTTAAACACACACACACAAAACACTTTGGAATGTGCATTTATGATTTTAGACATTGTTATAGAAAGAACCAATAAATACTGTAAAAAAAGATAAGAGGAAGCATAAGTGAATCATAGAATGTCAAAAGTATTCATAATAAATGTTTCCCCATTTTGTCATGCTAAACCCACAAACCTCAATGTATTTTATTGAGATTTTATCTGATGGACCAAAGCAAAGTGGGGAATTAATGGAAGCAAAACCAGATATCTGAATCCAAGTAAAACTGCATTCATCTTCACCCCTCTTTACTCCAATACCCTGAAATAAAATCCAGTGTCACCAAAATGAGATATCCTGTGTCTACCGTGATTTAATCTCAGCTGTTCTGTGAAAGTTTCTGTGGTTTGTTAGAAACGATTAGTGAACAAATAATATCATGAAGATCGAGGAGAAAAGCAGACAAATAGAAGTTGATAATAGCTCAGTTAAAAAGACAGTAGCTACACTGCAAAACGTAATTAGCTCTTACTTAAAAATATATGCAAACTACTCTCCATTTTTACAATTTTCATTCAATTGACTCGTGCAATTTTAGTGAGCATAACTTAAGTTAAAGTTATAAATCTGAGTATGTTGTAATTATTTAAATTGGAGCCAACAATTTTTTTGTATGTGTAGGTAAACTCCAAAGATTTTTGAAGGTACTTTTTTTCTTGAAACTCCTTTAAAAAAAATGTTTTTTTAAAAAGTACTCGATTGCAACAGGAAAAAAAAAAGATTGCTGAAAAAAGACTTATGAAAAGTATTGTTTTCAAATAAATAGCAAGTAAAATACTGTTTGTGGAGAAAACCTGTATATTACCCTGAACTTACTATTCTTGTGGTAAAACATGGCGGTGGCAGCAGCATGCTGTAGGAATGCTTTTCCTCTGCAGGAACTTGGACAAAAACAAATTGTCATAATTTTATTTGTAGTAATAAAAAAAAAAAAGAAACCACATCCCAATTATGCATGGTTGTCTCGGTCTGGTGTACAAAATTACAATAAAAGCAATAAGCATTGCCACAGTTTGTTATTAATGTGGCAAAATGTGAAAAGGTTTTAGGAAGCTGTGCAGCTGATAGCTCAATTAAATTTACAGCACATCTGAAGAAAAACCTTTCACAGCCTCGCAGTCTTCATGGTGTAACAAGAACATTTTGTGTTGTTGAGAAGGATTGATTTTTCATATGTTGATGTGAGACCAGGTAAGCCTTTGGGTGTAGCGCAAAGCTAACTATCCGCTTCTGTTTACGCCACAAAAATACCTGTATAATGTATTCTGATTATAGTTGAAGTAGGTTACATAACTAAATAATTTAACTGTGCGGTGATGAAAGGAAATGCTCTCCTGGCTCTTTGAGATGCACTTTTGAGACTTTTGATTTCATCAGTTTCCAGTCGACCGTCAACATAGTCTTGTGTCGGGAGGTAAACAGCACCTGCACAGCATTGGACGAGCTTTCTTACACTGCACAACAAACTAGGTAGAACTAATCCCTCCATATTAAACTAAGACCCCATCAGTGATTTAGACAGTCATTTGGATTCTTCTGTATTTTGCTGTTTTAGGGCTTATTTAAAAATTTTAAACCATGCTTATTTTATATGACTACATAATGACCTAATTTACATTTTTTGCATGCTTGGTACTGAGGTTTCTGATGTCAAACTTTGGTTTATTTGAACGAGAGTCATGTACAACAACATTTATGAAATAGAATTAATTAATTATCTGGTTTTATCAATTCCACATATTAAATCATCCGAGTTAAACTAAAAGATATTCTCTTGGCTTCACACTGTGTTATTATATATAGTCAAGCGAATACTAAGCTCATATTTTCAATATTCCATTCAAATACCCAAAGTTAGTTATGCATCATTATTTTTCCTGCATTTTCATTATGCATCTTGGCTTGGAAGAGGCATTGGATTCAGAAAAATAGCTCTATGTAACCTTTACTGAAACTGCAGCTACTATGAAACCCAAGTAGGGTTTAGACACACTTAAATATATCCCAGTGTTTCCAAAGAGGCAGGAAATGAAGGCTAGCTGACGGTCACAATAACCCGAGCAGTCGACATGTGTGGTGAGCCATTTCATCATTTCACAATCAAATCCATTTCAGCCCCTTTTCACGTCTCTGTCTACAATGCAAATT
Organism: Xiphophorus maculatus; assembly: GCF_002775205.1. NCBI lineage: Eukaryota > Metazoa > Chordata > Actinopteri > Cyprinodontiformes > Poeciliidae > Xiphophorus > Xiphophorus maculatus. Next base: position 21,938,015 of record NC_036443.1, read on the forward strand.
GCGGAATAAAACACGGCAGAGCGCGCCAGCTCAAATCACCATCTCTCCAGCCTATTAGTTCTTCTTTGACTTTTTTAAATAATTGCTTGTTTTCAGCAGGAGGCAGGACAATAACAAACACCTAAATTCAATGATGCAGCCATAAGGAAATGATTGTGGCAATTATATCTTTTCTCTTGTCGTCCCCCATCACTCTGCTATTGGCTTACCTGTTCTCACAGAAAGCAGAACCTGGCCACAAGCCTGGATGGTCCCCAGAGTCTCATGATGCTCACCATCTGTGCCCAAGGCAAAAGCCCTCCGCAGTCACTGCACTGTGGGGCCAATGAAAGAAATGAGCCTTGGGGTGACTGTGAGGTTAATGCAACCCCACTTTGCACTGTATAATCAAAAGGGATGATAAAAAATTAGTTTAGTGAAAAGGACTGTTGTACTGTATTTGTGCAGGCTGCGATGCAAAGCAGACATGTCCTTGTTTTCATGTCCTTTTGAATTACTTGAAATTGCACTGACAATTTTTAATTAAAATTTGGTTCACAGTTTTAGAAATAAATTAACAAAATTTATCATAATAATCCCGACCGAAGCCGACTTCATCAGGCTGAGCTAACAAGAATGGGTAAAAATTTCTTTTGGAGCTTTTCGAGTACAAGACTCAGTTTACAATGAGAATCAGGATAAACAAACTAAAAGCCTGGACTAAGACGTCGTTCAGATAAACAGCATCATGTGATACCATGATGATTTGCACCAAGAAGAACTGCCACGTCAATTAGCGTTAGCAGACATTTTGCTACGTAAATCAGATAGGTCAGAAGTTTTATGCATGCTGGCGCAGTAAAATAATCTTCCATCTTTATTTTTAAAACTAAAATCCTCTACAGTTCAACAACAAAACAGTACCCTTAAACTTTTACTTTGTTGAAGCACCTTTCAATTTAAAATTTACCATTATTTACCTCGACAAATCTTTACACCTCTTGACAGTTTATGTGACCCACAATGAGCACAGTTGCCAGCTGCTCACTTGCAAGCACAAGGAAGCATCATGGTTTGTAGAGAAGTTACAAAAGAATCTCAGTACAAAGATAACAGAGAGAAGACGTAACATGGGACAACTGGACATACTTCACAGAAAACTGCTAAAAAAGAAAAAATGGTCAGGGGTGCTGCCAGGAAGCTGTGATGATGTTCTCAATGTGACAAGCTCTCCTGGATCTCCTGTATGACTAGTGAGCAGGGTAGCAGCACAGAAGCATTTTTTGCTAAATTAAACATCCAGACCTTCCTAAAATCTTCCAAAACTTTGGGGGAACAACATGTTACCTTCTGATGAACAAACAAACATGAGCCTTTGGGCCAAAATTCAGAGGAGTAAATTTCGAACAAAAGCAGAATTTTACAAAAAGAATGTTTTAAACACTATAAAATAAAATATAGTGGTGGAAGCAGAAATCTGTGGGGTCAGATTTAACTGTGCTTTTGTGAAGGTGGCTAAAATCCAAAAAACAATCACTTTTAACCAAACACCTGCAAGAAAACAAACATGAAGATGAAAAATTTCTGCTTTGCACCGAGTCCAAAAATACATGAAAATAAACAAAATATATCCTTACCAGAAAAAAAAAAAAAGATTTGGAATATGATAATCAGAGCGCAGAGCTAAAGGCAACAGCAAAACGAGGGGCTCAGCTGAGAAATAGAAACATTCTCGTAATCTAATCACATAACTTTCACAAATTTGAGTGGACCAGTAGTCTGAGTACTGGTCCACTCAAATTTAAGTGGACCAAATTTAGTAGTCTCGTGCTTCTTAAAGGAGAATCTGCTTTTATGATATCTCAATGTACCTCAACAAAGTATTAATTTAAGAGTCTGCACACTCAGATCAGGGTTTTGCAACTTTTTCATTTAACAAATTGTGTCCACTAATACATTTGTTTGTTTTTCAGTACATTTTTAATCAGATGAAAGTCACAATATAGGTGGGCATAGTTAAAATTACACTTATTTTTATGTTTTGCATGTGCATACAAAACCCTTTATAGCTGCAGCTAAAGTCTTTACTTCTGCTGAAGACATGGACAAAATCCATGTAGTTTTGTCAGAGAGCTTCAGAGTGACTAAATCGAACAAAATGTTGGACTTTATGAATCTTATTAAGTATTGTCTTGAGCTTTATTGGACAATAACATTTTATTAGGAGTTAGGAAAGTCCAGGTATTTCTTCAGCTCCAACTTATCTTATATGTTTTTCTTGTTGTGTGGGCTCACTGTAAATCACAGACCATCCATGGGGTTTGTTGAACTGAAGCAGATGACAATCACTGCTCAGGGTCGGGTTAGTTTAAATAAGAGATATGTGGAGAGAAATGAAATCCCAGCATTACACCCTGCGACAGTTAGATATATAAGGAATGAGAGCAGGGATAAAAAATTGAGAGGTAGTGTGATGTTTTAGACAGCTGTGGAAACACACACCAAGATAGCATATTAATCCCCAAACACAACAAAACAAATCTTAATCCATATGAGGTGGACACTGGTGGGTTTTGCTCAGAGTTGCCTTTTTATTTAAGGAGGGATCATCACCTAAAGCTGTATCACACTGGATTCATGGCGCTTTCACTCATCCAAGCGGTGCAGCATCGCCATCTATAGGCCAAAGGTGCAACAACAGCTCTTTGTCGCGACAGCTGCCTTTTACACAGTGCACGCCTGCCTACCCTGTAGACACACATTGTGCCCGCAAATGCTGCTTTCAGAATCAATTACTCACACACCACAGGTCACAGAACAGTTCATTACTGTTCAATTACTTGTTAATGTTCAATAGCGAGCCCATTACTGGGAAAAAGTTTCTACCTCACTGCCAAGACAACAGGGAGACGAGTATGACATCCCAATGATACTATTATAGATAAGCAAGAGATTAGAGCAAACAAAGAAATTAGAGCAGAATATAATGAGCTGTGTGAAATGCAATCAAAAACAGAGTGGAAGCAAGTTTTTGACATCGGTTTTACTAATGAATGATTTATTTACGTAGCTGACTTCTAATTATTATCGATCAGCTGTATCCCATTTCCCTGAATTGCAATTAATCTCAGGAAGATCATTAATATTTTCATGATCGGTCTTAATGCTGCCTTTCAGGCACCGTGTTTTTAAACCACAGAACAAATGAAGAAGCTGCATGTTTTTTCTTCTATCGACACACACAAGAGGTGTAGTTCTCCGATCCATTCGCCTGCAATTTGCTTAAGAGACAGTATGCAATGTTAAAAGTCTCTGCTCTAACTAATTAGGTCACTCTTGACGCACAGTTTTTCTTTCTCCGGGCCAATTATTCTAACAGAACACACTCGTGGTAAAAGGAAGATTTACTCTTCAACTTCTACTCAGTATGAAATTTATGGTTTCTTTTATATGATCTGCCAAGACTTTTCTGCTCTTACTGATTTTCCAATTTCTTAGCTCCCAGTTTACCTGTTCGGTTCAATACAAACAAGAAATAATTAAAATAATGCTGATGTCATTGATGAAAAATATATACAAAATAATCAACCAACTACAACAAAACATATCAAGACGTGAACTTTACTGGCTTCTTATAGCTCTGTAGAGGCTTTCCAAAAGGTAACATGTAAATCCAATGAACAAAATCATTAGTGAGGTCAGACACTGATGTTGGATGAGATAGTTTGCTTTGTGAGCTTGAAATTAGAAGTCTGTGCAGGCAAGTCAAGTTCTTCAACCTCAACTTTGTTCATCCATGTCTAGAAGGACTTAGTGTTGCCAAACTGTCCCCACAAAATTGTCCAAAATGTCAAGTAAAGGGGTGTTAAACTTAAACCCAAACCAAAATCCTTAACTGTCAGTGCATACCGTCAAGTATTATTCTCTAGACAACCGAAAAATAAAGATTCATCCAATGGTTTAACTGAGAAGCTTTGGACAAAAACCGTTTTGGAAAGTTTTATAGAAGTTGGACTTTTTGCCCTGTGAGTTTGATGTTCTCCATTGTGTGACCAGGTTGTTTGAGATAATCTGAAGGCAAGAATAAGTCTGGAGACCTTTGCTCACTATACGCCTCATCATTCACTGGCCCTGCATTGTAGAAGCAGTTTGAATGCCTGTATAGTTTGAATTGGACATCTATGGCCATTAAAGTAATTGAAATGCCTGAATTTGATCACTTAAAAAGATATTTCAATACGTGTGGCATTTTAGAGTAATTACGAACATTAAACAGACATTAAAGTCCAAAAAGCAAGATCTACTTTCTTTGATTGTACCAGCACCGTTGGCAAAGGTAATTCCCACGTCTTTTATTACTACATTAAGGGGAAAAAAACTACCTTGATAGCTTACAGAAACATCTGGTGCCTTTAAGACGACAGCTTTTCCACAGAGCTCCATTCTTTTTGTCTAACAAGGCAATGCTGATCTGCATTCTGCACACATCGCAAAGGTTTGGCTGAAGGAAAAAAAAAAGGTACATCATGGTTTGATTTTTAATTTCTAGTCTTTTTTTGATTTGGACAAATGGTTTTTAACTAATCAAATTATGTAAATAGCACCAAACAGAAAACACTCTGGTTCTACAGTTTAATTAATTTAGCAATTAATTATTCCTTTCTGCCCCCCAAACATTTCCTACGCTTTTCTGCTTTGGGGTGTCTCATTAGTCATACCTTTGTTTTGCTGAAAATTGAGCTCTGTTCAGAAAAGAAAGTACTGAATAAATTGGTTTGCAGCCACTAATAGCCCGCAACAAGTTTACATCTGCTAATCTGCCGGATAGCAAATTGGTAATTGATTTTAATGCCCAATTTCTGCTTCCATCTTTAACCGACACTTTCATGTGCATCAATAATACAGTGAGTGTAGGATGGAATATATAAGCTTAAGCTCACAACACAAACAAAAACTGCCTGTAGGCGCTTCCAACCGCGACTAACTTATGGGCATTTATTTATGCCAAGTTGTATGAGAAATTTAATAAACAGGGAGATCCATGACTTTTAGACTTCAGTAAACAAAAGAAAAGGTTAATTTGTAGAGCCCTGTCATCTTTTGATGTTGGTCCTCAAGTTCTAACCTATATTTCAAGCAATGTGGAAATACTGATTTCATTTTCCTACAGGACTTGGCACCTTCCCCTGGTGCCAAAAGTTAGTTTAATGCTTGATTTGCCAGCAAACTCACGTCACTTACCACTTAGATTCTCAATCTAATATAACCGTCAAGAGGAAAATGAGAAATAGACGCAACAATGCAGACAAGCTGAAATCTGCAATTAAATCCGTGTAAACTTTCTTAAAGGGGAGGTGTTGTGCAATATTCCCATTTTGCACATCTTTGTTCTTCCATTTGAGTTTCTACTGCTTCCAGTCCAGGCGCTTAGAAATTTACCCAACCACTTTTTGCTGTTTTTTGGTGTCTGGAAAATTAATTGCTTCTAAAACCTTCCAAATATAACTTGTTAAATCAGCAGGGACTGCTACTCACCTAGCAACCCCAGAGAAGCTCAGCCTGTTACCTAGCAACCCAGCTGGTTTAACCACTGTATGAACTGCACAATGGCTGTTGGAAAAGACAACAGTTTTGTTGACTTACCATTCAGAAACCACTCTCTGCATTTTTGTTAATAATTCAGGAGGCTTCACTTCAGCTTTTCAAAGATGTATGATTGTATAATTACTCATCCGTTTGCCACCGTTTTCACATACAAGTGTAAATGGTGAGTTAGGGAGCGAGGCCAGCAGCAGGTAATTTGGATTTAGAGTGACAAGAGGCCCTAAGACAGCTCATTCTGAAAGGAGTTCAAAACAGAACTGAGTAGACTAATATCATTATCTCAGAAGGATTTTGTGCAAAAAATGTAATAAATACATTTTGTACAGCTCATAGATCTATCCTAATCTGTTCATAGGTACCATGCCAATACTTCATGGAGCTCAGCCCAAGTTTTGAGTTCATGTACTTTACAGTACAGATGTTGATATAATTTACACAGATTGATTTTCTGCTATTTTTGTGGGAGAAGTGTCCTGTTACTACGGGGTGATGGAACAGCAAACTTTTTTTTTTCCTGGACACAGTTTTGTTTTTCAGCCCCAAACACAAAAACAGTAACTTTCAGAAAGTTTGGCAGGAAGGCCAGGAGAAAACACCAGAGGGAAAGCAGAGCTCGAAATCCATAAAAACAAGGAACAGGAAGTCTCAAAACAATACTCTTGGATGAATACAATAAGGATGGAGATAGAGACCTAGTATGAACAGAGTATATACTGCAGGATTACTTAGCTGAGAGAGGAATATACAAGAATTGAAAGTCTCAGAAGAATCCAAACATCATCTGAGAGGACCTGCAGATTCAGTGCCCAAATAAATTAAGAGCCTGGTGCTAAATCCACAAGCAGCATCCAAAATGTGAAAAAAAGCACAATTCTTTGTTCAGTATTAATATATTTAATTCTTCTAATAAATCTTAATATTACATTACACAGTAAAGCAAATTTCAAGAGCAGTAGCTTAACAGTTAACCTTTCATCAGTCTGATTAATGCAGTTATGATGTAAAAGAAATGTCATGAATTTTATGTATTCAAAAAACCTTTTTAGACAGACGTTTTGCATCAAAGATTTAAATCATATGTCCAAAACAAACTTTACAAAAAGCTGCCACATGAATATAATATGAGGCGGAAAGTCATAAATCAAGCAGGAGACCAATTAAAGTGTCAAAAAGCTGAGTTTCACTGCTTGTCTGATTACCTCTTTGAATCAACTCTTTGAATCCTCCATAAAAACCACTTCCCCCGCCCCTCTTTCTTCAAATGCTCCCTGCAGAGAGCAGTCTCACTCTGAAAAATAAGAGAGGAAGAGCAACAAGAAAAAGTTGGCTGGCAAACACTGACTCCCTTGGCATCTCTTTCAGCACACAGCCAAAATGGCCATATTGTGTCTCTAAACAAATCGAATGCTTGGCACTGTGACAAGTCAGCCTCTGTGTGTTCCGATTCACAGAGTCAGCACGACTCTGTCCCAGGTCACTGCATGCAGCAGCTCGCAGGGAGCCTCAGCCGCGTTTACTCTGCTGCTGGAAGGCAACTGTGTCATTAGCCTTTTGGCTGCAAGCTGAAGAAAGTAAAACAAGAAGCGCTGATTAGTTTTTTGGTAAGTTTA